>NC_080377.1:129304198-129615485 GCF_014773155.1 Arachis stenosperma
GTGTGAACAGGTAATGGAGCTGTCCGCCGAGGTGGGTTACGGTCCCATTCATGTCGCCATTCCGGAGCATGAGGCAAAGGAGGGTGAGGAGGAGTCGGACGAGGATTATGTGGCGGACAGTGAGTCTTCCGATGATGGCGATGAAGATGAGTTTGTGCCAGAGACACCTGCGGGGGCTGTGCCAAGTCACTATCACAGTCTACATCTGGACGTCATGCATGAGAAGAACCCGGTTTCTGACAGCTATGGAGTCGATACAACCTGGACGGCGGGGTGGAGTTTCGAGTCGGACACAGGTTGAGAAGCCGAGAGGCGGTGCTTCAAGGTGTGAAGAACTACAGTATTCGCAGGAGTGCTGAGTACCGGGTGATTGAGTCCGACCGCTTAAAGTACCATGTGCAGTGTCGTCAAGCCGACAGTGGGTGTCAATGGAGCCTCTGTGTCGCCCTTCGTCGGAATCTCGGATACTGGTAAGTTCAAGTTTAATTGTGAATTTGAGTAGTTTTGTGTTATATGTTATTTCGGCTAGAGATGTCGTGTAAGAATAAATTTTTTTCTGTGGTGATTAGGGAGGTTCGGAGATTTAGTGGACCACACACCTGTTTGGCACCCACCATGTCTCAAGATTATCGTCTGTTAGATAGCAGTCTTATCTGCAGAGTCATATTGCCCTTGATTCAGTCCAACCCGTCTGTCAGTATCCCGGTCTTGCAAGGTGCGGTGTAGGCAAGCTATCACTTCAAACCCTCATACAGAAAGGTGTGGATGGCGAAGCAGAAGGCCATTGAGGCACCTCATAGTGCGCGACCGCTGCATGTTCGACAAGATTTTTTGGGCGTTCCCATAATGTATCAAGGCCTGATACGCCCCGCTGAGCCGCCAAAGATAGGGACTGATATGTCTAGGCCAACACAGCCGAGCCCTAGAAAACGCTCTACACTTCGTAAAGTCCCGCAGTAGTGGTAGCCAACGAAGGTGCACCAAAATGTTGGACTTGTCGATCATCAGATACCCTTCGATCAGTAACATGATATAACACTTGGCGTACTATCGGAGGGTCTCGGGATCGTTTGTCTGGGGCATCTGGCGGACATGATCCCGTAGCCACACAAGCTTCAGCGTGAACGACTCTTTCCTCTGCGCCGCCTACTGTGCTGCCACGGGAGGCCTGGCGCCGAGGAGCTGCTCCACCAACGCCCACGTCTCTGTATGGTACCACCTGCCAAAGTCACGGAGGCACCCCCGACGAGGTTACCGTGTGCGCGTAGGTCTAGGTGGTACGCCACGTCCTGCAGGGTGATAGTGACCTCACCCCACGGGAGATGAAACGTGTGCGTTTCTGCACGCCATCGCTCCACCAGTGCCGAAATCAGGGAATTGTCAAAAGTAAAATCCCTAAGAGGTACGGTGTCGCCGAATCTGGCCTCAGCCAGATATGGGACGATGGCGTCCGGTGGAGATAAAGTATGGCTCACTCGCCGGGGCAACAGGAGGCGAGGGCTATGAATAATGACAAACAAAAATAATATTTAAATTATATAAAATCAATTATAACTTATAGATTATTTTTTAACATTTTAAAGAATTAATTTTACTTTTGGTAATATTTATCTCTCAAAAGTTTCAAGAATAATTATTTTTATTATTACTTTTATTACAAATTAAACAATATAATATAACAACATACCACAGCAATAAAATCAAATTTTATTAACGTATACAGTGTCCTACTATTATAATGGCATTAAATTTACAAATACTAACAACATACCACAGCAATAACAGCATTCCAAACTAATAATATTTATGTCATACTAATCTAGCACAAGCGGATAGAGTTCTAAATAAAGCCTACAGACCTAACTCCTAACTCATATACCAACGGCCCAAATCTTCATAACTACCCTAACAATGGCAACATCATTAAATTTAACAACCATAACAAAATTAACATTGAAGTCAGTCGCTCCGGCATAATATGTCGTCTCGTTCAGCCTGTTTATATCCCTGTCATTTTTCACTTGGTGAGCCATCACCGCTTGGGTCAAAGGTATAGTCAGAAAGGGTTAAAAGAGGGAGAGAAAGATGTTGACAAAGTGAAACTGGGGCCCGAAAGTCAGCTGTAAATGATTTCTTTATATAGGCGCGTACAGCCCATATCTCGTTTACAGTCTAAACGAGATATACACGTGTCACGTTGACATGTCATATCTCATTTACAGTGTAAACGAGATAAACGCATTGTCATCTCGTTGAAAATTTAAATCGGTAAATTTTCTAAAAATTATTTATTTTGGTAAATATTATATTTATTTTATTTATTAAAATAAAAAACCGTAAAAATTCATTTGAAAAAAATATAAAGATATCATGATAAATTTAATAAAATTATAAAGAATAACAAAATAATTAAACCTTTACAAATTTCAGAGACTTATTTGATAATTATTTTAAGAGAGTCACTCACATAAAGATGTTTAAAACGTCTTTTTTTAAAAGACATTTTTTAATAATTAAAATTTAACCTATATAATCAATCAAATTGTGTTATTTTTGTCAAAATTAGACCAAATAAATTAGTTTGACCGAAAATTTGATAAACTAAATCTTGAACCAATTTAAATTAATATTTTTTATAAAAAATAACTATAATATTCTTATTATAAAAAATGACTTAAATACTCTTATTATATATATTAATTTTAAAAATCTTAAATTCTAATACTATGACGATATAAAGAGAAGATAAGGGATATGATTTAGAGTTTTTTAATATATATATATATATATATATATATATATATATATATATATATATATATATATTAAGTCATTTTCTATAACAAGAGTATTGTAATTATTTTTATAAAAAAATATTAATTTAGATTAGTTCAAAATTTAATTTATCAATTTTTTATTAAACCGATTTGTTTGGTTTAATTTTAACAAAAATAATACAGTTTAATCGATTATATAGATTAAATTTTAATTATTAAAAATAAGTATCTTTATGTGAGTGTGGCTCCTTATTCTAATTTTTTTTTCTTTAGATTAAGCAAGTTTATGCATATGTCCATTTTTGAAGCAATACAGAAGCAAGAAAAAGAAGAGACAGAAGGAACAAGGAATGTTTACAAATTAATAATATAAGAAGGATGCAACAGTTATTTGTTATTTCCCACCTCAACAAGCTATTCTTGGGCAGTTGGCAGCTCCGCAAAGATAATTCACCTTTGTAAATTATGCTTCTTCTTTTTTTTAATTTAATTTCAAATTTCAATTTAAACAAAATTAGCAAGAGACAACACACACAAGGAATATGATTATATGTGATATATATGATATAATAATAAATAATTACTCAAATAAAAACAAAAGGGGAAAAATAAAAATTGCTACAACAACCGCAATCACAACAACAAAGAGAAGGAAGAGAGTGAAAAATCAGAGAGACGGAAAGATCGTCTTCTGAATCGGAACAACAACAACAACGAGGTCAGTGAATTTTCTTCTTCTTCTTCTTCTCCTCCTTCTCACGATTTTCCAGCTCCCTCCCTTTCAATCTCATAATCTATACTAATTCACTTTCCATTATTCTTTTTTATTTTCATTTTTTAATGTTTGTTTATTTATTTTCTGTAATTTTGTCAATGAGCTTCTAATTTCAATGTTTCTGTTGGTGTTGCTTCTTTTTGTCTTTTTGGCTCGGATTCTGAGAAATTTGGGAAGAAACAGAGTCAGAATTCTTCTCTCTGTTTCTATTATTACCTGATTTAGTAATAATGAGCTTGATTTTTTATTATTCTATTTTTCTCCTTGTACTATTCATTTCACATAATGAATATAATCCATACAAAAAAGCAAACAAAATTTTTTTATAAAAAAAAATAGAAAATATTAAAAAAAAACTAAAACAAAAGAAAGAACCTTGAAACTCAGCGAATCAGTGCCGTGAAGCACAGTCGATCGTGTTCAGCATTTGAAGAAAAGTGATGAATTTGTTTAATTGCGTTCGTTATTGTTATGATCAATAGCACTTTGTCGTCACTGATTGGTATGTGTGTGTATCGGCGTTTTTATTTTGAAATTTTGCTGTTATGTATTCGTTTTATACTTTGAACATTATTAACTTGCTAGAAGTTGGGATATTTAACTTATTTTTGTGTAAAAGAATATTATGCTTTATGATTGCCTCTAATTTTTGTTTTTTCCTGGTCTTACAAGTCAAGATCTAAATTAATTCAATTCAAGAGTTTCAAAGTAATGTTTTGTAATTTTTGTTACCTGTAAAATCTGGTTTCTCTTCGGTAAGCTTATTAGATACATTTATTATTGCTAAGATCATTATCATTATATGGCTTCTACATGTTGACAATGTGTTTCTTTTATTATTCTTCTCATTATTTTTTTTCCTAAATAGCTGAGAATATGCAAAAAAGTTTATAGATGTTTCCTTGCTTCTCAACAGGTGTTCAGGTTTGAATTTTTCAGCAATATAGTAGCAATTATGAGATTCAAGAAAGGAACTAAGGTGGAAGTGTTGAGCAAAGCTGAGGTGCCTTCTGGCTCCTGGCTCTGTGCTGAGATCATATGTGGGAATGGCCACAGTTACACTGTTAGGTACAATGGATATCACGGTGCTGCTAGTGACGCGATTGTGGAGCGGGTATCTAGGAAGGCGATAAGGCCATGTCCGCCTGAGCTTGAACTAGCAGAGAATTGGAATCCAGGTGATGTTGTTGAGGTCTTCCGGAACTATTCCTGGAAGATGGCTACAGTTTTGAAGGATTGGGGGAACAAGTATGTTTCGGTCAGGCTTCTTGGATCTTCTATGGAATTTCTAGCGAACAAATTTGAAATCCGGGTGAGACAATCTTGGCAAGATGACAAGTGGATTTTGGTTGGAAAGGTACATGTATTTTCACTTATGGATCTCTTGTTTCGGTTGTCCTTCTTTAGCAATTGCCAAGCATCATATGTTGTATATATGTGGTTGGTTTTTGACTTTGATGGGCTTTTGAAGTTGCATTTATTCAGTATATTCTGTTTGATAGAAAGTAACTAATCCAATTTTAGAGAACTGGCTATTTCGTTAGATTGTTTAACTTGTTATTTCAAGGTTGCCAGTTTCTTGGTTCCCCTCTTTTCTTTTCGTGTTAGTTACTGTTGAGTTTTACTTTCTAACATTGTTTCTGAATTCTCTATCTTGTTTTATGGTTAAATAATTATCTTTCCTTCTTTCTCTACAGGGTTCTGCCAGCTGCAGGAAAGGAAAGCGTGATAATACACTCATTCCAAGACAGAGTTTAATTTCTAGTTCCCAAATTCAGAAGACAAATACAAAGACAAAATTGTCAGCTTCAAATGATTATCACTCTGAAAAGAAAGATATAGGCTTTTTCGACTCCCGTCTTGTTTCTTTCAAAACATTGAAACGGAGGAGCCATTCACAAGTTGAGGCATACGCTGAGCCTCCCCCGAAGTTTAGAGCAATTGAGAATGAAGACAGATGTCACAGAGTAAGGGTTAGAAATCCATCCACACCTCTCAAAAAGGTACATGGTGTTGGCATTCCAAGAGATGTGATCATTGAAGAATGTTTACCTGCTTTTGTAAACAAAAAAATTGGGATGTATGATATGGACATTGAGCGGAGGAAACTAACTGGAGCTGTTGGTTGTTCATTTGGAGAAAACACTGAATCAAATGATGCTGATAGCATTACATGCTCTGTTGGTAGTTGTAGTATCACTAGCAGGAATTCCTATAAATTGCAATTTCGTGTACCTGCAGGCCCTTTTGAAGATGTGGATAGTCCATTTAGTGATGCTGAATCTGTTTGCCAGAGGGAATATGACGAAGGAAATTGTTCACCTCCTACACAAGAAGAATTGGCAGCAGAAATCCATAGGTTAGAATTGGATGCGTATCGTTGTACAATAGAGGCGTTACATGCATCGGGACCCTTAAGTTGGGAACAAGAAGCATTGATGACAAACCTCCGTCTTTCGCTCCACATATCAAATGATGAACATTTAGTGGAACTAAAAAATTTGATTTCTTCTGAAAACAGTCTTCCTTTCAGATGACACAAACTTTCTAATCCAACTTTATACTTCTTTTTCAGTGAGTTTCATGACAGTTTGTTCTTTAGCCTCATTCAACTGTAACAAGCAAGATGAAGTATGTCCTACATTTATGTTTTATTACTTAGGGGTGTAGTTTAATGTGAATGTATATGCTAAACTTCATGAATAAGTAATTCTTGTCAATTTTTTCACTTACAATCTTAATTTTTGTTCTGCAACCATTACACCATTCTGAATTTTAAATTAAGTATTATCTTTAAAGATTTTTATTTAGCAATCTCAATGAATGGTATGCTTTATGGGACATATTATTGTATGTTTTCTTTTTCATACAAAGTGAGTTTGATAGATTGTTTTGCATGAATTTTGGACCTCCTCAATTAGGCTTTCTAAAGTCTTAAAAAACATAATGAGACGTGTGCAATACTTATTTGTCTCTTTTAACTCCATATGTTGGAAGTAGAAACAATATCATTTGAGATATTAGTAATGCTTCCCCTGCATTTTCCAGGGCTGAGTAGGAGGCATATACATGATGCTTCCAGATTCTCCAGATGATATTGTTGCTTGCCACCTTTCTCTTGCTCTGCAGCTCTGGACAGGGCTGGCTTTTCTAATGTGGATGAGACAACACTTCCATAGACTTGTGGAGTTTTGCACTCTTCCATTTCAGGTCACCTGTGAGCCTCATATATCTGTATTTGCAGAAAGGTTCATGCTGAGAGTCCTGCGGCTATAATGGATTCACGTGATATGCGAATATTTTATTGGTTTCCTTAAACTTTAATTTCTGCATATCCAATTATGATATCTGTTACATGTTGATGCATGTCTCGCTATCATGTGTTGCAAATTAAATGATCACTGCTGTGTCCTTCGCACATACACACACAACTTGTTACATGCTGAGTCCTAGTTAATGGTTGAAAGGTTATGTCTTATCAGTGAACAACCTTGGGGTGGGAATTTAGTTCTGGAGTAGGAAAACCCTGCAAGAGAAATAATTAGTGGATATTACCAGTAGTCACATATATCAACTGAAAGTAACATAGTCAAGTTGTCTGCAGAATTAAAGTAGCAGTTTTTCTGGAGAAACCTTAAAACTAAAGGTACTTGTAGCAACTGCAGTAGAAATTGAAAGCTGAAAAGGTTTTAGCTACTCCTAAGTCATAAACTTGGCACGTTTTCAGTTTCTTTCAAATTATTATTTGCAATTTCCTCATCTTATTATTATGTGATATCAATTGATCAAATTGATTGCCACCTGATTTCATCTGGTACCTGCCATGGTTACTTTAATGAAAGCTATTTCCAAACTTGTACTACTCCTAGAGTAACATGAACATGTTTTTCTTTTTGTGGCTATAAGCTTACACATGGTGGCTTGTCATTGGTTTCTGTTCAGTGCATCCCTGTTCAGCTATGATCCAATAGCATATGGTCCAAGTGGCTCTTGGATGAACATTGCCACGTTAAAGCAATGAATCAAGGTATGATTCTGCATGAATATTCACCTTGGGGGTTATGTGTGCAAGTTGGAGTTTTGGAGGGAAATAGGAATGCTTTGAACAATAAAAAGGGCACTTCACTTAACAATAAAGCCCTTCTCCCCCTCTTTTCCCCTGGAAAATTCTAACTTGCAAACATCCCCTTAGTGACCTAGGTGGTATATATGTTTTAAGTATATGCTCGATTCTGAATACTTATATATATATAACTCAGATCTTATACTCTATGTTATGAACAATTAACTTCAAGTGTACTAGCTTCTGTAGTTTACAAAGTTTTCTATTTTGCATCTTTAACTTTTGTCATATCAAGTTTATAAAGCTAATGTATTTTTCATAATGCAAATAGAAACTGATATAGGAAACTGTTTATTATATTCATATATTGAACATTAAAAAAAAAGACATAGTTTCGGAATAATTAAAGTATGCTAGTTACATTATTTTCCTAAGTGCCACTTTGAAAAAACACTTAGGCTTTTTTTATTTAAATTAATAAAATATAATATTTATTGAAAATTGTAATGTGTAGATAAATTTAGATTTTAACTACCTATACACATCCCGGTACAGAGACAAAAAAAAAAAACATTAAGTACACAAACCAGAGACTGTGTATCCCGGATATGACCGTTTAAAAAAAACACAGTTACACTCGAAATAGACTGTGTACCCTGAATATGAAAGTTAAAAAAAAAACGTGGTTGTACCCAGAATATGTACAACTAGGTGTGTTTGGCAAACGCGTTATAAGATAAGAAGCACGTTTATCATTTTTGAAAGCTTCAATTTTTGGTTTGGCAAACTTTTGATTCATGAACGCAAGAGTGATTTTGTTTTCAAAATCACGTTTACAAGAAGCTACAATTTTGAGCTTCTACGTTTCTCCAATGGGTTTTTAGCCATCAATATTCCATTTTTATTTATTTTTTACCAACTTTATTCTTTATGCATGTTACTATATTATTTATGGAATTCTTATTATTTTTGTTCAAACGAACTCTCTTTTTCTATTAGTTATTATTTTTATTTTTTATTAATTATTTATTTGATATTATACACTTTTATAATTGTAATTTTTTGTATTATTTTTATTATCTTTTTATACAACAACAACAACAAAGCCTTGTCCCACTAAGTGGGGTCGGCTACATGAATCAAACGACGTCATTGTGCTCTGTCATGTATCATGTCTACAGAGAGATCGTTTACATATAGATCTCGTTTGACCACCTCACGGATGGTCTTCTTAGGTCTTCCTCTGCCTTTCGCTCTTTGTCCATCTTCCATCTCATCCACCCTCCTGACTGTATGTTCTATCGGTCTTCTTCCCACATGTCCAAACCAAGACGCGATTTAACCATCTTTTCCACAATGGGTGCTACTCCAACTCTCTCCCTTATATCTTCATTCCTTATTTTATCCAATCGCGTATGACCACTCATCCATCTCAACATCTTCATCTCTGCCACACTCAGCTTATGTTCGTGCTCCCCTTTAGCCGCCCAACACTCCGTACCATACAGCATAGCCGGTCTTATAGCGGTGCGATAGAATTTACCTTTAAGTTTTAAAGGCACTTTTTTATCGCATATAAAACCAGATGCACTCCGCCATTTTATAATATGATTTATCTTTTTATAATATGATTTATTAATTCACTAGATAAAGTAAATTAAACAAAAAATTAATTGTAAATAATAATAATAAATTATAGCATAATAAAAAAGAGTACTAAAAATATACTATATAAAAAATATCATAAATTTTTTTTATTTATTTCAATTTCTACCAAGATAAATATTTAATTTTTTTTATTATTCTTAGTACTCTCTAAAATTTATATTTTGTTAGTTTTAATTAAAAATATATTTTGCCAATTTTTATATATTATTTTTATTTTAGTGTATAAATATTAATTTTATTATAGAATTAATTAATAAGATCTATTCAAATATCTAAATTAAAATAATAAGATAATATACAAAAATTATTTAAGTTGGTGTCTATTTTAGTAATTTTGTATCTGAAAATGATTTTGAGTAGTATAATCCAAATAACATTTATTTTGCTATAATTCATTTTGATGCAAAGATTGTCAAACATAAATCACTTTAACACAAACTTACTTTTCAACAAAATCAAGTTTACAAAATCAATTTTATTCAAACTCCCATTTGTAAACTGTAATCCAAATACACGTACATATATAAACCGACTGGGATATGGTCATATAAAAATTTTAACCAGTGTATGTGGGATACACACTTATTCAAATAATTTAAAATTTTAAAATTATAAAATTTTAAATTTAAAATTCATATGAATGTACTTATTTTACATTCCACTAGGGCTGGAAGTGAGTCAAACCAGCTCATGAGCCAGCTCGAGCTCGACTCGTTAATAACTCGATAAGCTAAACTCGTGAGCTGAACTCATAAATTAAATGGAGTTTGAACTTGGATAAGCTCAGCTCATTAGCTCGTGAGCTGACTTGATTATATATATACATATGAAATAGTAATATTTAATTATGTATATATATATTAATGATCTTAATTGTTTAAAATTTTATATTTATTTTTTATATATAATTTTGATGTAGGACATAAATAAAAAATTTATAACTTATTGATAGATAAATAATATATAAAATTGATCTTTTTAAATATTTTTTAAAATATATAAGATAATTTATTGATATAGAATTATAGATTATGTTCTTATTATTTGAGCCAATTCGTGAGCTCGAACCAGTTCGTAAATTTTCGGTGAGTTGAGTTTGAGTTTAAGAAATAGATTCGATTGTTAATGAGTCGAGCCGTGAGTCAAACTCAATTTTAGTGAGGCGAACTTGAACTTGGTTACTTCCAGCTCAGCTCACTTCCAACTCTACACTCCACCACTCCGGGGCGCTGGTTACTTATCAGTGGGTTCGGCCAGAATATGATTTCTATAAGGTGAATTGTGATGGGAGTGTCTTCTTTGATTCTGGTTGTGTGATGTGGGATGACGAAGGTCGTTGGGTAGTTAGCAGCGCTGGGAAGGTCTCGGATGTGAATGTGCTTCGATAGTTCGATCTGAAGTGTGAGCGATATGATGTGGTCTCTTATTGGCGTTAGATCATGGAGGCATATACGCTTGTCAATCAGTGGAATCTTCCTCTGTCTCATAGTGAGTCTCGTCTTCTTGCAAACGTGTTTGACATAAATATACGAAGTGGTATTTCTATTTGGTTTTCTCTGGCTCCTAGAGAAGCTAATAGGATCGCGGACACTTTGGCAAAAACAAGGTGCTGTTGGAAACATTGACGATTAGTCTTGGCTTCAACCACCAGGGAACCTAATGCAAATTCTGCATAGTGATTTAGCTTAGTCTTTCTCGTGTTTTTTTTTTTTTTATTTGTTACCCTTTCACCAAAAAAATCCAATATAAATAAATATATTTGTATTATTATATTCATATTTTTTTAAAAAATTAACAACATAAAATTTGTAAATTAAAAAATTAACGAAAGTTTTTAAATTAAAAAATCAACCATTTAAAATTTTAAATGCATCTAAGATTTGTGCAAAACTAATTCAGAATTTGATACATCGATACAATATTTTGGATAATGTTGTGTTGATTTGATTTTTATGTTTTTATTTCATCTAATTTTATTCAAATAATTTAAAATTACAAAATTTTTAATTTAAAATTTAGATGTCTATAATTTAAATTAACGATTTAACTCAATTCAATACAAATATATTCGTATTATTGTACTTATATTTTTAAAAATAAATTAAAAATTAATTAGATAGTATTCCTAATTAACCATAAGAGTACAAAAATAGGAGTATATTTACTTGTATTAGATTAAATTAAATCGTTAATGTTAATTATATTCATCTAAATTTTAAGTACAAAAATAATTATATCGTACTTATATTCATCTATATTTATTTGTATTTATAAAAGGATCTGCAACAATTTGTATTCTCTATAAACATTTCATTTCTTCTTCTTCATTTTTCTTCTAAAGATTAAGCAAAAATATCTAGTGACAGTGGATATGTGATTGTAAGTGTGTATTTCAATTGTCATATGAAAAATAGTGACAGTAGGACATAGTTATCAAAACTGAACCAATGATTAAACCGGTCAAATTATTGGTTCACTGATTTATTGATTTAACTGAAAAATTACTAGTTGAACCGATAGAACTGGTCGCACGTAAATAAAAAATAAAATAACAAAAAACATAAAATTAAAATTTAAAATACATATATTTATTAACATTTTAATATGTAAATATATATTTAAAATTATAATAAAACAGAAATATTAATAATAAAAATTAAAAATACAATATTATTATTGAAATATTAAATTAATATTTGATATAAATTAAATTTGATTTAAAAATTATATATAATATAATATAAGTTTATATATATATTATATTATATGAACAAATATATCAACATATTAAAAGTAAGAAGATATAGGATTTATATAGAATTATATTGTAATGTAAGTTGCACTAGATATTGATTATATATAATTATAAACACATTATGTAGTAGGAAGATAGTTGGCCTATTGGTGGAATTATGTGCAAGCAATGTTGAGTTTCCAAGTTTGAACTTTGCTTTTAGCATTTTTGCAAACTAGCTGCAGCTGACCGGACCAAAACGAGTTTGATCGGTTTAGCTATGATTTACACTTATTTTGACCGGTTCAAGAGGGTTTTGATTGGTTTGTTATCTTAAACGGTCAGAATATCAAATCGAACTTGATAGAGGTTTAGTTCTTCGGTTGAATTGGCCGATCCGATTTGATTTTTATAACTTTGCACTGGGGTGATATTTGAGTGTGATATTTCTATTCTATTGAATATTTGGAGAGTAAATTCTTTGTCTGAGCTAAAGAATCTAATATTGACGAACATCAGTGCTACCAGCACAAAAGAGGTTGGAAGAGTTGGGTATAGGTTGCTAGCACCAATGAAAAATGGAATTTTTCGGTTTCGTCTATTTTGACTCCATGGCGATGACGATGTGCACCTCATGTTTGATATCCACGGGAGAATCATGGAGGAACAAGTAATGAAACTTTTGCGGAAGTTGGTGATGTTGGTGATGTCCAGAATAACCCACCTCTTGCACTATCACCGTTGGACTGTGCTAGTCCAACGGTAGAATTGGATGTGGACGGTGAGGAGTCCGATGAAGAGTATGTTGCTAATAGCAACGATAGGGGTTCCTCTGAGGATGATCATGAGAAGGAGTTTGTACCAAAGACTCCGGTTGGTACTTCAATTCGGTATCTTCTGCCTGTCTCGCAACCAATTCCGGCCTTATCAGTTGTACCCCCTCACTATCATACATTGGATTTGGATGCGATGCACAAGAAAACTCTATTTTTCAATATGGGTGGGGAAGATTATAACACAGACAGTGGTGTGGAGTTTTGCATTGGTCACAGATTCAAAAGTAGAGAGACAGTAATGCAGGGTGTGAAGAATTATAGCATTTGGAGAAGTACTGAGTATCGAGTCGTGGAGTCGGATCGATTAAAGTACCATGTGCATTGCACTCAATTTGCAGCAGAATGTTCTTGGAGTCTTTGTGTTGCTCTCCGACAAAATCTCGGATATTGGTGAGATCAAGTTTAATTGTGGTGTATATTCTTATTTATCATTATTATTTTGGTTATAAATGCCCACCATATATATTTTATTTCGTTAGGAAGGTTGATGCGTGAGCATCTTATCTATCTTTTCCTAGTGAATTTGCATCTAAATTGTTGAGTTTAATTTAGAATTAATTATATTTTAGCCACTATGGATGCTATTTTGAGTTTTGTGCAATTTTATTTATTTTAGGTAGCATTCGGAGGGATTTGATGAAGTTTCTGCAGAGAAAAAGAAGAAACCAAAGAGATGACCAGCGAAGACCGACGCGTACGTATGGCTCACGCGACCGCGCGGAATAGAGAAATTGCAATGACGCGATCGCGTGCCTGACGCGAACGCGTGGACTGGAATCTGCACAAATGACGCGAACGCGTGGACGACGCGGACGCGTCACATGCGCGATATGCAAAAATACAAATGACGCTGGGAGTGATTTATGGGCTGTTTTGACCCAGTTTCCAGCCCAGAAAACACATATTGGAAGCTGCAGAATGGACAAATCAAGTGGTCCCCACCCATAAACTGAAGATTTGTTAATTAATTCGAATTTAAATTCAAATCTTATCTTTTAGGAAAAGATATTATTTTTAATTTTTGATTTTAAACCTATTAGGATTAGTAATAAATAGAAACTCTGTACATTTACACAGGTACCATATTGTTACCAGAACCCTTATTTTTCTTCTCTGAACCATGAGCAACTAATCCTTCATTGTTAAGGTTAGGAGCTCTGTCTATTTGTATGGATTGATTTTATTACTTTTTCTATTTTAATTTATGTTTTGGATTTATATTTAAGAATTGTTTTCGTTCTTTATCTTATGAATTTGGGTGGAACGGAAGTATGACCCTCTTTCTATTTGAGTTCTTGTATAACTTGGAAAAGCTCTATACTTGAACAACAGCTTGAAAACATATTCTCCTGAATTCTAATTATCTGGATTTAACGGGATACGTGACATATAATCCTTTTATTCTTTGGGTAATTAGAGTTTTTGTGGCATGCAAACTGGAATTTGATCATGTACCCTTTAATTGGAATTAATTGACCAAGAAATTGACAGTTAATGAATTTTAGAGGAGACTAGGAAGGTCTAAGGAATTAGGGTCTAGTCACATATAGTTTGCCATAAATTAAATCCTACATAATTAAAATAGTTAGTAAGAAAAGTTAATCCGGAAAAATAGATAACTCTGAAATCTTAACTGCCTTCTTAATATTTTATTCCCAACTTATTTACTTGTCTGTGTTTAATGCTCTTTGAATACCAAAACACTCTTTTCTGCTTGCCTAACTGATGAGCGGATAATTTATACGCTTTTTGGCATTGTTTTTAGGTAGTTTTTAGTAAGTTTAAGCTACTTTTAGGGATGTTTTCATTAGTTTTTATGTTAAATTCACATTTCTGGACTTTACTATGAGTTTGTGTGTTTTTCTGTGATTTCAGATAATTTCTGACTGAAATTGAGGGACTTGAGCAAAACTCTGAAAAAGGCTGACAAAAGGACTGCTGATGCTGTTGGAATCTGACCTCCCTGCACTCGAAATGGATTTTCTGGAGCTACAGAACTCCAAATGGCGCGCTCTCAACGGCGTTGGAAAGTAGACATCCAGAGATTTCCAGCAATATATAATAGTCCATACTTTATTCGTAAATTGACGACGTAACTTGGCGTTGAACGCCAAGTACATGCTGCTGTCTGGAGTTAAACGTCAGAAACACGTCATGATCCGGAGTTGAACGCCCAAAACACGTTATAACTTGGAGTTCAACTCCAAGAAAAGCCTCAGCTCATGGATAGATCAAGCTCAGCCCAAGCATACACCAAGTGGGCCCCGGAAGTAGATTTATGCATCAATTACTTACTCATGTAAACCCTAGTAGCTAGTCTAGTATATATAGGACATTTAACTATTGTATTAGACATCTTTTGATCACTTTAGATCTAAGGAACATCTGGGGGGCGCATAGTTCTCAGATCATGGGGGCTGGCCATTCGGCCATGCCTGAACCTTTCACTTATGTATTTTCAACGGTGGAGTTTCTGCACACCATAGATTAAGGGTGTGGAGCTCTGTTGTACCTCAAGTTTCAATACAATTATTATTACTTTCTATTCAATTCTCTTTTATTCTTATTCCAAGATATACGTTGCACTTCAACTTTGATGAATGTGATGATCTGTGACACTCATCATCATTCTCACCTATGAACGCGCGTGACTGACAATCACTTCCGTTCTACCTTAGGCCGGGCGCATATCTCTTAGATTCCCCAACAGAATCTTCGTGGTATAAGCTAGATAGATGGCGGCATTCATGGGGATCCGGAAAGTCTAACCTTGTCTGTGGTATTCCGAGTAGGATCCCGGGAATCCGGAAAGTCTAACATTGTCTGTGGTATTCCGAGTAGGATTCCGGTATTGAATGACTGTGACGAGCTTCAAACTCCTGAAGGCTGGGCGTGATGACAAACGCAAAAGAATCAATGGATTCTATTCCAACCTGATTGAGAACCGACAGATGATTAGCCGTGCTGTGACAGAGCATTTGGACCGTTTTCACTGAGAGGATGGGATGTAGCCATCAGCAAGGGTGATGCCTCCAGACGATTAGCCGTGCAGTGACAGCGTATAGGACCATTTTCCCGAGAGGATTGAAAGTAGCCATTGATGATGGTGATGCCCTACATACAGCTTGCCATGGAAAGGAGTAAGAAGGATTGGATGAAAGCAATAAGAAAGTAGAGATTCGAAAGCATTCTAGCATCTCCACACGCCTATCTGAAATTTCCACTATTGATTTACATAAGTATTTCTATCCCTTTTTATTTTCTATTTATTATTAATTATTCGAAAATCCATAAACCAATTTAATCTGCCTAACTGAGATTTACAAGGTGACCATAGCTTGCTTCATACCAACAATCTTTGTGGGATCGACCCTTACTCACGTAAGGTATTACTTGGATGACGCAATACACTTGCTGGTTAAGTTGAACGGAGTTGTGGAAAGAAAGTGCTGAGTTAATTTTTATGCACATGCCAAAGAGTCATTATTGTTGATCACAATTTCGTCCACCACTAACTAATCCTATCAAATACTATTGTTGCTTAATACATCAATCCTCGTGGGATCGACCCTTACTCACGTAAGGTATTACTTGGTACGACCCGGTGCACTTGCCGGTTAGTAAGTGTGGGTTATAAATTCTGCATCAAAGGTGCGTAAATTTAGAGGTGCACACACCTGTTTAGCCCCTACCATGTCCCAAGACCATCGACAGCTAGACAACAACCTCATTTGTAGTATCATCCTAGCATTCATACAGTCCAGCCTATCAGTCACTATCCCTGTTCTATAAGGTGCAGTTAGGCAAAACTATCACTCCAAACCCTCATACAGAAAGGTCTGGATGGTAAAGCAAAAGAAAATTGTGCAAATATACGGTGATTGGAAGGAGTCATATAATAAGGTGCCAAGGTGGCTGCAAGTATTACGGATTTGTTGTCCCGGAACAATATGTAATTTCAGGGCCATACCGTACTATGATGGGCACTTGGTGGTACACGATTGCAGCCAATTTGATAAGGTATTCTGGGCTTTTCATAACTGTGTGGAGGCTTTCAAGCATTGCAAGCCCTTTGTCTCTGTCGATGGCACCCATTTGTATGGCAAATATGGTTGTGTGTTGCTAATTGGAGTGACATAAGATGGTAATAGTAATATCCTTCTTGTGGCATTTGCAATTGTTGAGTTTGAGACTACGTAATCCTAATCGTTTTTCCTTCAATTCACAAACCTTAAATCCCTCATCAGACCTGAACTCTAAAGCTTCAAACCCGATCCTCTGAAGCCTCAAACCTGATCCTCTGAACCACACATGGACGGCCACCTCCCAGGCTCCCACTAGCTCAATCCGTCATCGATACCTCCCAATCACCCATCCCCTCAGCCTATCTTCGTCACCACCACCTCTCAGTCTCTCACGCACTGTGGATCTCAGTCCTATCGCTGTCACGTCACGCACACCGGCACACCGCAGCAGGGAGTCTGTCGTCTTCACCGTCGTTGCTTCTTCCCGCGGAGGCGTGTTCGTCGGCGTCACTGGTTTTGGTCGCGTCCTCTCGTCGTCGTCCACGTCATCTGAACGCCTCTTCGCGTCTTCTCATGGTCGCTGGTCGTCGCCTCTTCTCTATCGGGTAAGTGACAGAACTCTTAAATCTTCATTGTTTGCTTTGATTTTGAAGGATTTGTTATAATTTCTAATTCTAATTCCTATGATTCTGATGTGTTAAATTGTTGATTCTGATTCCTATGATTTTGAAATTTTTTATTACATACTTTGATTTTGAAGGATATGTAATGCTGAGTTATTGAGTCTGGTTCTATGATTCTGAAATGTTTATAATTTTACTTTGATTTTGATTTTCTGATGTTAAATTGTTGATTTTGATTCCTATGATTATTTTTGTGAGTTAGGTTAAGTATAATTTATATTTTTAAAGCTGAGTTATTGACTCTAGTTTCTATGATTCTAAAATGTTTAGAATTTTACTTTGATTTTGATTTCTGATGTTAAATTGTTGATTCTGATTCTTATGATTATTTCTGTGAGTTAGGTTAAGTATAATTTATACTTTTAAAGCTGAGTTATTGAGTCTGGTTTTTCTTATTCTGAAATGTTTATTATTTTACTTTGATTTTGATTTTCTGATGTTAAATTGTTGATTCTGATTTATATGATTCTGAAATTTTTATTATTTACTTTGATGCGGAAGGATTTGTTATGATTTATATTTTTTTATTCTGATTCTCAAATTTATATGTTTATGTGATTTTAGAAAATGTCTTCTTCTAATGCATTGAGTAATACTCTTGAGAAAAGTATTCCATCGGAAGAACCTATAGCCACTAATGTTCAAACTACTCAAGAAGCTCCTCAATCTCAACTTCAAGAACCTCCAACCGATACGACAACTACCAATGAAGGAACAACAAACTCTACAAGTAGTGTTCGAAAGAGGAAGTTGACCTCTGAAGTGTGGAATCACATCAAGATTGTCGAAATCAAGGGAAAATTGAAGGTTGAATGCAATTATTGCAAATCGAAGCTACTTGGTGACCCAAAACAAGGAACTTCGCACTTGCATGAACACTTCAAAATGTGCAAGCTTCCCACAACTAAAGATATAAGACAATGTATGATGAAGACAACACCAATAACTAGTGGGAAAACAGTTGTGGTTGGTGCATATACATTTGACCAAGAAAATGCAAGAAAAGAGTTATCTATTATGGTTTGTCTTCACGAGTATCCGCTATCTATTGTGGACCACATTGGCTTTCGACGATTTTGCAATGCTTTGCAACCTCTCTTTAAGGTGATTGCTCGCAACATTTTAAAGAGTGACATTTTAAAGCTCTACAATGATGAGAGATCGAAGACAATGAATGTCCTTGAAATAAGTAAACTTGGCATGAACTTGGTACCACAACTAACATAGGATTTGAGTGCTACACAATTCATAATATTGAAGGAGATGTTGATGTAAGTAAACTATTAAATTATATATAATACACTATTTTTATGTTATTGATTTATTGAGTTATTATATGATTTTAACTTTAACTTATTTTCTTTTCAATGTAGGATTCAAGTAAGTCAGAATCTACCATCTCTACCATTACAAGATGAAAGGAGGATTGAGATTTGAAAATTGTTTTTACAATGTGATGAACTTTGTTTGGTTGTTTGTGGATATGGTTGGTTGTTTATGTAATATTTGCATGTTTATAGATATGTTTGGATGTTTATGTTTGTTATTATTGCTATTTAAGTCTTTAAAGACTATGGATATTATGCTTGTAATGACAATTGATGATTATCTTTAATGTTTTCTAATTTTTTTCAATTTTTATTAGTTTTTACAAAAATTCGCGGATACCCAGGTCCCCGGCGGATACGAGGTCCCTGTTACCCGTCGTGGTGACGGGGCGGGGACAAGGATAGATATTGGGGGTGAGGGGCGGGGACATTGGGGACCCGTTGCCATCTCTAGGTACGAGTGGTACATGGATGCTTTGAGAGGTTTATCGCGTGAGATGGCAGACTGGGCCGGTAGATTCAACAAGAAAATTTGGTTTCAACATTGTGATAGCGATTGCAAGTTTAGGTACATGACAACAAACCTTTTCGAGTGCATGAATGAAGTTCTGAATGGTACGCATTATTTATTGATTTCAGCCATCGTTATATGCACTTACAAGAGGTTCCAATAATTGTTCGTCAGGAAAGACGGAGAGGCACAGGCACAACTGGCAGCAGATAATCAATTTTCTCAGTAGTTGATAGCTGCTGTTGAGAAGAACAGGGAGTGAATCTCCAAGATACGTGTTACGCACTGCGACAGAAGGGCCATAGTGTTTATGGTGGAGGAGTTAGAGCCTTTTGAGGGTTGGTCTCAAGGTTCATTTTGTGTTCAGTTGAGTGCAAACACGTATGACTGTGGTCTTTTCCAATCACTTCATTTTCTATGTCATCATGCACTTGCTATTTGTGTCGTTACAAGTGTCTAGTGCAAGACATATGTTCATCCGGTGTACACGCAAGAGGCTATGTTCAAGAGTTTTTCCCTGATACCAGATAAGAAGCTATGCCCAGAGTGGTATAAGACGTAGTTGCGTCCTAATCCCGCCATGCGTAGGAAAGCAACCAGAAGACCAATTTCCATGAGATTTCGTAACGAGATGGATGAGGCTAAGTGCCAAGAGAAACAGTGTGGATTATGCAAGCAAACCGGGCATACTCGGAGAGATTATCCCAATCAACCCACAGAGGATACCTAGCAGTGTTGTGACCGTTGAAGTATATTCTTTGCACTAGTTGTGTCCTGTATTTATACGGTGTCATTATCTTTTTTGTTTTGTTTATTTTGTTTATTAGGAATTGAATGCAAAATATAAATTAGTATTCAACTTATTTTATTCATGTAAACTTGAAAGGTTACTAAACTAATAGACAACGGTATATAAAATTTAAATTCCAATAAGCTATTTAAAATGTTGATACACAAACTAAATATCGGATAAAGTACATAATACAATCTGAATACTACATAATACACAAAATAAATGAAGTACATAACACAATCTGAATTATTCAAAAGGCAAGTAAAGTAGATCATCGGTACTGGTCATGCCGAAAATGCAAGCAATGTCTAATGCCAAAAAATGGAGGTTGTGTCTGCTGAGAGGGTCTGGCATGTCGTGGAGTTGGAGGAGGCTGTGCGTGCGGTGGGGGATCCTGTGAGTGCAGTGGTGTAGGCGGTGAAGGGTGGAGGAAGTAGGAATACATGAGTGTCATAGTATTGCATACACGGATATGGCTGTATTTGGTAATGAGGCTCTATAGGTGGATAAAGTGATTGTGGAAGCATCGACTGGGATGCAGTCATCAACTACTCATAATTGACGAATGGGGTGTCACATACTGAGTACCGGGATAGACATCTATATTGTATGAGGTACTAGACCCCAGTGACAAGTAAGGAACCCACACTAAGATAGATGTGTGAGAAGATGAATGATGAAGACCCTGTCCGAGAATCTGCTCTCTGCCCGTGCAGAACTGCTCCGCAATACGCTGCATGGTATGCTAGTCAGTGGTATGAATCTGAAATGCCTCATCAAATTGGATCTCCTCGACCATGGAGGCCTCATGATGACTGCTTGATGCACCAAGATCTACCCAGTCAGGTGGGGCGCAAAAGGATCATCCCGAACTCGCTGTGTTTGTGACCCCGGTGGTAGTAGTGGTGGTGAGTCCTCCTCGCTGGATGGTATGTAACCATGCTCCTCCTGTCGAATCTACTCTGCTTCCTCCTCAGACTCGACATTTAAACACTCCCTGCAAGGCTTGACCTACTCCCTCCGGTATCCCGCAGCTCCTCCGTAGTCCTTAGCACCTCTTTCTCTCCTAGTTGGTCTCCGAGTGTGTGTTGAACCTCCCAAGCATGCCTACAACGATCAGGGACATCCTGGGAAAGGTCAAGCATGTCCTTAGGCTGACTCGCGTTAAGCTACACATCACCGGGAGAGTAAAAAGACTGGGATCATTAAGCACATCCTAGCCAGGCAGATGTTTAATGCGGCAAGCATGCTAGAACCAGTCCCAATACTTTTGCGTAGGCCGGTAGTTAGTGAATGGCTGAATAGAGATCCTATGGCCTTCCTCAAATCAAGCCTTCCACCAATCGTACCACTACTGATGACGAGTGGGCTACCACATGTCCTTCCCTTGTCCTGTGGTGGTCGAAAATCGACCGACATTGACCGGATCTCTAGGCACCGGATGCTCACCACCGAGCTGGCGTTTCACCCAGTCAACATGGTGAAACTCAACAATGTTGAAATAGACAATGAGAATAACACTCATCCATGTCCCCTACTTTGTCTCCTCTCTCAACCAATATGGACTAATGGCCTGCAAGACTGGGTTGTCGTATGGCATCCATAGGAACTAAAACATAAAATGTAATATAATTATCAGGTTTAATTCATTACATAGGAGAACTAATCGTTTAGAGAAAACTAACTAAAACACTTTCACGTACCTCATTCAATTGTATATAGTCCAACGAAAGACGCTATCGGAGGACTCGCTGGTCAAACTAGTCCTTACTCTACTGGGCCATGTCTATCCACATGTGGACATATGCAACAATAACAATTTCTCAATTTATGCAACAAACTTTTGAATTACATGCATAGAAAGTACAATAACCATACATGAAAATAGTTACCTCACGGCCAACAAAAATGTCAGAATATTTTCCTCGGGTAGACACCACTGAGAAAATCTATGGTTGATCCACAAGATCAGTAGAGGAGTGCATCTAGTAATGTCGGTGGTAGATCGATGTGTTACAGAGCATAAGGATTGGTACGTCCAGGAAAGCATAGCGGATCCCCAAGACAGACTGCGGCATCTCTCAAAGTCCTCTAATAAGGGCAACCATCTGATATGGACCTGATTGTTTGATTTGTCTGTCATCAGATAACCCCTTATTAGCAACGCGATGTAACACCTCGTGTACTATTGGAGGGTGGCTGCATCTGTAGTAGCTAGCATATGTCGTACTCGGTCCCTTAGCCACGTCAGCTTGATGGATAATGACTCCTTCTTCTATGCCCTTGCTGCTGAGCATGTGATGACGGGATTTCTTATTCCCTTTTTACCAGTATTTTTAGTGTGTTTTTAGTTATATTCTATTAAGTTTTATTATGTTTTAGTGCAAAAATCACATTTTGGATACTACTTTAAGTTTTTGTATTTTTCTTATGATTTTAGGTGATTTTTGGGTAAAATTGGCAAGTTTTGGCGAAGTCTGATTCAGAGGCAAAGAAAGGATAGCAGATGCTATCAGATCCTGACCTCCGTGCATTCAAACGAGCATTTCTGGAGCTACAGAAGTTCAATTAACGCGCTCTCAACGGCGGGAAAGCTAACTTCCAGGGCTTTCCAGAAATATATAATAGTCTATACTTTTTTTGGAGACGACTGCCCAAAACGAGCGTTGAACGCCCAACTTACCCCCTTTCTGGTGTTTAATGCCCAAACAAGACCAACCTTCCAAGTTGAACGCCAGCTAGGGAGCAGGATCAGTAAAGTTCAACGCCATTATCCAAGTTAAATGCCAGTCTTCAGCCCAAAGTACTCCAAGTGGGCCCCAAAGTGGATTTTAGCACTCCTTAGCTTATCTAGTCATATTTTTGTAACTTTTAAATTTAAATTAACATCTTTTAGGTTTAGTATTTTACTATAAATAAGAGACTTCCTTCCTTTTGAGGATTATGCCTCCCAGGAGGGGAGAAGCACAGACATCTTCTTATCTATTTTCTTTGTAAAGTATGAGCAACTAAACCTCCTTGGTTAAAGATAGCAGCTCTGCTCATTCCTATGGATTAATATCCTTACTTTTCTACTTTAATATATGTTTGATTTCATTCTATGATGTATTGTCGTTCTTCATCTTTATGAATCTGGGGTGGAACGAGAGTATGACCCCTTATTCTACATGAGTTCCTTACGAGTCCTGATCCGAATAGTACTGAGCTGCTTGAGAATACATCATGGGTTCCAACAAGTTATCTGGGCTAATTGGGATATGTCACATGAAATCTCGTTAGTCATGGGTAATTGAGGTCCCTGTGGTGTTAAGGCTAGAATACTGAGCTTCATTCTTCGATTCGGAAGATCCGACCTTGTCGGTGGCGTTTTGAGTAGGATCATCAGATATTGAATTGCGTGAGCTTCACCCTCGTCTAGATTGACTAACCTGTTCGGGCATTCGGTTTGGATCAGAGGAGATTAATAACCACTACCCTTGGCTTGATCACTTACAACCTTGTCATTGAATGAATCACTAATTGTTAAAGTAGTCAGTAAAAAGTGTTAATCCAGAAGAACAAGCATATCCAAGGCCTTAACTGATTTATTACTATTGTTTTTACGTCAATTCTTAACTGCTTTCTTTATTATTCTATTTTATGCACCTACAACAACCATTATCTTTTGTATTTGCCTAACTAAGATCTGTAAGATAACCACAGCTTGCTCAATCTAACAATCCTCGTGGGATCGACCCTCACTCACCTGAGATATTACTTGGACGACTCGGTGCACTTGCCGATTCAGTTGTGCGAGTTTCATTTTCGTGCACCAGCATGAGGAGGCCTGGCACTGAGGAGCTCCTCTATCCACTCCCAAGTTGGGTGTTGGTACCATGTGTGGGAATCACGCAAGCACCCACCCACCCACTGGCTCTCCGTGAGCGCATAGCCCAAGGTTGTATGCAACATCCTGCAGAGTGATGGTGCACTCACCTCAAGACGGGTGGAAAATGTAGGTCTTTGGACACCAATGCTCCACGTGTGCAGTAATTAGGGAGTTGTCAAAGATAAAGTTCCTCAGTTGCACCGTGTCGCTAAATCCAGCCTCTCTCATGCTTAGGGAGTAATAGGTTAGGTCTCTATTAAAAGATAAAATATTTCAATAACAAATCTATTTCAATTGTAAAGATTTTATTTCAAAATAAAAAGATAAAAATAATGATAAACAATTATTTCACATTTTAGAATAATTAACTTTAAAAATCGAACATCTAAAAAAGTTATCCAACATGATTATAACAAATATCCAGTAAACAAGTTATCTAGCATATTCAAAATCAAAATAAAAAATATAAAATTCAATTTAAAAAAATAAAAAAATTATCAAAATTTAATAAATAAATTAAATTAACTAATAAGTTAAATTAAATTAATTAATTAACATTTACTAAGAATACATTTCACCACCTAATAAATGCTAATAGAGAAAGTATATGGGAACAACATTTTTTTTAACAACCTTAACAATAGGTTAAAAAGAAAAGTTAATTTTAATTTTAAAAAACAAATTTTGAATTAATTAGATATAATCCTTATTTTTGAAAGGTTAGTGGGCCTGAAATGGAACCCGTTGTTCACGTTATTCGTATCTCTCATTGTTCACTTGGCGGAATTGATGCTAATAACATGCCAAGTAACCTATTTTATGATACCAAAACATAATCTATTCTACTCCTGTATAACAATACTAAATTTATCAAAGTACCCTAACTGTAGTTATATGCTTATTTATTTAAAAGAGGAAAACGACAACACTAACCTGAAAGTCAATTGCTCCTATGATGTGCCAAGTCACATTCAGGCAGTTGATGTCATCTCTCATGCATCTACGTGCCCTATAACGTCCAAGTATCTCAAAAATTATGATGTACAGACACTGACAAAGACACGTGACACGACACAACACGAGATACGCCGATACACGAATTTTAAAATTTTATAAGACACGGGGACACGCATATACATAAAATATAAAGTATTTTTTAGATAAATAATAATAATATTTTAATATTTTATTGATATTAAAATATAAATTAATTTTTAATTATTTTTAATATCTTATTTTAATTATATAAAGTATTTAAAATATTTTTGTTTTAATAAATAATAATATATACTATTTCTAAATTTATCTTAAAAATACATGTTAAGAATAAGGTTGGACACATTAACACGTGATGGTATTTAGGTGTGGGCAGGTGTGTCCGGCGAAGAATTTTTTATTTTTTATTAAGACACAGTTGGACACAGCAGACACACGTGTCGGACAAGTGTCAATAAGTGTCGTGTTCGAAATGTGTCTAACACGCAGACACGGCAACTCAATAAAATGTTCGTGCTTTATAGCTCAAAAATATCTAGAAAAATGTCTGACAAAGGGAGAAATGAGGTTACAAGGCAATAAAAGTGACACTTGAGGCGCTGTGAACGAGTTCGTTATATAGGCAGATTTAAGCCTTATCTCGTTTACAGTGTAAACGAAATAAGAATGCTTATATCTCATTTACAGTAAGCTAAGTGTCATAACTCATAACACATATATAAACGCGATACGTAGACTTTGTGATGTATCTTATCCCTTTATACGAGATATAAACATTATTATTATTTTTATACTGTAAATGAAATAAGTGATACAATATAAATCGATAAAAACATTTTAAATTATATATTTGTAAATAAAACATTTTATTTATTTTAAAAAAATCGGTCTTCACATTGCGTACTTAATGATTTTTTTTGTTTGTATACCCTGAATATATAATGGTCATGTAAAAACCTTAATACACTTAATAATACGTGTATTGGTAATAAATAAAAAAATCCCAAAAATTTATCCCTGATATACTTGTGGATAAACATTCTTGATGGGTCTCCAACTCTCTGGTTGTCTATCTATTTTTTTTAGAAGAGCTATAATTTTATTTTTCGGAAAAACAAAATTCATAATAAATAATGTACTATTGTCTACTAAATCTCTAAAAAATTTGTTGAGTTTTAAAGATATTCATCGAAATGGATATCATATTGAAACAATGAATGAAGGAAGTCATGAGTACTTATATATCACAACTCATGATTCAAATAAAAAGGTTATATTAAAAAATTTATCCTTACTTTCATCTGGGTTATATTATACTAAAATTAGTGCAATTGAATCACATGCCATTGTAAACCCAAAGTTTACCAACCCAAATGAATTTATAATTTGGCATGATCGATTGGGTCATCCAAGAACAACTATGATGTGAAGAATTATTGAAAACTCCCATGGACATTCACTAAAGAACCAGAAGATTTTTAAATCTAGTGAATTTTGTTGTACTGCATGTTCTCAAGGAAAGCTAATTTTAAGACAATCACCAGTAAAGATTGGATTTGAGTCTTCTGAATTCCTAGAAAAGATTAAAGACGATATATGTATACCTATTCATCCATCATGTATATCTTTTAGATATTTTATGGTCCTAATAGACACATCTTTGAGATGGTCACATGTGTGCATGTTGTCTTCTCGCAAATGCCTCAAATTATTCGATTAAAAGCACATTTTTCAGAAAATCTAATCAAAGCAATTCGTCTTGATAATGCTGGTAAATTCAATTCCCATGATGCTTATTGTATGGCTAATGAAATAAGCATTGAACATCCAGTAGCTCATGTTCACACACAAAATGGGTTAGCAGAATCACTTATTAAACACTTTCAATTAATTGCTACCTTTACTTATGAGAATAAATCTCCCAACCTCTGCTTGGGGACATGCTATTTTACATGCCGCAGCACTTATTCGTTTGAGGCCAACAAGTTACCATAAGTTCTCTCCTATGCAAATAGCTTTTGGCCAGTAGCCAAATATTTCCCATTTAAGAGTATTAGGTTGTGCGATATATGTTCCTATTGCACCACCTTCTCGCATCAAAATGGGACCCCAAAAAAATTGGGGTTATATATTGGATATGATTCCCTCTATAGTGGGGTATCTTGAGATACAAACTGGAGATGTATTTAAAAACTTGATTTGCAGATTGTTATTTTGATGAATTAAAATTTTCAACATTAGGGGGAGAGAATAAACTTTCTGGAAAAGAACTTAATTGGAATGCATCATCCTTGATGCATTTAGATCCTCGATCAGGGCAACGTAAACTAAAAGTTCAAAAGATTATACATTTGCAAAGAATAGCAAATGAATTACCTGACGTATTTTCTGATACGAAAAGGATAACTAAATCCTATATAGCAGCTAAAAATACTCCAATTCAAATTGATGTCCCAGTCGGACAAATGGCCACTGAAACAAATTCACGTCAGAAGTGTGGTAGGGCTGTCAGTTCCAAAGACAAAAATTTCCAAAAAAGAAAAGAGGTAAATAATGAAGTTATCCAAAATTCTGATA
Organism: Arachis stenosperma; assembly: GCF_014773155.1. Taxonomy (NCBI): domain Eukaryota; kingdom Viridiplantae; phylum Streptophyta; class Magnoliopsida; order Fabales; family Fabaceae; genus Arachis; species Arachis stenosperma. Next base: position 129,331,833 of record NC_080377.1, read on the forward strand.
TTGTTTTGAGGCCAGAAGACGTTCAGGTACTTGAAAATACTGAAAATTGTGAAAATGATGGGATCTCAATAAATTATGTCTTTACAGGAGAAAATAAAAACCGAAATAAGACAATTGTCAATGAAATATTTACATATAATGTGACATTACATATCATGTATGAAAGTAAGGATCTTGAGCAAAAAACAGTCGAAAAATGTCGACAAAGGAATGATTGGCCAAAATGGGAAGAAGTTATGAAGACTGAGTTAAACTCACTTGCAAAATGTGAAGTTTTTGGACATGTAGTCTGTACACCAGAAGATATAAAACCTGTTGGATATATATGAGTATTTGATAGAAAACGAAATAAGAAAAATAAAGTTGTACACTACAAGGCTCGACTTGTGGCATAAGGTTTTTCACAAAGGCCCAGTATAGATTATGAAGAAACATATTCTCTCGTAGTGGATGCAATAATATTGTGTTATTTGGTCAGTTTATCTGCATACCATAAACTACATATGTATTTAATGTGGTAACAACTTACTTATATGGATCATTAGATCGTGATATCTATATGAAAGTTCCTGAAGGATTAAAAATATCTAAATCATCCAATGAATATTTATAGGGGTTATACTCAGTCAAATTGCAAAGATCTTTATATGGTCTAAAATAATCTGGACGAATGTAGTATAATCGTCTTACTGAGTATCTAGCCAAAAACGGATTTAAGCATGATGATATCTGCCCATGTGTTTTCATAAAGAAATCTGCATCTGGATTCATTATAATTGCTGTGTATGTTGATGATTTAAATATCATTGGAACCCCTAAAGAGATTCCAACAATTATAAAAGCTCTAAAAGAAGAGTTTGAGATGAAAGATATTGGAAAGACTAAAGTTTGTCTCGACCTGCAGATCGAGCATACAAAAAATAGAATCTTTATTCATCAAACAATATATACAGAAAAGATCTTGAAGAGATTTTATATGGATAAGTCACATCCATTAAGTACCCCAATGATCATAAGGTCTTTGAATGTGAAAAATGATCAATTCCGTCCTAAAGAAGAAAATGAAGATATCCTTGGTCCTGAAGTACCATATCTTAGTGCCATTGAGCGCTAATGTATCTTGCTAATAATACACGACCTAACATATCATTTGCGGTGAATTTACTAATATATAGTTTCTCTCTAACCAGAAGACATTGGAATTGAATCAAACAAATCTTTTGATATCTTCATGGAATGGTTGATATGGGATTGTTTTATCCATATGGATCCAAGTCAAAACTAGTTGGATATGCAGATGCAGAATACTTGTCTGATCCACGAAACAAACGATTGCAGAAACATCATCTAATCATGTTGAAGTACTAGCGATACATGAAGCAAGTTGTGAGTGTTTTGGCTCACAGGTCTAATCCAATATATTCTGTCATCATGTGGACTGATTGATCATAAGATAGTTCCAACTATTCTATTTGAAGATAATACAGCATGCATTACTCAACTTAAAGGTGGATATATCAAAGGTGATAGAACAAATCATATCTCTCCCAAATTCTTCTTCACTCATGATCTTCAAAATCAAGGGACAATTGATGTCAAACAGATCTGCTCAAGTGATAATCTGACAGATTTATTTACAAAGTCACTCTCAAAATCCTCCTTTGAAAGATTGGTACATCCGATTGGGATGCGCCGATTTCGAAATATTAAATAATGTCGACAAGAGGAGGAGACTGTACTCTTTTTTCTTTTGGTCAAATTTTTTCCCATTAGATTTTTCTTGACAAGGTTTTTAATGAGGCAGTCTCCATCACAAAGGATTTTGTATTCGTTTTCCTTCATTAAAGTTTTTTTCCATTAGATTTTTCTTTAGCAAAGTTTTAATAAGACATAATGCTAAATGGACATCCAAATGAGAGTGTTGTGACGAAGATGGATAAGAATGGATGCCCATTTATGAGTGGCTCATTTTTCCTATGTTAAAAGAAACAAGTTCTTAGAATGAAATAAACTTAATGAAGTTTAAAAAGCATATTTTGTATGCCTATAAAAGCATGAACTGAGATAAAAGGTTACACACAATCAATAACAATACTTCTCTATCTTTCTTATATTTTCACTATCAATATATAAATTATTTTTCTCTCTCTTTTATATACACGTTACTACATATATTAATAAATATATATAAATTACTTTTATTATAATGAGATAATAATATTAATAAACTTTAATACTAAAATATTTTATTTATATTTTTTTATTTTATATTTATTTATTTTTCTTTATTTATTTATTTTATAACAACCATTACTATTAAGGTATTTTTTTCAATGCTGATAGGGCACTAATATTTCTGCCCAAAGAAAAGGCACTAAACATATTAAAGTCAAAGAGATTCTGTTAGTCAGTTACCATGAGCAATATGTGTTGCACATACCATGGCTAAATCAATGAGAGAGAAATGTAACCGCGGTTAATTGGTGAAACCTATGTCTTATGGGTTAACAATAAAATGACAAATAATAAAAGTTTAATCTACCTTATTTTTTCAAATAAAATATAAAATAAATAATAATAATAATAATAATAATAATAATAATAATAATAATAATAAAATAAATTGTGTCTTTATATATTATTTAGTGTTTCTATATTTTTCTATTAAAAAAGAGACAAAATATATTAATTCAACATTCCAAAACATAATATCGTTATTTATGTCTCACATGTTGTTAAACATAATTTTGTATTTATATGTCCATACTTAAGTGTTTTGTCTTTATAAACCACAGTCTAAAAAATTACATTCGTTAATTTGATCTCAAAAGAACAAGTATCCCAAATTAGTATCTAAAAACAATAAAATTAAATCATATTTATTCTTTTGTTAATTAGATAATGATGTATTACAAAATAATTATGTCTCATATTATCATCTAATTGATGAAAATACCAAATCTAAATTTAGATTATATTTTTTTTAGGAATTAATTTAAAGTATTTAATTTTTCAAAAACTAAATTAGAGCACTATTAATTTTTTAAAGACTACTTTGATTATTAACTATATTTCTTACATTTTAGCCCCAAATTTCTGTGCTATTTATTTTGTATATAGTATAATGACCTCAAAAATCATGCAAAATTATTGCCATCACCCTCACCCCCACCTTCAGTGTTTAGGGCTGGTCGTTTGACCCCACCAGAATAAACAAAATATAAAGAAGAGATCTCACCAATTAACAACTGTTTGATCTGTATTCCCTTCATTCAGTCGTCAATCTATTTATGCAGTCTAACATCAATACAAAATATTGAGATACTAACAAATCTTTCAGCTATAAACAAAGTACCTTCAATTTTTTTTTCATCTTTATTTTTGAGTAAACATGGTTTTCAATGAGTTTCAAATTAAACACTTTATCTCTTACAAATTTTTTTTATTCAGGAAGTCCTAAAAAAATATTCATGTTAAATAGATTAATTTGTTGTTACTTTCAATCAAATTTTTAATATATTATTAAACAAATAAGTTATTAATAAATTTTATTATAAAATAATTAAATTAAAAAATATTATTATAAGATAAATTAGACTTTTTTTTTTAATGACAAAAGTATTAATTTGACAGTTATAAATTTTCTATGAATAAATTTTTTTTTTTTTTGGTCATTGTCTGGGACGTATAGCCTAGCCCAAACAGAGATATATCTGCAAACATTGATAAGCAAATTCTTATTCTTCTTGGTTTTTCGACAGGGTTTCTTAATTCTTATTCTTGAATATTATTGTTTAGCCCAACAACAATGAAGTTACTCTAGTGGCCTTTTATTTTTGGACAAGCCTCAAAATCTTGGACCTTATATGACTTGGATCTCATATTTCAAATAATCTTCCTTTTTCATGATTTAAACAAAATACAAAATGTAAATATACTTAGTACTCTTCCACTTTATTCAGACCACTAAAAAGACCTTCAACCTTGCTAAATAATAATAGTAAAAAAAGAACCTAGCCCTAGCTTCCATCTCGGTGAATGCACTTAGCCTTCAAATAATATTCTGTTTCATGCTTAGGAAAATTGAAGATAATCGGATATACAACAACTGAAAAAATATATATAATTTGATAGGAGTTGCTCTCTTTGTTTCAATATATTCTAATAACCCTTCTATCCTGTGCAGTATAGTGAATTGTAATAGGCTTGATGGGACTAATTCCCAAATGTGGGTTCCGAGTCATTAGGGTTAATTTAATTTTGATAAATTTATACTTTGTTATACCGTTATTTATACCATTGTTATAATACTTTTGCTAATGTGATAATATACGATTGGATATTTATGTAAAATTCTATTTCTTTCCGAGTTCGATCATCAACAAAATTCATTGTTTTCAAAAGAAAATAAAAATAAAAATAAAAATAAAATGTGCACTTGTAATAAATAAATTTAAATTATAAACTTTTTAGAAAATTATTACAATTTTTTATATCAGAAAATTTTAAGCTATAAAAACATGTATAAAAATTAACTATACTTATTTTAAAAAAAATTAAAATCTTATATGTATTTAACTTTGCATCATATACATGTGTTACGGTGGGTAACCGGAGATAAATGCAATGGATGGTGTTGAATGGCCCAAGTGCGTGAAGGAGGAGAACTCCGGATGGATCAGCAACTCGGGAGGCTCCGTCCGACTTGCGCGCGTGAATGAATGGGGGGTGGTACCTGCAAAGACACTCCGATGCTTAAGTTAGCAAGAGTGTGAGCAGGTCTAGAGAGTATTGGGCTTAAAGATACCTGAGGGGTGTCAGTGTATTTGTAGTGGTGAGCCAATAACCACCGTTGGAGTAGTGCCGTATCTTTAGGATATTAACTGTCCCATTATCTTAGGGAGGTTAAGATATGGCTTCATGAAGTGGTTAGAGAGATTTTAGGGGCGGTTACTCGTTTGAATGAGTGTTTGCTTGCCAGCTAATCTCATATCCGACTTCTTTATACTAAGTCGTGGTTGACACCGACTTCTTAGGTGGAGGTCGGTGTTTTGCTAGGCTTAATCTATTGGATCAGGCCTTTTGGTTGGACCTGGGCCCTTAGCATTGGGCCAGGGTATGAACAGTGCCCCTACTTGAGCCCAAGATCCTTTTAAGGCTTGGGTTCAAGTATTCAACTCGGGTTCGTAGCCGACTTTCACGGGTTTTGAAACCGACGTGATTTTCGCGACCTTTTGCTTCTGACAGTTACGTCAATTCAAGCGTCGTGTCCGTTGAGAAAGCGTTTAGGGATTTGAGGGCTTTGGTAACGGTGCAATCTCATTAATGACTGCCTCGTTTTTACCATTATGCCCTTTAGTATGTTTATAAATACTTTCCCTCTCTTTCTTTCTTCCGTTTCTGCAATCTTTCAAACTTCTTATTTTCTTGCTCGTGCTGTATTCTTGTGTTCGAAGATTTCCGTTCTCTCCAGCCTTCATTTCTTCGGATAAAGGTTAGTTTTGTTTCTTCCCTGTCATGCTTTATGTTTGCATGTTTTGTGTTGTGAGTGGATAGGTTAGCCTGTAGATTCTAGCTTCGTATCTCTCCTCTTTAGGGGCCGTGATTTTTCTTTTTCTTTTTCCTTTTGTAGGTTTCTGCCACTTTTCTTTATATAAAGAATGGCTTCCGTAGATGTTCTTTCTCTGTGGGTTGATGACACTGTCCTTGGGGAGGAACCCCTGGTCGATGCTGAGTTTATCACTCATCTTCGTACTCATCACCGGCTCTGTACTTCGGAGGAAGACGAGCCAAAATATGAATTGATAATCCCGGGTCCTGAAGACCGGGTCTATTTTGGGAGAGTTAATGAGGCGGCCCCTCATTTTTTCTTCATGTATGAATGTATGATCACCCGTTTGGGTGTTTTTCTTCCTTTCTCGGATTTCGAGATATCTGTTTTGCACCACTGTAGAGTTGCCCCTACTCAACTTCACCCCAATTCTTGGGGTTTTCTGAAGATTTACCAATTTATTAGCCACGCTCTGGACTTTCCGACCTCTTTGAGGATTTTCTTCTTTCTTTTTCATATGACTAAGCCCTTTAGTGGGCTAAACAACAAACAGCAGTGGGTATCATTCCGAGCCATACAAGGTCGGAGGATTTTCACCCTTTTCGACGAATCTTTTCATGACTTCAAAAACTACTTTTTCAAAGTTCAAGCCGTAGAGGGTCACCACCCCTTTTTCCTTGATGAGCACTCCTCCCCTCGCTTTCCCCTTTATTGGTTGGCGGCCTCCCCTTGTGAGAAGTATGGTCTAGATGACCTTGACGAGGTGGAGGCGGCCATTGTGGGGTTTTTCCGAGAAGCGTGGGGGAGGGCCCCTTACTTGGATACCAGAAAAATCCTCCAGGGAACGCCGACTTTTGTTCAATCTCAATTAGGTAGTGCATGCATTCCTGATTTCCGAGTTGTTTCTACCGACTTGAATGTTGCCGACTTATAACTGTTGGTTGTTTTTTCTTGTAGATATGGCAAGGAAAAATGCTCAGGAGGCTTACCAAAGGGTCCAGGAGGCTAAAGCGAAGTCCCGAGCTAGGTCTGGTGGTGCCAGGGCGATCACCTCTCCTCCTCCTCCTCCTCCTCCTCCTCCTAAAAATACTGGCACTCCCTCTCAACCCATTGTCATTTCTTCCTCAAGTTTGTCTCAACCACCCCCTTCTGCCCAAATTCTCTCTGAGCCGGAGAAGAAAAAGCGTAAGACTTCAGAGTCTGGCTCTTCTTCTTTTGATGGTGGGGTTAAGGCGGATGCTCTGGCATTCGTCCGAAAGAACATCTATCCTTTTATAAGTATGGATGATGTTTCTGTTCAAAACCACCTCACTACCATGGCCGAGGAGAGTTTTAGGGCAGCGGGTGCTTGTAGCAAACTTTTGGACATTTTCGAGAAGACTCCCCTCAGCTCTTTGGGGGCATCCTCGAGGGTTGAGGAGTTGGAGGGGAGACTTCTTATTTTTGAAAAACATGAGAAGGAGTTGAAGGAGGAGAGAGATAAATTGAGGAAGGAGAGGGATCACCTTAAGGAGGAGGAGGGTAAGCTGCGGGCTCAATGTACTTTGGAGGCGAATTTGAGGAAAACGGCACAAGACAGCTATCACAGTTTATTTCAGGATATTGTGGCCGTGAGGAAGGACTTGCTGAATTCTCGGAACGCATACGCCGAGTTGGAGGACTCTATTGCCGATGGTGCCGAGGAGTCTTGGAGAATTTTCTTGGAACAAGTCAGAGTTATCGCTCCCGACTTGGACCTTTCTCCTTTACATCCTGATAAGGTCGTCATCGATGGTGCTATCGTGGATCCTCCTGCCCCCGAGGTTGTTTCCGAGTCAGATTTGAAGACTCGGGGGCAGAGGATTATTGAGTCTCATCCTCATTCTAAAAATGCTCCGAGTTCTTCCTCCATTCCTCCGACCGGTCCTGGCGGCGCCCCTCCTGAGTCTGGCGGTGATGATTCCTCTACTCCTTTGAAAAGATAACTTTATTTTTTATGGCTATATGGGGGCTCGGCCTGTGAGTCCCCCCTTTTTTAAACTCGTTTATGTGTGGTTGTGTGAACAATTTTGCTTTGGCCTTTTAAGGCCGTAAACAAAAGTATTTCTGACGAATGCCCTTTTAAATAAGGGTATGAAAATAAATGCCCTTTTTTGGATAAGGGTTTTGAGTTACCTTGTGCGTGTATGCTTTTTGATATTTTGAAAATCCTTTTGATCTCTTTCTGAAAACCTTTTTGTTTGTTTGTCTTTTCAGACTTTCTCGTTTAAGGACTTTTTTGGGATGCCCTTTAAACTTCTTCTTAGGTTTTCATATCTCTTTTGTTATTCCTCATACTCGACTTTCGTTTTAGTGAGTTCTTATGACTTAGGTTATTTTTGCGATGCGTTTTTCTTCTACTCGGTTCTACGCTCCGATTTAAGGATCGGGGTATTTCCGAGCTTTCCTACTCGGAATGTTGTTCCGACTTATGAGTCGGATTTGTTTTCCGAGTTTTTACGATCGACTCATATAACTTCTTTACACCGACTTGTACCTCGTCGTTTTATCCTGACGACCATCTAGGTCGGTTCATGGGATTTTCACGTTTTGTCGAGCTTAAGTCGGCGCGTTTCGTAGAAGGACTTAGAAAAATAAAGAAGGATGTTTATAAGAGATATTATGAATGAAAAAGATCTTTATTAATTGGGGAGGTACCTTCTTTTGCTACTAAGGGTCTTGATAGCCTATTTTTCCCTTAGTCTCTACTATGATGCCTCGTTAAAAACCCTTCTCCAGAAAAAACCCTTTTTTGGAAAAAAAATCATGAAGTTGGGAAAAGAGTACATCAGGGAGTAGAGTTCGCTTTTAACTGTAGTACCTTTTCATATTACAAGCATGCCACGACCTTGGTAGCTCAGTGCCGTTCAGGTCGGTTACTTTATAATAACCTTTTCCTAAAACTTCTTTGATTTTGTATGGCCCCTTCCAATTTGCGGCGAGCTTTCCTTCTCCCGATTTGTTGACTCCAATGTCGTTTCTGATTAGGACCAAGTCATCTGTAGCAAATGTTCTTCGAATGACTTTCTTGTTGTACCTTGTAGTCATCCTTTGCTTCAACGCAGCCTCTCTTATCTGGGCATCTTCTCGGATCTCGGGAAGCAAGTCGAGCTCCTCCTTGTGTCCTCGTATATTTCCGACTTCGTCGTGGAGAATTACCCTTGGGCTTTGCTCATTGATTTCTATTGGAATCATGGCTTCTATGCCATAGACTAGTCGAAAGGGTGTTTCTCCCGTGGCGGATTGAGGAGTTGTCCTATAAGCCCATAACACTTGGGGGAGCTCTTCAGCCCAAGCTCCCTTTGCTTCCTGTAGCCTTTTCTTTAATCCTGCCAGTATGACCTTGTTAGCTGCCTCGGCTTGCCCATTGGCTTGTGGGTGTTCCACCGAGGTGAACTGGTGCTTGATTTTCAGACTGTCTACTAGATTTCTGAAGGTGGCATTGGTAAATTGGGTTCCATTGTCTGTAGTGATGGAATGAGGTATTCCATACCTTGTGATGATGTTTTTGTAGAGGAACCTGCGACTTCTTTGAGCGGTGATGGTGGCTAGCGGTTCTGCTTCTATCCACTTTATGAAGTAATCTATTCCCACGATCAAGTATATGACTTGTCCTGGTGCTTGGGGAAAAGGACCTAACAAATCCATTCCCCATTTTGCAAAGGGCCAGGGAGAAGTGATACTGATGAGCTCTTCTAGTGGAGCTACGTGGAAATTTGCATGCATCTGACATGGTTGGAATTTTTTCACAAATTCTGTGGCATCTTTCTGCAAGGTTGGCCAGTAGAATCCAGCTCGGATTACTTTTCTGGCTAATGACCTTGCTCCGAGATGATTTCCGCAGATCCCGCTATGTACTTCCTCCAACACCTCGGCGGTTTTTGAGGTCGGTACGCACTTTAGTAATGGCGTTGATATCCCTCTTCTGTAAAGGACATTTCTTACCAAAGTATAATGCTGTGCTTCCCTTCGGATCTTTTTAGCTTCTTTTTCCTCTTTAGGGAGGATGTCGAATTTCAGGTATTCGACTAAGGGATTCATCCATCCGAGGTTTAAACCGACTACCTCAAGTACCTCCTGCTTATCTTCTGTTTTTGCAACTGAGGGCTCTTGGAGAGTTTCTTGAATCAGGCTTCTGTTGTTTCCTCCTGGTTTGGTACTTGCTAACTTGGAGAGGGCGTCCGCTCTACTATTTAGATCCCGAGTTATGTGTTTGACCTCGGTTTCCGCAAAGCGCCCAAGGTGCTCCAAGGTTTTTTCCAAGTACCTCTTCATATTGGGGTCCTTTGCCTGATACTCTCCGCTTATTTGGGAGGTCACCACCTGTGAGTCGCTGTATATCATCACCTTTGTGGCACCAACTTCTTCTGCTAATTTTAATCCGGCGATCAAGGCTTCATATTCTGCCTGATTGTTTGAAGCCGGAAATTCAAATTTTAAGGAGACCTCTATCTGGGTTCCTTTTTTATCTGCCAATATTATGCATGCGCCGCTCCCTGTTTTGTTGGAGGATCCGTCTACATAGAGTTCCCATGTAGTCGGTTTTTCCTCTTGTTCTCCTGCATATTCTGCAACGAAGTCGGCGAGGCATTGGGCTTTAATTGCCGTCCGAGTTTCATATCTCAAATCAAACTCGGAGAGCTCTATCGCCCACTGAACCATTCTCCCTGCAACATCCGTCTTTTGGAGGATTTGCTTCATGGGTTGGTTTGTGCGGACTCTTATTGTATGAGCCTGAAAGTAAGGTCGTAACCTCCGTGAGGCTATCACTAAGGAGTAGGCAAACTTTTCTAATTTGTGGTACCTTAGTTCAGGGCCTTGTAGGACCTTACTGATGAAGTAGACCGGGTGTTGTCCGACCTCGTCTTCTCTTATCAGGGTTGACGAGACAGCCCTGTTTGCTACGGATAGGTATAGGACGAGGTCTTTTCCCGGTATTGGTCGGGTCAAGATAGGAGGTTGGCTTAAGAACTTTTTGAACTCTTGGAACGCCTCCTCGCATTCCGGAGTCCATTCAAATTGGCATCCCTTCCTTAATAAGGAAAATAGTGGAAGGGATTTTAGTGCCGAGCCTGCCAAAAATCTGGAGAGGGCTGCAAGTCGGCCATTGAGCTGTTGAACCTCTCTCAAACAAGTCGGGCTTTTCATTTCTAGGACGGCTCTGCATTTATCGGGATTGGCCTCAATCCCTCTCTGTGTTAGCATGAACCCTAGAAATTTCCCTGCCTCGACCGCGAAGGCGCACTTTGCAGGATTTAGCCTCATCCCATGCGACCTTATAGTGTCGAAGACCCGTGAGAGGTCGGTTAAGAGGTCAACTTCTTCCTTGGTTTTTACTAGCATGTCGTCGACATATACTTCCATCAAGCTCCCTAGGTGGGGAGAAAACACTTTATTCATCAATCTTTGATACGTGGCTCCTGCATTCTTTAGTCCGAATGGCATGACCACGTAGCAATAATTGGCTCTCGGCGTGATGAAAGATGTTTTCTCCTGGTCGGGTTTATACATCGGAATTTTGTTATATCCCGAGTAAGCGTCCATGAATGATAAGTATTGATACCCCGAGCTGGAGTCCACCAGGGTATCAATACTTGGCAGGGGATAAGGGTCCTTAGGACATGCCTTATTCAAGTCGGTATAGTCGACGCACATTCTCCATTTACCATTCTGTTTTTTGACTAGCACTACATTGGCTAGCCATGTTGGGTACTTGACCTCTCTGATAAAGCCAGCTTCCAGGAGCGCCTGTACTTGCTCTTCTACTATTAGGGCTCGTTCCGGGCCGAGCTTGCGTCTTCTTTGTTGCACAGGTCGGGACCCTGGGTAAACCGAGAGTTTGTGGGACATGAGCTCGGGATCAATCCCGGGCATGTCGGAAGCCTTCCATACGAAGAGGTCAGAATTAGCTCTCAGGAGTTCAGTCAACCTTTGTTTTAGGGTTTCCCCTAGGTTGGCTCCTATGTAAGTGTTTTTTCCTTCCTCTTTGCCGACTTGCACCTCCTCGGTTTTTCCTCCCGGTTGGGGTCGCAACTCTTCTCTGGCCCTTGTGCCGCCGAGCTCTATGGTGTGGACTTCTTTGCCCTTTCCTCTCAGATTTAGGCTTTCATTGTAGCATTTTCTTGCCAATTTTTGGTCTCCCCTAACCGTTGCTATTCCCGCTGGGGTCGGGAATTTCATGCAAAGGTGGGGAGTGGATACCACTGCCCCGAGGCGATTAAGGGTAGTTCTGCCGATTAAGGCATTATAGGCTGACCCTTCATCAATGACTATGAAGTCTATGCTCAGAGTCCTTGATTTTTCCCCTCTTCCAAAAGTGGTGTGAAGGGGTAAGAATCCTAGTGGCTTTATTGGCGTATCCCCTAACCCATATAAGGTGTCGGGGTAGGCTCTCAACTCTTTTTCATCTAACCCTAGCTTGTCGAAGGCGGGTTTGAAAAGGATGTCTGCCGAGCTTCCTTGGTCTACTAGGGTTCTGTGGAGATGGGTATTGGCTAGGATCATAGTTATCACCACGGGATCGTCATGCCCGGGGATTATCCCTTGCCCATCTTCTTTTGTGAACGATATGGTGGGGAGGTCGGATGTCTCTTCCTCGACTTGATAGACTCTTTTGAGATGTCTTTTGCGAGAGGATTTAGTGAGGCCCCCTCCCGCAAATCCTCCCGAGATCATATGAATATGTCTCTCTGGAGTCTGCGGTGGTGGATCTCTTCTATCCATTTCATCTCGCTTTCTCTTTCCATGAGTGTCCGACCTTTCCATGAGATATCTATCAAGCCGACCTTCCCTAGCCAGCTTTTCTATCACATTTTTTAGGTCATAACAATCGTTGGTGGAGTGACCATATATTTTATGGTACTCGCAGTAGTCGCCGCGGCTTCCCCCTTTTTTGTTTTTAATAGGTCTAGGGGGTGGCAGCCTTTCGGTGTGGCAAATCTCTCTGTATACATCCACTACAGAAGTTTTGAGGGGAGTATACGAGTGATATTTTCTGGGTCTCTCGAGACCGAGCTCTTCCTTTTTCTTGGCTTCCCTTTCCCTCTCTTTGGATGAGGGAGGGGGTCCAGGTCGCCAACTCAGGTCTCTTAACTTTGCATTCTCTTCCATATTGATGTACTTTTCCGCCCTTTCTTGCACATCACTTAGAGAAACGGGGTGTCTTTTAGATATGGACTGCGAGAAGGGACCTTCTCTAAGTCCATTAACTAACCCCATTATGACTGCCTCTGTGGGCAGGTCTTGGATCTCCAAACATGCCTTATTGAACCTTTCCATATAGGCTCGCAAAGACTCTCCGACCTCCTGTTTTACTCCCAGGAGGCTTGGTGCATGTTTCACCTTATCTTTCTGAATTGAGAACCTCATCAAAAACTTCCTTGAGAGGTCTTCAAAGCTGGTGATTGATCTTGGTGGGAGGCTATCGAACCACTTCATCGCCGCTTTCGATAAAGTGGTCGGGAAAGCTTTGCATCTCGTAGCGTCGGAGGCATCAGCTAGATACATCTGACTTTTGAAGTTGCTTAGATGATGCTTTGGGTCTGTGGTCCCATCATAGAGGTCCATATCAGGGCTTTTGAAGTTTCTCGGAACTTTTGCCCTCATTATGTCCTCGCTGAAGGGATCCTCTCCGCCCGGGAGTTGGTCTTCCTGTTCGTCGCGGGAGTTGTGACTCTTGAGGGAGGATTCCAGCTGTAAGAGTTTTCTTTTTAACTCTTTTCGCCACTCCATCTCCTCTTTGAGATACCTTTCGGTTTCCTTCTATTTCTCCCGCTCTTGCTCCAATTGTTCCAGGCGGCTATGGACTAACCCCATTAATTCAGCTACGTGGGATGGTCCGCCTTTTTCTGATTCACGCCCATCTGAGGAATTTACCTTCGGATTCTTCACTCCGGAGGTACCCTCTCTGTGTTGATTGTTATCTTCCTGGTGTAGGGCCAGGTCTTCATCGTTATTACCTATGCCTAGATTTTCAGAATCTGTTTCAGCATGGCCTTCTTCGTGGGATCTGTCCGCCATCAATGGATGATCTCTCGGGTCCCCGGCAACGGCGCCAATGTTACGGTGGGTAACCGGAGATAAATGCAATGGATGGTGTTGAATGGCCCAAGTGCGTGAAGGAGGAGAACTCCGGATGGATCAGCAACTCGGGAGGCTCCGTCCGACTTGCGCGCGTGAATGAATGGGGGGTGGTACCTGCAAAGACACTCCGATGCTTAAGTTAGCAAGAGTGTGAGCAGGTCTAGAGAGTATTGGGCTTAGAGATACCTGAGGGGTGTCAGTGTATTTGTAGTGGTGAGCCAATAACCACCGTTGGAGTAGTGCCGTATCTTTAGGATATTAACCGTCCCATTATCTTAGGGAGGTTAAGATATGGCTTCATGAAGTGGTTAGAGAGATTTTAGGGGCGGTTACTCGTTTGAATGAGTGTTTGCTTGCCAGCTAATCTCATATCCGACTTCTTTATACTAAGTCGTGGTTGACACCGACTTCTTAGGTGGAGGTCGGTGTTTTGCTAGGCTTAATCTATTGAATCAGGCCTTTTGGTTGGACCTGGGCCCTTAGCATTGGGCCAGGGTATGAACAACATGCATTTTGTATACAGTTTAAGATCTAAAATTGTTCTTGTTGGTATACAGAAAACAACAATAAATTAAATTAAAACAAACTATACAATATAAAACATATATTTTTGCCAATTTGTCAGCCACCATATTTGCCATTATTAGATGTAGACTTGTTCGGTAATCGGGTTCCGGACAGGTCGGGTATGCAAGTGAAGGGGCGAGGATGCCTTAGCTCGGGTCGCGCTGGTAGCGGGCTAGGCGAGCTGACGAGCACTTGAGCTGGTGAATGGACGAGGGGGGGGTGCCACCTGCAAAGACACTCCGACGCCTAAGTCAGAAATCGTGCAAGCAGGGGGAGTGATGTGGAAAGTGACGTACCTTGGGGGAAGAGCCAATCTTCCCCTTATATACATGTCAGTAGCGGGCCCCAAGACGAGGACAGGCCCATATTTCCGAGGACGTTGTCCTGCAGCCGCGTGTGTGCCGTGCAGGACGCGTGTCCGGGTTGGTTGGGGGCACGTGACCGGGTCGGGTAGAGATCAGGTCGGACCGACCCGTGCGATTTTTGGGCCAGGCCGTAACAAGACTTTACACTAATATTACGTTTTGATTGAAATTACAGCAAATGGAGAAAGAAAGTGTGGTTAAAGTTTAATAATGTTGAGTTTAAATTTTCCATATATGGATGTATATATATCTTTCTTTCCTGAATTGTGTAGACAGCGTGACAAAATTAAATAATAGTAATGTTTAATGTATCGTATTTACTTGTCCCAAGTGATTTAACAATTGACGTGAACTTTTACCATATAATCAATCATAGTAGAATGAAGCGACATATTTTGGGCCTATAAGATAGGCATAAAAAATTAAAAAGGGCTACTTTGGTGAAAGACTAAGAGTTGCATGCATGTTAGCAGGAAATGACTAAAACCAAACGGGTTTTTGCTAAGAATCTTTGGAGTTATTTAATTTTTGTGGCTGAGCTTCAGTGGGTGCTAATAAATGGGTATAAGATTATAATGCTTTCTTGATTGCTTCAATTATTGGACTACTGTGGTTGGAAGTGCTTATCAAACCTTTTAGTGGTACAGGAACTGATAATTAACTAAAAAGACTTTGAGATTATCAGAAAATGGTCGCGTCAAGATAGCGAAGTATAGTGACGATTTTTTATTATATATATATGAGTTTAGTTTTGATGTGTTAATACGAAATATTTTATATAGTCGTACAATTACATTCGATTTTTTGAATAATTATTTATTAAATAAATAAAAATAGTAATTATTTTTAATAATATAGCGTTACATTTATATATTGGAATTTTTTAAAAAGTATAAAAATATTTAAATTTTAGGGTTTTATCAAAATATGAAGATGAATTAAAAAAGGTAAAATGATCGGGGCCATTTGTAACTTTTTTTAATAAAAAACAAAAAAATAACGCGAGCCGTTTTAGTATTTAAAATTTTTATAAACAAAGAAATCTGTATGGATGATTTTTATATTATATAAAAATTATATAAAAAAATTGGTGATAAATTTTTTATTTTTTAAAAAAAATTATAATAAAAGAAATCATTTCAAGAAAAATTCTGTTAAGTATAGTTTTGTATATAAACATTACTATGCTATTTTTATGCTAATCACACCCTATCCAATATCATTAAAAAAAACAACGAGTTTCACGTTAGAGAGGTTACCTCAAAGTAAAAAATTTTATACATTACTTTTTCCGGATAAATTTAATTTTTTATATATATTTAGCTATTTTTTATTCAGTAGATTTTGTGATTTATAATTATCAATTAGTTATTATTAATATTTTTAATTGTATAAGATTATATTTAATAGTATAAAATTAATCACTTTTTTTACTAATTTAAGTGTTAGTCAAATTTTAATAAAAGTGCTTACCACTAAACTTTCTCTTCTACTATAATAGTAACTAACTTTTATGGTGCATTTTCTTTGAGGGAGTTGAGAATCGGCCAAACATTTATAAAATTATGACACAAAAAATTAGCCACGAGAGCTATATTTGATGTATAATTGTATTAATTAGGTAGAATTATATCAGTTACTGTACACATACTCATAAGGATGCTAACAAACACCTAGACAAATATTCTTCATTCTATAATAAGATGGAAGACCAATCGTTAATCCCTTCTTAAGGAATGGGATCGGATTGATCATCATAATTTTATGCGGTTTATTTTTTAAAACACTTTACCATAAGCATTGATTGTAAGATATTTAATTTCAAAATGGCATTTCAATTATTTTGCCGCAGCTTTAGTCATAACTAAATGAGTTATATACTTATATGAATAGAAACAAATATGATTTGATTTGTTTCATAATCAAAATTTTCTAGCTAGGAGACAGGGAATACGATATGTCAAAATGCAATTTGATTCTTTTTGGTAGAGAAAGTCCATATTTAGTTAAATTTTTATGGTATTTTTAAAAGAAAAATAGAAAGAAGACAAAATTAATTAGAGGAGAGAATGGTGCCACAATATAAGATAAGAAAAGCTTTATTAATTCAATGAGTACACGGTACACCTTATAATAAATGTGTGTAAATTTTTTTAGATATTAAGTCCACCAAATCTTAAATGCGACCTTAAGTAAATTAAAATCATCACAAATAAAGATGTGCATTTCAAACTTGAAACCTAGATGTTAGACCCTAGCTTGCTCCATTGATCGGCCATAGCTATAGTCATAATAATTGAAGTTACAATGAACATATTTCTTTACTCCATTATTTTTTTTTTTTAATGACTATCGGCTGTTGCAGAATGGGATTTTTCATTTTTGTATGTCATCGCTATCAGCAACAAGTTGCATTTGAAGGTGCATGTAGAAGCATTTTAGATTTTATATTTTTAATTACAGCAAGTAAAGCGGTTATTCACATGTGTTGTGAATAAAAGTAGAAAATGAGTTGCACATTTTTTTGTTGTTGTAAGAAGATAACAAAAAGAGTTGACGGATAGGAAAGCTACAAATGAGTTGTGCATTAATGTGGCTCCACCAAATCCTCTAGCATTGTCTCATTTGCTTCCTTCATGATTGGTACTCCCATGTGATGCTGCCTCTCTCTCACTAGCTTCTTAGGGTGAGATAGATAGAGAAAGAGAATACCTACAATTTTTGAGTGAGCATTTTAGGGTCACTCTCAACCTCTAACATCTGCACATCACATGAAAATGTTACTCACACAGGAGGGAGAGAAGTAAATTCTCACACATAATAATATGGGACAGGTCCTTTCATATATTGGCCCTATCTATTTCAAACCAAAGGGCCTCTTCTCTTCACTATATACTTATACCATTCTTGCCCTTACACCTTCTTTCATCTTCTTGCATTTACATCATTATATTCCTACTTCTCTTTTTTCTATTTTTTTTCTTTCAAATTTTATCAACCACATACATGTATCTTTTTCTAATATATTTTCTTTTTCATATTTAGGAATTTGCATCTCAAACTAGCTAACACAGATAAGGGTAAATCAATGAGATATATTTGCTACTCTAATTAGAAATCTTCTCATTGTTTTGAGGATATAGTCTCCAACTTTTATAAGTGAGACAACGTATTAACTCTCATTTATTTTGTCTAAGATTAAATCTCTTCAATTATAATATAGTTGATCAAAGTTCGTAGACATGAATCATATGTAAATTTTATACAATAATATATCTATAAGTGTGAGATATTTTAACTTTAATAATTCGAATAATTCCTAATTAATATAAAATTAAGCAAATCTTAAAACAAAAATAAGTGAATTAACCATTATCTTATTTATTTGATTATGTTACATTATTACTAGATTGTATGTTCATCTTGACATTGCTGTGGGTTTTTGTTTTTTTTTTTTTTTGGGGCCAGGGACCATGATGGATGGAGAAATTAAACCATATTATTAAGTACTAAATGATGACATATAAGATACAAAAGAATGGTTGAATTTAATTTATTTTGAGTAAAGGTGTAACTAAATAGAGAGAAATGTTACATGTATATATTTGTTTGTCTCTATTTTGGAGTTATGGGCGGCAGATCCACCTAATCCAGAAAATTATGTTTGATTTTCCCATGTAAGTGATTTGTTACTAGCTCTGTAACTGGCAAATTGATCATCATAAGGGACTGAGATCTCTCTGCACAAACTGACACAGAGATATTATTATTGACACCAAATTCCTAAGGCAATGGGTTAATGGAGAGAGAGGTGGCATTCTCATGAGACATAAATTTCTTTGGGGCATTACATACATGGCAAAACCGACAAATGTTTCTCTAATTAAAATTAAGGGGCAGACATTAGCCAGCTCAATTGCTTTGGCATGAGTGCCTAATTAGGGGACATTAAGGATTAGTTTAACTCAACTTTAATTAATTATTTTTCTCTTATTATTGCACAAATACTGTGCTTACCCAGTGCCATAGATCTCGTGCATTTACTTTGGGATTTTAAAAATATTCTCTCTACATTATGGTAGAGAAACATAAATAGTACTAGCAAGAAACATTGGGTTAGGTTTACTAAAATAACATGACCTGTCTATTCATAGTCATAAATTATTTGTATTATTGTGAGGGCCACCTGATATTAGTATCCTCATTAAGAACACATAATTCGTTTAGAAAATTTTTCCCTCTTTTTTTTTTTTAATTTTGCTCTAAAAAAGAATATTTAATTTTGGAATTGAAGAAGAGTTTGGGCCTTTGGGGCATTGAAGACAGATACATATCATTTCTCTAATCTAAGTTCAAATTTCGATACATAAATATAAAAATGAAATAGCCAACAATAAAGATTGGCATAGATAGTAATAAATTCCGAATGCATCATATAAAAATGCACGTTTAAATTTTGTTATTTTAAGACTCTTTTAATAGGTGATTTATAATTATCTTTTACTAAACACATATTTAATCAAAAAACATATTTTATTATGAGAGAATTTTTTTAAATATAAAAAAATTAATTTTTATATACTGTCAGTGTAAAATAATTTTACATATATATCTAATTACGGTAACAAAAATAATTATTATATTTTATGTTAATTACGTAAGTAGTCATTCAAAAGAATAAAATTAATTAAATAATCATATAAAATGTTTTATTATTTTATTAGTATATCAAAATTAAATTTAAAAAAAAAACAAAAAATAGAATTAAGAGAAAAAAAATGAAGGAGTTGAAAGCTAAATCTAATTGGAATGTAGATTTTGTCATGTAGTTAGCCAAAGGGGGACACTGCTTAGATGTTAACGCGAAAGAATGCCGAGACAAATCACAAACG
This sequence comes from Arachis stenosperma, assembly GCF_014773155.1. Lineage (NCBI taxonomy): Eukaryota > Viridiplantae > Streptophyta > Magnoliopsida > Fabales > Fabaceae > Arachis > Arachis stenosperma. Next base: position 129,351,308 of record NC_080377.1, read on the forward strand.
AACAGAAGTCTCAAGTATTACTATTTTTAAAAACCAAATTAAACTCTAAAATTAAGACGTGCATTACTAGGAGTATATAATAATAATAATAAGAGAGAAGAGGATAGAGTTAAACCCCAAAATGGTCCCTGAGATTGGCGTATTGCACTGAAATCGTCCCTGAGATTCCAATTGCACCAATTACGTCCCTGAGATTGAAAAAAATGCACCATAGTAGTCTCTGACCCATTTTCCATTAACGACGTGATGACATGGCATGATGACGTGGACTGTACGTGACACGTGTCACTTTATGATTTGGCCACGTGTAATGGCAGGATGATGTGGTGACTAGTGACACGTGGCATGCTGACGTGGATAGTTGTGCCACGTGTCACAATGTTATTTGGCCACGTGTCCGGTTGTGCCACGTGTCGCAACAGTATTCGTCCACGTGTCATGCATTATGCCATCGTTGTATATGCACCAAATTAGTCCCTCATTTTGCATTAAGTGACTCATTTTAGTCCCTGAAATTGAATGTCGTGCACCAAACTAATCCCTTCATCAATTTTTTCTCATTTTTTCTATAAATTCAAAATTCTCAATATTTTGAATGCATTAATTTCAATTCTATTTTTCACACGTTCTTCATAAAAGTGTTTTTATAAATATTTTTCTCTTGCGAATACCCTATTTGTCGACTTGGAGTTAAAGTGAAGGCTTTTCAAGCACCTTCACTACCATCTCCAACCTCTTTCAGTACTTTATAAAATATTTTTTTTCTTGCGGATACCTCTAATAGCCACCGTCTTGGAGTTGACGTTAAGGCATTTCAAGCTTTCCTCATTATCATTTCCGACCTCTTTCGTCTAGATTGCAGAGATCAAAAGTGGTAGTGAGGGTTGAGGGTTGTTGAAGTGCCTTCAATCTAGCTTATACATAACAAAAACGGTATTTCATAAGAAAAAAATATTTATTTTAATTATTAATTTCTTGTTAAAAAAACACATGTTTTTTTATGAAAAAAATGTGTCTAATCAATATAATTATTTTTTATAATGACATACTTATATATTACAAAAATTTACCAATATTAAATATTAAAAAATTATATAATTAAAACTAAAATCTTAAATTTTTTATAAAAGCTCTATTTAAACGATATATGAAAAATAGAATTGAAATTAGTGTATCCAAGATATTAAAATTTTAAATTTAAAAAAAATGGAGAAAAAATTGGTGAAGGGACTAGTTTGGTGCACGACATTCAATTTCAGGACTAAAATGATCACTTAATGCAAAGTGAGGGACTAATTTGGTGCAATACAACGATGGCATAATGCATGACACGTGGACGAATACTGTTGCGACACGTGGCACAACGGACACATGGCCAAATAACATTGTGACACGTGGCACAACTATCCACGTCAGCATGCCACGTGTCACTGGTCACCACATCATCCTGCCATTACACGTGGTCAAATCATAAAGTGACACGTGTCACTTACAGTCCACGTCATCATGCCATGTCATCACATCGTTAATGGAAAATGGGTCAGGGACTACTATGGTGCATTTTTTTCAATCTCAGGGACGTAATTGGTGCAATTGGAATCTCAGGGACGATCTCAGTGCAAAACGCCAATCTCAGGGACCATTTTGGGATTTAACTCGAAGAGGATATGCGGAACAATAATTAGTTAAAAGAAAGAAATATTGGATAATAAAAAATATTGGTACGTGAAACATTATGTTATTGTTTTATGTGATTGGTATGCTCAAGGCATAATCCCGCGATTCCCATGATTCATAGCAAAAAGCATACTCGAATTATCATCGACCACATACATCATACAGTAACACACAGAATGCCAAATCATATAAAAATAATAACAATAATAATAGCAATAGAATAGTATCCTTAGCTGTATGCATGGTACTAATATATCTCTATCTACTACACAATTTTCAAGATTACATAACAGGAATAAATGACTCACAATCACTCTACTAGGATTGTAGCTAGGTGTACATTTTTTATTTTTTTATTTTTTGCAATTGAAAATATTTAGGACATACAAGGTAATTATGGAATGGGGCCACATGCTGCATGGCATGCTTTGGTTTCCCTTTAATAAAAAGCTACTAAAAGGAAAAAAACTAGAATTAGAAGACAAGAAGATCTCCCCTAACCACATGCACCTTGGGGACCATAAAATAAATAACAATATTTTTGTTATAAAAAATAAAAATAAAAATGGAGAGAAACTAGAACTCTTCCCCCCACACCCCGGAAGGGCATGAGAAGATCCCAAAAAGCACTACACAAAGGGGTGTTGCTCTAAAATCTTGCTTCTTAATAAATTACAACTCATAAAATGCCGCAAATCCCATGAACTAGAAACAATAAATAATGTTATGCATGCTGGATTATGGTCCCCTTTGCTTCCAAATAACATTTTCTCTCTTAAAATTAAGCTTCTCTATTTATTCTCCCTTTAAATCCTTCAAGTAACACAAATCTTAATCCTCTAGTCCTCTTCTTTTTCTAGTTATATTATTAGTTCTATTTTATTACCCTCACTTTTAAGAATTGACATATATACTTGAAAGAAAATTATATTCCCATGATCATTTAAAATTAAAAAAAAATTAATTTTAATGTACTGATGGTGTAAAGCGTTTTATATATACAGTAGTTGTGCAATTACATTCATTCTTTTAAATGATCACTCACGTAGTCAATGTGAAAGATAGTTATTTTTGTTAATATAATATTACATAATTAAATGCATATATAAAATTATTTTATACTGACAATACATCAAAATTAAATTCTTAAAAAATACTAAATTTAATATTTTACAGTCATGACAGTAGATTATGACAAAATATGTTAAGTGAATAAATTATTTTTGTAATCAAATTTAATTAAATTTTTTGTGTCTTTTTTTTAATTGATTTTTATTGTGTCAGTAAATAATTAAACCAATTTAATTAAATTTAATTATTAAAATAATTTAATTATGTAGCATCACCAAATTATGACAATCAAATCAATAAAGAAGCAACTATTCTCCCCTTAAATATGATTAGAAAATATCACAATGCATGTCAATATAGATCGTTATGTTAACATTTAAATTGATCTGATCTAAACACATTAATTTTTTAATAAATATACAAAATGAAAACGACACTTATTTTTAAAAGAAAAGAATAATATAATAATTTTGTCCTGATTTGAAATCTAAGTAGTAATGATGAACAATTTGTTAATTGAATTGTAAATGAAGTAATTACGGAGGACATATTGTACGAACATATGGTGAAGAATGCGTGGTGCTGGAAATCAGGGGCTGCACAGATCACAAGCCTTAAAAACTGAATAAACAATTTAACAAGAAACGAAGGAAGGAAGGAACTTAGAAACCCAACAACTATGGGGTTTCGCAATCTTACCTGTATAGCAATATAGCTCCCCTTAATTCAAGAAAAGGGATTCAATTTTGGAGTACCATACCATACATTATAAGAAAGAGGCTATTACATTACATTACATTATGACATGTCTTTCTTTCTTGGGAAGTGAAGGCCAGTGGAGTTCAGTGGCTAACTAGTTACACAAAATATATTGCTTTGGTACTCATCATTTTTTTCTTTCTTTCTTGTTCTAAAAGTTGGTAACTGCATCTATGGAGATCACAAAAGTGAAGTCTACATTGAGAAGCTAATAATTCTTCATCATGGAGGGTCAAATTATCAAAACCAAATCGCTTGACCGATGCTTCTCCTTTGGGGACAACCAATCATAAAAAGATTTTTTAGGCCGGAAAGATTAAACTCTGCCATCTAGACTGCTTAAGTGTCGTGTATTCTTTCTAATTTTCTATCTGTTATAACTCGATTGTAATCAAATAATAATTTGGTCATTGACTGATGATTTATACGTTAAAATTTCATATTTGTAGAATAATTATTTTCATTATGATTATTTATATCTCATGCCAACGAGTTATAACTCAAATGACATAATTTTCATCTCCATACATACTTAAGATATCGCAGATTTGAGTCTCCCTATTTTCGATTTAAAAAAAAATATTTTATCTCATACATTACTTATAAAAAAATGTGAAAAGACTATTAAAATTTATTATTTTTGGTTAATAATTAATCATTAATATTTAAAATTATGAACTAAAATATATTATTTGATTATTAGACTAAAAAAATTAAATTAATAATTAAAAATAATGACAAAAAAATCATAAATTCTAATAATTTCTAACATTTTTCATAAAAAAATCCAAACTTAAAAAAAGTATATTTTTTAATCATATTGGAATATTTTTAAATAAATATCTAAACTCTTGTGTTTCAACCGACCTAATTGAAATATAACTCATCCAAGTATCCAAATGAAAAGAAACGAATATACGAATCCCTCTTCAGGAAAAACGAGACATATCTTGGAAGAAGCTACGTAGCACAAGAACACTTTCAATGAAAAAAAAAACTCTTATCTACAAATTTAGTCTATCAAGGATTGAATATCTCCAAACAGTTGAATTACACATCTTATACGTTGATATTAAGATTAAATTAACCTAACTCAAATCTAAAACTAGGAATTTATCTATAAGAAATGGGGTAGATAGCGACAATTTTTTTTAATTGCGGAATCAATCTCGTTCTATAATAATTCGCATAAAATTAATTCCCTTTTTATTTACAGATGATAAAAATTAAATTTTATATTTATGTATAAATATATATAGTGTTTAACTTATTTTAAATATAATTTATATAAATAACTAATTTTATATATATATACATAATATGAATAGTATATCTTATTTCTCCAATCAAAATTAAGATTAGGTTCTAGTTTGAAAATCACGTGCGAGACAACAGGTGTTAGTAGGAGGTGGAAATAATTATTTGTATTGTGGAGAACTTTAATCTAAGGTGGTTGGTTTTGTTTTCAGAGCTCACGGATTGTTATTGATATCGCCATCAATCACCAATTACGTACCACGCAACTTGAGTCAGGTTATGCTATTATCGTCCTTAAGCTGAGTAATTTAGCCAATTGAATTTCTGAATGAAGCAAACACTGAGAGACCGATACAACAAAAATACAGAGTTGTGAAGAGACAGTAGAGGATTAAAATAATAACAGGAGAACCAATGGTTGCAGTGCCAAAAGACAATCAAAGAGCCAAAAATGCATTACAAAATTACAAATCTTTGTTAATAAAAGAAAAAAAAAGGAAAGGAAAAATATATAAAAAAATATGCACAAGATACACATGTTAAGTACCTCTAGGGAATTGTTAGCCACCTACTAGTTTAGTCCTATAACTCACTCACACTAGCTACATTTTGAATTGGCATAAGACACTTGGCCAATAACGAAACCAAAGCTCACATGCTAGAGTCAGTATTTTTGTAGATAAACAGGGAGAGGGCACCACCGTAATTTTGCTCACCACACATCTCTCTCAACTCTACACATATATTTATATATTTTAGGGAGAAAAAAGCCATAAGGGAGGGCTAATTTGGTCCCTAAATTGAAGGCAACATTATATACTTAATAGTTAATACTCTACACAAGCTTGCACACATATAGGATACATGGAAAGCCACAAGTGAATCACAAGCGTTGATCTTGATGATCGGTTTTGGGGAGACGGTGGAATAGGATGGGGGCCCCATACTGAGGATAGAGAAGCATGAGGACCGTTGGTGCGTGTTGATAATTTGGGGCCAACCTGAAACTAAAACGCTGGAGTATGATTGCAAGGGCTAGTTTTGTTTGTAAAACGGCGAGGTTTTGTCCGATGCATGTGCGCACACCTAGACCGAAAGGAATGAAGGCCACTGGATGCTTTGCTGCTCGGGCAACGCCTTCCGAGAAACGGCCAGGATTGAATTCGTTGACGTCGTTGCCCCATATTGCCTGATCGTGATGGACGGCCAGGATTGGAATCAAGAGCTCTGTCCCACGTGGTATCTTGTAACCACCCAAGTCCACGTCAGCTTTTGCCCGCCTTATGGTGGCTATTGTGGGTGGGTATAGCCTTAGGGACTCGTTCACAATCATGCTCAGCTGCAGGATATTAGAATTATTAAAATATTGAAAGAAGAGGCTCCATTGTTTGTTAATTGACAGAAATGACACTTGAGGGGTATAGTAAATGAGTCAAGATGCAATAGATGTTCCCTTTGGGAGGGGTAAGAAGCAGCAAAAGGTGGCAAGATTGTTTTTGAGAGGAAAGAAAAGAGAAACACAAGGGAGTGTAAGAGACAAAACATGATTTTTTGTCCAAATCCTAATAATAATCTGAATAGGAGTGGTGGGTGCCTTAATGGGGCTTGTGGCTTACCGTCTTGAGCTTGACAACATGGTCCTTGGTGGGGAGGTCACGTGATCCACACATAGAGAGGACCTCGTCACGTGCCTGCACCTGCCAGTGTGGGTGCATAGCCAGGAGGATGGTTGTCCACGTCAGCAGGTTGGATGTGGTTTGTTTCCCCGCAAAGAAGAAGCTCTTGCACTCCTCCACTATGTCATCCACCGTCACACTCACACTATTCCCATTCTTTCCCTTCCCCATCGACGCTTCTATCATCAGCCCCAACAAGTCCTTCGCCCCTTCACTACCACTATTGCTCTCTCTCCTCCTCTCTATCAGCCTCACCAACGATTTCCTTATCTTCTTCTCCAATTTCCATGATTTTATATTCCTCCTTGTTGGAAAAAATCTAATCCAAAATAAATATTCATTGTACACATACAAGTCAGCAAATAATTAATTAATTAATTAATTTAACTTACTGTGTGTATGTATATAGTACTTAGTACTTATTATTAATTAATTTAGGAATGGAGGGAAAGATAGATAGAGTACTAGGTAGTAAATGTACCTGTAACCGGGAATGAAGACTTTTTGAAAAGCATCGGCGGCTAAGAGCATTTGTTGGGATTGAAGGCGAAAAATGGCTTTGCCATCTTCGTAGCTGCTTCCGAATGCTGTCCTGGTAATAACGTCTTCCGTTAAGCTCTGAAACAACTCGGAAACTTCGATCTCCACCTCACCTTTCTCCCCCATTTCCGACCACTTCTCCAACATCTCAACCACGCTTGTTCCCATCACCGGTATCAACAGCTGTACAAGTATATACACATTATATATCTTTATTTCAAAATTCAACTTTAATCATTCATTAATTAATTAATTACCTTGAGATTTTCCATGTGAAAAGTGGGAGAGATGATTCTGCGGTGGTGAGCCCACTTCTCTCCTTTCAGGCTCAGGAGTCCATCGCCTTCAAGCTGCTTCACAAGCGGGGGAGCTTCGTTTTTCTCATACAATTCTGACTTGGATGTGAAGATTTCACGGATAAGGTCTGGATCAGACACCGTAAGTCGAACAGTCGGTCCAAACCATACTATGAATGTTGCACCTGTATTAATTAATTAAATTTAAGTTAATTATGATTAGTTCATTCATAAGCATAATTATGTGGTATGTTATGTAGCACAAAGATGGAAGTAGCAGAGTCCCTCAAGTAGTAAGTGTCAAGTTTGCAAAAGAGGGAATTGGAGCAGGAAACATTATTGACAGCCATTAGTTTTTTTCTTTTTCTTTTTCTTTTTTTTTTTGAGAGGAAGCAATGGATAGTGTACTGTAGACCCTACAGCACAGAGAGGGAAGAGGTAGGAACGAAGAAGAAGAAGACAAGTCAATTTTAAAAACGGTTACCAAACATATACAACTACATTGTCAAAATTGAATTCCTCCCATAAGAAAACAAAAGGAAGAGGACATGAGGAGAGAAAAAGAGAGCAGATGACAACTCTCCACAATGCCAACAAAGTGCACTTCCATATCATACAAATTATGGCTGTATCTGCAGCACATACAAAGTAGTGCTTAGTAATAATAATAATAATAATAATAAATGGGATTATTGAAAAAGGAAAAATAATAGGAAGAAGAATATGGACAAAGATTTGTATCACTGACATCCATACAGAGGGAGTCAGTAGGAAACAAATGTTGAGGCTGGTTGGATTTTGAGGGTGAGGGAGTAGTATTGGTATACTCAAGGAGAGTATTGAAAAGATAAAGGAAGAAAGAAAGAAAAAGAACAAGAGAGAAGCAGGTGGTGGAGCTAGAGTCCAAATTTGGAACTTCAACATCATGCATCAAACAGCTAGGAGAGCAGCTAGCTCAGAAAAAGAAAAAAAGCTAATTAAGAAAGCCTGAAAAGTTATTGCGAAAAAGAAGCACCGGAATAATAATAATATTCAGTGAGTGAGTGAGTCCCCTCCCTCTTCTAGGTAACGGGGGAAGAGAGAATCACAATCATGATCATCATGACACTGGGGGAACGCCAACTTTATTTTAATCATGAGCAAGAGGACTACTACTACTACTACATACATACTCTTAAGTTAATATTGCATTATTAATAATGAATGAAATTGAATATACCATACCATAGATTTTCTTCCAGTGATGGTAGAAGGAGAGGACGCGAGGGAGAATGTTGTGAGAGAAAGGCATGGGTTGAGAAGAAGCCTTGAGCATCATGGAGACTAACTCCTTCACGTTACCAATGAAGAAGCGATAAGGGGGTCCTCTGATTCCTTGTCTTGAGAAATGGGCTTGAATCCTCATAGGTCTCCACCATAGGAGCACTGCCACCCTCAGCGCCACCAACACCACTACGCAACTCAACGACACCACCTTCACCCACGACAACCACACCACCACCCGTTCTTCTTCCATGAATGAATGAATGAGAGAGAGAGAGAGAGAGAGAGAGAGAGAGGAGGAGGAGGCTTTGGGTTGCTTCTTATGTAGCTATGTGTGTGTGTGTTGTGTTGTTGCTGAGTGTTAGTGGCTTGCTTGGCTTTTTAATACGCATATGGAGAGAGAAAGAGAAAGAGAAAGAGAGAGAGAGAGAGAGAAAGATGCAAGCAAGGCCAACGGCGTAGGGGCCGCCATTGGAATTCTTAAGGGTCAACCAATGCCACCGTTTTATAAATTTTTAATTTTAAGACCATGTTGCCCTTCTCTTTTCCCTTTTTGTATTTCCATATCCCCCTCACCTCCTTTTAACTATTTACACATTTGTCTTTTTCTTCTTCTTCTTTTTTTTCTTTTTATAAACAAATTATTACGCAACTACAATTCAATATTTTTGTAATATTAGATAAATAAGCACACACTTTAATTTTAAAGGAAAAAGGTGCAAAATAAATAATGTTGGTTGATGACAGAGGGAGAGGGAGAGGGAGCGGTGGATCAGCTGAATGTCCGTCGGCATTCAAAGTGATAAGAGTGATCCATCGTCAATACCCCATTTGGGGGGATACACTTAATTAACTAGGCAACAACTCCAAACGGTGTGCTTCTCAGATGCCTTTCAAATCTTTCGCCAATTTTCGTTAGCCTCGAATTCAACGACAACATCCTGTATATCTTTCTTTGCCTTCCATAATCTTCATCCACAATTTTTTGCTGGACCTTCTACTGTGTTTTTAATTTAATTCACTTTTCTTTAGGCATGTTAGCTGCTGCATTTCGCATCTCTGTTGTGGAATCTCTTCTCTATCACTCTGACTCTATGTAAGCTCATAACTGCTGCGTTTTATCTGTAACTAGCTAGTATACATAAATTATTTTTTATTTTTATTTTCAAAATTTTATAAAAATTAATTAAATTTAAAATTTAACTATTTTTTAAAATAAAAATAATAAAAACAATGAATAATAATTTTACTTGTTTTTAAAGTAGAATAATTAATCATGTTTAAGAGATAATAAAAAATTAACTAAAATAACTCAAATTTATTTTATTTAGTATTTATTAATTATCACTACAATTAATAAATACTAAATAAGATAAATTTGAACTGTTTTTTTTTTTACTAGCACTATCAGTAAAATAATTACTCATTAATAATATATAATTTATTATTATATTAAAATATTTACGTTAGAATCCTCTTTTTTTTAATTTTTTTTAAATAATATTAGTGATTAAATTTGTAGGCATTTTCTCATGAGTCAAGAATAAAACTTTCAAACGTTCTTATTCTTATATTAAAATCGATTTGAATAAGTATAATCTAACATGAGATAAAATTTATTCTTAAATTTAGTTATACTATAATAAAAAAATTTATATTTATTATATCATTAATACAAAATAAAAAACTCCCTTTTAGTATTTAATATATAATAATTAATATTTTAGATAAAATATTATTTTATTTATTAAAATCAGCATTAAATTTGAATTTTGTTCATGACATTTAAAACATCATATTTTTATACTAAATATTTTCATTCTTTCTATTTTAACTCTCTTATCAAAATTTAAATTTTTTCCTCAAAAAGTATCCCTTCTTTCTATTATCACCTTTCTTAAAGACTGGAAATAATTATAACTGTGGTAGTTGTGGTGATAATTATATTCTTTTGGACAGAATGAGATTATTATATTAATTTAGTAGCAAAAGTGAATAAAAAAAAGAAAAAAATAATAGAACAAAATGAGACAAAAGACAATTTAATTTTAATAACCTGTTAATATATACATTATACAACTAACTATTTACTATAGTTTAGACTCAAATGTAGGTGAACATCTAAAAGAAATTACTAAATAAAGATAAATTTAGTAAAAAATTGAAACAAGTAATTAAAGCTTAGACTAATAGCCTAATATGGTATTTGAAGGTGGATTACTCTCTCTATTAGAAGCATTAATGCTGAGAGCTGACAGTCACAGTTTAATTAGCTGAGCTAACGCTTTGCCTGCTAAAACTACGAAATAATTGCTTCAAACTACAATTTTGGTTTTCTTGTTCCCTTGGATAAACATGAACCCCTCCCACTAAAAGGTTGGCCAATTGGTAGGAAAATTTACTCATCTTTTTTCTAATTTTCTTGAGATTGAGTTTGCGGGAAATAAACAAACTTTACTTAAAGAGATTGCCACTTTGTCACAATTTCTTTAATTAGATTACTGATTCTGGTAATAAATTTTCAATTATGATAAGTATATACTTTAATACAAAATAATTTTATTGAATAATAAGATAAGATTTAAATATACATTATCTAACTATTATTTACCTTGCATAATATAAAACACGATAGAATATATATATATAATTATGAATATAACGAGTTATGGTGCATGACCTGAAATACGATATGAGATATGTAAATTTAAAATTTTTATAAGACGCAGGGACACGATATATATATGTAAAATATAAAGTATTTTTTAGATAAATTATAATAATATTTTGATATTTTATTAATATTAAAATAAATTAATTTTTTAATATTTTTAATTATATAAAATATTTTTTATTTTAATAATTAATAATATATATTATTTTTAAATTCATTTCAAAAATATATATTAAGACTAAAGTTAGACACGCTAAATATTTAGATGTGTTTAAATGTGTCTGAAAAAAATTTGTTATTTTTTATTAAAATACTAATAGAAAATACACATGTTAGTTGGACAAGTATCATGTCCGTGTTTGATATGGAGACATACCAACTTAAAAAAGTGTCCATATTTTATAGATAATAAAAAAATAAAAATAAATGAAACAAGTTTTTATAATTTTATTTTATTCATCTGATTCATAATTAACTTTAAGTAATATATGTAATAAAAAATAACTATACATAATTTTAAAATACAAACAAAAATAATAATAAAAAATAATACGAGATACATAATTAAAAATATCCGTAAAATATAAAATAATAAAAAATTAAAATTTATTACGTTCATTTCAAATTTTCAGAACTACTCATACAAAAATTGAACCTAATTCTAATACTAAAATTTGACCCTTTTAAAAATTTACGAGTTAGCTCAACATAATATATATGAAATATGATAAATTATATTTTTTTTCTTTGGTATATATTTTCTATCATGAAAATTCTTCTTTTAAGATCTTGTATGTAAATATATGAAAAATATTAGGACCAATATTTTTAGTGATAAAAAGTAGAGTGTTATTTAGTATTAATTCAAATATATATAAAAACAATTTCAGTCACCTAAATAAAAAATAATTTAAACATAATAAAAAGTGTTAGTTCAAATGAGATTCTCATATATATCCTATGTAGTAATCGAATCATCACAAACTAAACATAGTATAGATTTTAAATAAATGAATAAAAAATAAAGTAAAATATTTAAATTTTAAAAACTTCCGGACTAATGCATCTCACGGTTCATTTGCGTATAACAAGTAAAACATATTTAAAGTGAAATTAAACTTTATGTTAACTTCTTCAAAAAAAATTTTAAATAATACTACACATTCAAATTTTTTTATTAATCAAATTCAATTAAATTAGTCTAATATAATAAAAATTAATTATTATTAATATTATTTTAAATTTTATTATTTAACATAATTAAATTTAATTTATAGAATACTTAAATGTGTAGTATTATTTTTTTGTATAGTGATTTTCCTATCTCATTGTGTGTAGATGTGGAGCGTGAATAACTAAATAAACATAGAGTAAATATAAGAAATCAATGGAATATTTGTACAATGTGTACAATAGAAATTTAAGAAGTATTAGAGATATAACCATTAGTGTTACCTTTTTTCATCAGCTGAAGTTTTTGAAATGAGTGATATCATGATATGGTAATAGAACTCTAAATCTGAGAGGTAAAGAATTCGATCTTTAGTGAATCCCAAAATCAGTTTAGATTTTTAGGATGAGATGTTTATTATCACTAGTATTCGGATGGTTATTATGGATAGTATGGATGATGTTTATTTTGTAACTCAATAGTCCATTGTACACATTGTATATTTAGACCATTGACTCCCTAATAGTACCCATAAACATAATATTAATAATTTTATTTTTATATATTTTTATTTTTAATTAATTTTTTAGAAATAATATTAAATATATTTTGAAATATAAAATGTTTCAAAAGAAAATATTCGAATATTACAAGCATATCATAACAAAAATTTCTTCCTCCCTTCCCTTAAAGTTCAATCCTACATTCAACCATACCTCTTAAATTTGTTGAGTTTTCTTGGTGGCAACATGGCCAAATAATAGCATTGCCGTGTGCCATATTTTTAGCTTCCATAATAATAATATGAACATATTGTTATGCCAGCCGCCTAACCGTCAAAACAATATACTGAATATTCCAATTTTTTGTTTCTTATACAAATTGTAACCTTGGAACTATGGAAATACGTATGAGATATACCCAAAAAAGAAAACACAAATGCGTGTGGGAATATTTTTGCCACTTGGATATATTTTTCAAAATTATACCACGATTGGCGGAGGATAAAAAGGAGCTTGTTCATATTTTAGTTGAACTACTATTAATAAATAAGCGAATATCCAAAATTATATTAATAAATAAGTACCAATGTGATGGCTATGGCGATTTTAGATAACTATGGGGAATTTTAATTTTAAATTAACATTATTTTTAGGCGTTTGTTTCAGTACACTGGTACCATATTAGTTTTTAGATTTTTTTTTTAGTATTGAATCAGCGACTTTGTCTTGCTATACTAGTTATAGAATTAAATAATGTTGTTTCGTTTTGCTATTTAAACAAGACAAAAACGAAAAGAAAAAGAAGAATTTATATGATATCCATTTTTTGTCTTATTTAAGAGTTAAAATAAAAGGATCCGACTCCTCTAAAATTATATTATCATTTTAGAAAAAATATATCATTAATTATTTTTAAATTAAGATAGTGGGACTCATAAATAATAAATATTACAAATTTAAAAATATTTAAAGCATCACTTTACTAGTATTATCACTTTAAATTTTTTTTTCTAAAATTAAAAAACATCATTTAACTATATAATTAACATAACAAGTCAAAACTAATTCATTTTATTCGTTGACTCAACACTAAAAATAATTCAAAAACCAATATAATACTTATAGCTGAGTATTAAAAACTACTATAATAAATTTTGAATATAAAAAATTAAAATAATAAAAATTGTTAATCTCAAAAAGGTGGATTCTATGGTGTAGAAAGGAAATTGTTTCTACATGTGTAGAATGATAGGTGTCAATATATTAGTAGTTTATGTTGATGGTTCTTGGATGGGAAAGAATTAATTAGAATATACAATTGTTGATTCATTGGACCCAAAAAAAAGAGTGTGTGTGACATTATATCTGTGTCATAGAGACAACTTATTAGGTTTTTTTTATTTTAATAAATTAAATAAATATTTTATTTATTAAAATAAATAATTTAAAAAATTATTATCATATAGACGAGATATATGTATTTATAAATATAAAATATATTTATAAAAATAAAAATATTAATAATTTAAATTAGACCAAACTCTTAAAAATAGAACATTTCAATTAATATGGAAGGTGGACGATCTTAACCGTACTACTTCCATCCACCGGCGTTTTTTATTAGAATTTACACTAAATCAATTCAAATAATAATAAAGCGGAATTCGAATCCCCAACACTTGCTTAAGCAAACTAGTGAGCTAACCACTAGACCAAGTTCATTAATTAGTTAGTTAAAACTGCCTATTTCTTCTATTATTTTCAAACTGCTCATCTTTTCTATTATTTGAAATTGCTTATCTTTCTTATTATTTGAAATATTCTACTTTTAAGAGTTTGATTTAATTTAAATTATTAATATTTTTTATTTTTCAAAAATTATATTTTTATATTTACAAATACACATATCATGTTTACAGTAAGGAGATATATGAAAATTAAAAAAATACACATATCTCGATATGGATAAAATTATCTCGTTTACAGTATAAACAAGATAAGAGATGCTGATGTATTTTCCTAATAATTTTTAAAATTATTTATTTCAGAAAATAAAATATTTATTTAATTTATTAAAATAAAAATTTTCCACATATTATTTGATTATTGTTAATAAATATGTGTATCACTAATCAAATTAGAATTAAGTCCATTAGATGAAAAAAAATTTGAAAAAAAAAATATTTTTGAATATTAACCAAAATATTTTTCATGGAATTTAAAAAAGAAAAAGATCTGGAGACTAACTTACTTTCACTCTTAACATTATTACTATTAAAAACGAAAGAATGTATAATTTAAGTAATAGGTAATTACTATTCATTTGCCGTGGTTAACAAATTTAATTTGTTTTTATAATTATATGTCCTAAATATATTACTGATTATTTTTATATTTTTAATATTTTACATGTTTTAATTTAGAAATTGAATTGATAATTTACTATAATTAAAGGTATCCCATTTTTTTAGAAGAAAATATTTAACTTTGAACAAAAGGCTAAATTAAAAAGATATAAAATATTTTAGACAAAAATAAAATATTTTTTCAATTGTAATTGAATGAATCGAAAACATTAAGGACATTAAGGACATTAAGGACAAAAGTATATTTTATCCTATTATTAAATATTTAAAAATAAATAACAATTTACAATTGAAAAAATATTGTTTTTGTCCATAATATTTGAACTAAGTTCTAATTTTATTCTTAATGTTTAAAATATTTTATTTTTATCTAAAACATTTTATATCGTTCTAATTTAGTCTTTTGTTCAAAGTTAAATATTTTCTTCTAAAAAAATGGGATACCTTTAATAATAGTAAATTATCAATTTATAAATTAAAACATGTAAAATATTAAAAATATAAAAATAATTAGTAAATATTTAGGACATATAATTATAAAAACAAATTAAATTTGTTAACCACAGTAAATGAATAGTAATTACCTATTACTTAAATATATATTCTTTCGTTTTTAATAGTAATAATTTTAAGAGTGAAAGTAAGTTAGTCTCCAAATCTTTTTCTTTTTTAAATTCAATGAAAAATATTTTGGTTAATATTAAAAAAGATATTATTTTTTTTCAAAATTTTTTTCATCTAATGGACTTAATTCTAATTTAATTAGTGATATACATATTTATTAACAATAAATCAAATAATATGTGAGAATTTTTTATTTTAATAAATTAAATAAATATTTTATTTTCTGAAATAAATAATTTTAAAAATTATTAGAAAAATACATCAGCATCTCTTATCTTGTTTATACTGTAAACGAGATAATTTTATCCGTATCGAGATATGTGTATTTTTTCAATTTTCATATATTTCCTTACTGTAAACGAGATATATGTATTTGTAAATAAAAATATAATTTTTGAAAATAATAAAAAATATTAATAATTTAAATTAAATCAAACTCTTAAAAATAGAATATTTCAAATAATAAGAAAGATAAGCAGTTTCAAAATAATAGAAGAAATAGGCAGTTTTAACTAACTAATTAATGAACTTGGTCTAGTGGTTAGCTCACTAGTTTGCTTAAGCAAGTGTTGGAGATTCGAATTCCGCCTTGTTATTATTTGAATTGATTTAGTGTAAATTCTAATAAAAAACGCCGGTGGATGGAAGTAGTACGGTTAAGATCGTCCACCTTCCATATTAATTGAAATGTTCTATTTTTAAGAGTTTGGTCTAATTTAAATTATTAATATTTTTATTATTTTTATAAAATATATTTTTATATTTATAAATACATATATCTCGTCTACACGGTAATAATTTTTTAAATTATTTATTTTAATAAATAAAATATTTATTTAATTTATTAAAATAAAAAAACCTAATAAGTTGTCTCTATAACATATATATAATGTTACACACTCTCTTTTTTTTTGTGGGTCCAATGAATCAATAATTGTGTACTCTAATTAATTCTTCCCCATCCAAGAGCCATCAACATAAACTACTAATACATTGACACCTATCCTTCTACACATGTAGAAACAATTTCCTTTCTACACCATAGAATCCACCTCTCAAAAATACTATGGAGATTTAGTCAATCTATACCTATCTAATCAACATCAATAAATAAGAGAGTTTAAACTACATTGAGGATACCTTCTCTGTTGTTGAGAAAACAGAAATGCAACATATTTTTATCCCAGCATAAAAAATGACTCAAATTTTATTTCAAACCACTACCACCACTCCACCGTATATCTGTTCTATGAACATTTATGTTTTATTTATGTTTTTTAAAAAATATTATATCACTGTCAATATAAAAATACCTTCATAAATAATTATAAAAAAATAAATATATCCTTATTATAACTATTTTTATTAAATGGCTAAATTTTTTTATTGTCGTGACAAAAATATCTTTCTACAATAAAAAGTTAAAATCATATCATCTTAATTTAATAATCTCAAAAAAAAATCACAACCAAAGAACCAGAACAAATCCTCAATGATTCATACAAATCCTTAATTGTTCATATGAGAAAATAAATCATCAAAGGGTGGGTTTGATGAATTGAATTTGAATTTGGGAGCACAGACGAACATACAGATTACAGAGAGCAAAGTTTGTTGGAATCGCAGATAAGAAGTCGCGTTCAATTGGGAATTTATTTTCTCATATGAACAATTAGAAATTTATTTTCTGAGATGAATAATTAAGAATTTATTTTTCATCAATATTCATTATATCCAGCATGTATAAATAGGTCCCACACTTTTTTTTGTTACTAACTAAATTGAATCATTGTGGATCATTGCTCACAAGATAAATAAAACGCTCCCTTTGTTTTTTTCTCCCTCAACCATATTCTATGAATCTTTTCTTTTTCTTTTTCTTTTTCGTTTCTCCAATTAAACAACTTATAGTTATTATTCTATGTAGCATCTGCATTTGTTATGTGTATTTGTGATGGAGAGAAAAACAAATTTGGTTATGCATATGTCACCTCAACTAGAACAAAAGCTGTACTAAGTTGTTCGAATTCATTAAATTATTACATTATATAAGTTTTTTTCTTTTCTTGTCCATAAAGTAGGAAAAGATATATGCAACCCAGCGGAGACCAGGCCTAAGACAAAATGTGAATAAGAATCTATATATATATGCATATGTATATACATGTTTACCTTGTGATGAGGTGCGTGATTGTCTAATATTCAAATAAACGTCAAAGTTTCGTTCAATTTCAACACATATGTGCGTGTCTGTCTAGTCGAAATGACTTCTCATGAAGAAAGACACTTTTTTATTTCCAAATTATTACTATATATTAATAATATAGATGATGATATTATTTCACAACAAATATTATTAATCATTTATCACGGGAATGTAGGCACATGAGTCATGGAATGTAATATACATGAAACACAACCCGCGTTGTTGCATTGAGTCAACTCAATAATTTTCAATTAAGAAATAAAGTAGAAAGACGAAAGGATGAGTGGGTTGTCAAATATTGGGGCAGAGCATGAAGAACGTAACAAGGACTTTAATTTGCAAAACAAAATTCAATTGGAGGTGCGATACGCTGTCTCTATGCATGATTTTCTTTGTACAAATTAAACTAAGGTCTAGTTAGGCACACATGCAATAATACCCAAACCATGCAAAATTGAAGAAAGATATATAATAATTAATGTGAATTCATTTTTAAGTTACAAAATGGTCTAAGCCTACCATCATAATTATCTAAAGTGATAAATATTAAATAGCCACCAAGTATAATTTGTGATGATTTAGGACAAAATTGGCCTAAAAAGACAACTCAGTACTTTCTTTTTAGTGTACGGTTTTAATTACTTGAGTATATGCAGAGAGGTTAATTAAGTTATTGTGATGGAGTTGTGGATGATGACAATATATATGTACAACAAAATCTGCAACACTATATAGATATGCCTCTAATCACTATACAAACTTTTACTAATGAGTTAAGTACAAGGAAAAAGAGCATGAATTATGAGAAAAGAAACAAATAATAATAATAATTAAGGATGGGAGGGTTCGTTGGTTGGTTGTTGCTAGTTGTCAAAAGAGATGATGTAATGAGAGGTAGATTAAAGAGAGAAGAGCACAAAGGGGGTTGTCGTTTTGGAATGTTGCTCTTAAATTAGAGCACATGGGAACAAGGCTGTCTAGGTTAGGGTATGGTTTGTGTGCATTAGGTGGGGAAATATGCTGTGGTTGACCCAAACAATGGGGTACCCACCCTTCCCTAATCTTGTCGTAATACCACCAAGACACTTTGGGGCCATG
Source organism: Arachis stenosperma (assembly GCF_014773155.1). Classification (NCBI taxonomy): domain Eukaryota; kingdom Viridiplantae; phylum Streptophyta; class Magnoliopsida; order Fabales; family Fabaceae; genus Arachis; species Arachis stenosperma. The sequence continues at coordinate 129,370,489 of NC_080377.1, forward strand.
TGCGCCTCCATTGGGTCCTACACTTATTTATAACTCATTTCCCAGATCCATCCATTTTATACCACATATCAATCACTCAATTACTTAATTAACAACACCAATTCTACATGCTTACTAAATACTATTATTTGCCTAACAATCATTCATATTTATATTTATCCGAATTTATATTTATATTTATATTTTTTAAAATTTATATATACACATTAATTAATAAAATTTATATACTAAATATAATTTCATATTTATACTGATTAAATAATAATAAAAAATACTAAAAATTACTAACATTCAAGACTTTTTCATATAACAATATCCAAAATCATTACATAATAAGTTTATATCTTTATCCTATGTCATTTTCAATTTGGTTCTTTATCCTGTCAATTCATTTCACTTCACCACTAAATCCAATTGTTTTTTGTGTGTAAATAAAAGTTTTTGACCATGTATTCATAGTATAAATTTATAGTGTTGTTTAAAGAAATGCTCTTAACTAAGGTAAAACCAAAAGGCGAAAGAAGTATAATTTATAGGTATATAATATTAGGGAACGTTTAAGTCAAATAATTATGTAAATGCGATAATATATATTATTAAATTGCTAAATAGTAAATAATAAATTAATAATAGTTAAAGAAAATTCCACTCCTTTCTCTTGAGAAATATTAAAATGGCATTTTCCTTCTCTCTATTTGTAAAATGTATATTTTCCTTTCTTATAACTTTTAAAAAAATTTTTTCTTAATCCATTTTAATTTTTTTTGTGTAACTAATGTTAACTTTATTCATTTTTTAAGAAAAAATAAATTATTTCTTACAAAAATATCTTTTAGCAAAAATTTTATTTTTTTGTCGTTAAATTTTACTTACCAAAATATCCTTTAATAAATTATTTTTTATTAATTAAATTGTATTTTTACCAAAAATTTTTTAATTATTAAATTATAATTTTACCAAAATTTTTGTTAACAATTATTTTTATATTTTTCTATTAATTTTTTTATATCAATATATATTATCTTAACATTAAATAAAAAAAATCTTCGTACAATTATTTTTCGATACCAGTATATATTAATTGTTATACATATTAACAATGATAATTTTTTTATTTAATGTTAAAATAATATATATATTAATATCAAAAAATTAATAGTAAAATATAAAAATAATTGTGAACAAAAATTTTAGTAAAATCACAATTTAATAATTAAAAAATTATTGAAAAATATCTTAGAAAAAATAATTTAATTATTTTTTTTTAAATATTTTAGTAAAAATATAATTTAATCAATAAAAGATAATTTATTAAAGGGTAATTTGGTAAGCAAAATTTAATGACAAAAAAATAATTTTTTGTTAAAAGGTATTTTTGTAAAAAATAATTTATTTTTTTTTTTAAAATAGATAAAGTTAACATTAGTTAACACAAAAATTTAAAATGAATTAAAAAAAAATTTTTAAAAGTTATAAAGAAGAAAAATATATATTTTATAAATAAAAAAAAGAAATATTATTTTAGCATCTCTCAAGAAAGAGGAATAGAATTTTTTCTAATAGTTATTGTGAAGATTGCTATCTAAAATAAATGTAACATGAAGACAAATTTTTTTTTTTTGAGAAAAAATGGTTTAAACAGATCATTTTCATTCTAAGGTCAATTAAGGTCACAATCTTCATAAAAAGTATTGACTAATAAAAACTTAACAAAAAGAATTGAATTCAAATTAAACACTTTTTGTTTGTTGCATTATCCTATCTTATCAGTTACTGGGTCAATTCTTATTGATAGAAATGGATGGGAGGATGAATATAACTAAATTATTCGTTCATAATTAAGTGGACAACTTAGATTTAACTAATTAATTATTAATTTAAAAGTTGTTTATCAATATTGTTTTTTTTCACGCGATCTTATATATTTGAACAATTGAACCTTATGAATAGTAAGAAAGAAGGAAGCGAATTTTTCTCTTACATTAGATCACTTGTGTAATTGATTGATGAATCATTTAATAAAAATAATAATTACTTGTAAATTACACATAGAAAATTATAATTGCAATTTGTCTTATAATTTTTTTTAAAAAAGAACTCAGTGTTAAAGAATAGATTTCTTTTTTTTTTCTAAAGAATATTAGTACTTTTGTATTGATCTAATCAATGATTTAAAATTTATTTATATTTTTAATTTAAAAATTTAATTTTAATTCATAAGACACGTAAATATTACAAGAACAGAGAGTATGTTGATATTTTATAAAGTACATGTTAAGTACTTTAGTTTATTTTTTATTTTGTTCAGCACTTTAGTTTATTTTTTTATTTGTTTTCCTCATCTGTAATGAGTTCTATTTTTTGCCAATAAATTATAACTCAAATAGCATAGTCTCTCTATCCTCGTTTAGAGATCTCGAATTCGATAAGTTCTCCAAAAAAAATACCAAATAAGTTCCTAAAGAATTGGAATTCTAGACTTATATATTCCAAAAATAATTTATAATATTAGTCATGATTCCTTCAATCCTTCTATTAGGGACATATATAACTTAATTGTTGTGATTTTTTAAGGATTAACTTTTTTTTTCCTCCCAAAATCTATAATCTATTGTAAAAATTTGTTAATGACTTACCTAATATTTTTTTTCCTTAAGAACTTATGAGTTCATTTCAAAATTTTTTAAAATCCTATTTAGCTTATATATATTTTAAGATTTTCAAAGATATTTTTAAAATCCGATCCATGTTCATATATATAGCCAAAGATTTGTTGCACAATATGAAAAATCTAAATAACATGGTGCAAAATAAAAGATTAGTTAAATAAGCTCGGTTAAACAAAATATTTTTATAATTATATTGTTTGATTGTACAACTTAAACATTAATTCTAAATGAGTGTGAGCAATAATTAATCACATTATTTGTAAATAATGTCTGAAAAACTATTAAACTACTCTTCTACTTTAGCACATGACAACAATAAAGAAGTTTCGTGGCCCACAAATTTAGTCCAACAGAATACATAAATTCAATTACAATTTTAGTCTTTATTATTTATCTTTATCTTATCTTTAGTTGTTCTTATCTTATCTTTATTTGCTTTTATCTTTTATAGGACAATGTTCTATATATATTTAGTTTTACTCTTATAGTTTACAACACAATACAATTCAATCAATCAACAATCAATAAAAGTTCTTTTCTTTGCTTTTCCTATTCTTTCACAATTTTATCATGGTATCAGAGCCTTGTTATCCTCCTTGAAGAGGATACATAAGCTATCATCTTTCCGGTGAGAAATCATCATGCTTCTTTTTCAACCTCATCCCACGATGAATAATCAATCTTCCGATTTAGCTCAGAATCCAACCAATCCTTATTACATGCATCCAAGTGAAAATCCTACCACAGTTTTGGTTATCCCGATTCTTTACCAGGAATTCCGTCTACGTCTCCTTTCTTCTGATAGTTTCATCTGCGCCTTCTTCCGGCAGTTTCATCTACATTCTGTTTCAGCAGTTTAATCTGCATTTTGTTTTAGCAGTTCCATCTTCTGATAGTTTCATCTGCGCCTTCTTCCGGCAGTTTCGTCAACATTCTGTTTCAGCAGTTTAATCTGCATTTTGTTTTAGTAGTTCCATCTGCACTCTTATCGCGCTCTACGCGCCCTTTTTTATTGCGCTCTACGCGCTTATTTTTTCATTTTTTTTAAGATCGCTGCTCAAGCACAACATCTCCTTTTATATTTTTGCCGCCGGCAGCTCAAGCTCCACCGCACGCATTTTTTGAAGATCGCTGCTCAAGCACAGCATCTCCTTTTATATTTTTGCCGCCGACAGCTCAAGCTCCGCCGCACACATTTTTTTTGAAGATCGATGCTCAAATATATTTGCTGTCGACAGCTCAAGCACAGCATCTCCTTTTATATTTTTGTCGCCGGCAGCTCAAGCTCCGCCGCACGCATTTTTTGAAGATCGCTGCTCAAGCACAGCATCTCCTTTTATATTTTTGTCGCCGGCAACTCAAGCTCCGCCGCACGCATTTTTTGAAGATTGCTGCTCAAGCACAGCATCTCCTTTTATATTTTTGCGGCGGAGCTTGACAGCTCAAGCTCCGCTGCACGCATCTTCCTTCGCGTCACCACGTCAGACGCGTCTTCCTCAACAATTTCATCGGAACTTATCCAAGCTGTGGATTATTGACATCTTCCATCCACCAGCTTGCGGGGTCGTATTAAACTACTCTTCTACCTTAGCCCATGACAACAATAAAGAAGTCTCGTGGCCCACAAATTTAGCCCAACAGAATACATAAATCAATTACAATTTTAGTCTTTATTATTTATCTTTATCTTATCTTTAGTTGTTCTTATCTTATCTTTATTTGCTTTTATCTTTTATAGGACAATGCTCTATATATATTTAGTTTTACTCTTATAGTTTACAACACAATACAATTCAATTAATCAACAATCAATAAAAATTCTTTTCTTTGCTTTTCCTATTCTTTCACAATTTTATCAAAAACTATTTTCTCATATTTTTTGTATATAGTGCAAGTAAATTTTAAGTTAAGAAATGAGTCAAATTGCTCTTGCTATATATCCAGCTCCTAAAATTAAATTTGAATTGCCTAACTAGCATGCATTGACAATCATTTTGTTTTTGAAGAAACATCTATCATCTCTGGGGCAATTATTTAAGAGTCTGATTTAACTGTTAAAGGTACGACATGGTAGAAGCTAAACATTGGAGTGTGATCATTCTTTGCCTTAGTAGACTTACATGGCTAAATTTGAATAGACAAAATCAAACTGAGAAATAAAAATTTGAAATTGTATGCTTTATTAAACTGATCAAGTGTGACAACGCATGCATATAAACATGCACATGCACATTCCATACGCAGTCAAATGTCAGACATCACTTATAAAGCAAATGCCAATGTTACTTGTAAGTCATCTATTGAGAGAACATTCATGGGGCTGCCCAATTCAGTTTCATCTAATATTTTACTTTAAATGTAAAATAGATGTTACTATTCAACAAAACCATCAAATCAATGTTTAGATCCTTCAATTTTCAAAGCTGACCATAGCTAGCTACCGTGTTTGGTAACTAAGAGCATTTATAAGATAAATAAGGACAATAATAAGAAATATATGTACACCAACTTCTAAATATATAAAAACCTAGCTGTCTTTTGTAGGTTTTTAGTACGTGGGTCTTTGAGGATTTTTTTTTTTTTTTAGTCTTATAATTTTTGCGTTTTTTAATTATTCTCACCTACCATTATCATGATATTTGAAGAAAGCAATCGAAACTTGATTATCACGAGATTTGAAGAAAACAATAGAAACTTGGTTCGGGTGAAGTATTATAAAAATAGATTAAGTAAAGAAAAATTAAGGAGAGAAATTAAGAATAGATAAATTTGTGAGAAAATTATTTTTATTATTAGTAAATATGTAACATAAGAATTGGAAAATGGTAATAGAGAATAAGTATTAAGATCTTTACTAATGTCATAAAAAATGAATGAACTCTTTTAAAGTTAGCAAGGATTGAGTAGAACTTAATATTGGGTGTTCTAGAAGAACAACCAAATGCTAATTTTATGAATTTTTTGTTTAAATTTGATGAACAAAATGAAAAATAATAATAAGAATTAGAGCCAAAAATATAGATGATCTCTCAAGTTTTTTTTTTAAAAAAAATATTTCTTGAGAATAATGGAGTAAAAATTTTTATAGTCTAAAGTCATCTTGAAGGGGAGTATATTGTATAATAGTTATAATATTATAATCAACTTACCCTTTTATCTTAAAATTTCTTATTAAATAAAATCATTAATAGAATATATTTTTAGGTATTTTTATCATTTTAAATTTCTTTAACTAAAAATGGATATATATAAGAAACAAGTTGATCTTCACAAATTAAGGTAGTAATTCTGATACTACTTTAGGTATTTTATATCAAAGAAGTATTCAAATAAAAAAGTATTTATAATATATAATATTAGTGAAAAAATATTTAGTTTAATTTATTTTTAATTAGATAACACTTTTTGTATATCAAATTCAACTAATTCACTTTTATCAATTTAGTTCTCACTTAAAAAAAAAATTTAACTTCTTAAAAGGTATTTATGACATGTAATATTAGTGAAAGAATATTTTTTATTTTTCTTTCGAACAATATTCATTGTTATGTATATATGTCTCTTATATAGCAGTAAAATTTCTAAAACTTCTCATCACTATCTTATTGCAAATGCAGGTAATGCAACTAGCGGCGGTTTTATAATTTCCTAAGCTTTTCCATTTTTACTCTTTTTTTTTGGTAATGTTGATGTTAATTTCTTGATCACTTTCTTGTTCCGATTATATTAAGTATATACTAAAATCAGTTATTAAAATTAAGTATTAGTATAAAATATATATTAAAATATAAAATATATAATAATAAATAAATTAAACAATATATATTTATAAAATATATAATAATAATAAATTAAACAGTATATATATTTATACAGATATACATAGTAGTTAATTTATATATATATATATATATATATATATATATAATATTTTTGTATTTACATCTATTGGGCTGATTGTAATTTTCTTTTAAAAAAAGAATGTTATCTTTAAATGACAATATATATGTAAACCCAATAAAAGTTATTATATCTTTAAATGACAATATATATGTAAACCCAATAAAATTTATTAATTAACAGACCACCACGGTACAGCATACATATATCTTGGATTATTAAAAAAAAAACATAAAGAGAGTTGTGGCAGAAAGAAGTTTTGGAATTATTAGAAACAAATAATTGATTACAATGATATAGACTTGAGAAAAAGGCAGGAAAAATAATTGGCAATAATTGGCCCCAATATGAGTTAATATTATATATATTTTCTGTCCTAGCTACTATTTGTCCACTTTGAACATATAGAAGAAACTTGAAAAGTTATGAAAAAAGATATAGTTGGTAAGAGAGACTAATTATTTAAAGAAGCTATAATTAAGAGCGAATGAAGGGATATACACATATGATTTGGGTAGCAAATCTCTGACCATCATATCTCATATCTCTTATTTGTCATTACAGTCATTGTTTCAAAATTACTCGTCAACTTCATCATTCTTTTTTTTTTTTTTTATGTTTGTTAATAGCCATGCTGAGGATATGCAGCCACTTGTCTTTCTAAATTTGGCATGTTATCAGTAGTCTTCGCATTTAATAGCTCTTTTCTTTATATAAATATATATCACATACTAGGGTATACACGATGCAGTTTGATTCAGTTTTAAGAAAAAAATCATCCAATCCGAATGTTTATTTATGTGCGGTGTGGTTTGGATTGAATGAACTTTTTTTGAAATTCGATCTGATCCGATCAGACTACAAGTAGTTTGGATCGGTTTGAATTTACGGTTTTTTAAATAAAAAAATTAAATACATATAACCAATCTCATCATCAAATTTTAAATAACCAACAATGACATAACAAGTCTTAACAATATCTTAAAAAGCCAACAATAACATAATAATAGAAATAAAATTATAGGTTAGTTAAAATAAAAAAATAAATAATATTTTGAACATAAAATATTTATTAAATAATAATAATACATGAATAATAGAAAAATGTATAACAAATTGAACATGTTATAAGTATAATTATAAATATAATAATAAAATAATAATATTATAGCATATTGTATGGTTTGGATTGGATTGGATCGGTTATAAAAAATAGATCCGAAATCTGATCTGATCCAGCAGTTTGCAAAAAATAGAATCGATTTTCGTTTTAGATTGGATTGAATAAGGGGTTTAATTTAGATCGGTTTGGATTTGAACACCCCTGTCACATACATAACTTTTTGACCTTTATTATAAATTAAAATAGAAGGGTACGTTGTAAATAAAGGATTCAATTCAAATCCATAAGTGTATGTATGTTTTGGGTGTGTTTGGTAACCACGTTTGAAGAAAAAAAGTACGTTAGAGCTTCTTGAAAGCTTCACTTTTTTGTTTGGCTAATTTTCTTCTCTACAAACCCAGAAGTGCTTTTGTTCCTAAACCCACGTTTACAAGAAGCAATAATTTCTAACTTCTCCGTTGCACTAATGTGCTTTTAGCTAATACCTTCAATATTTATTTTTCTTTTACCAATTTTATCCTTTATACATATTATTGCATTATTTATAGAATTCTTATTATTCCTCTCTATATAAACTCTTTTTTTATTATTTTTTATTAATTTTTTTATTTGACATTATATATTTTTATAGTTATAATTTTTGTGTATTATATTTATTATTATCTTTTTATAATAGAATTTATTGATCCTATTAGATAATAATAATAATAGTTAAAAATTATAATGTACTAAAAAAGAGTACTAAGAGTATTAAAAATATACTATATAAAAAATATATAAGAAAAAAATATTAAAAAAATTAAACATGTATAAAAAAATAATATTATAATTTAATGCCATGTCCTTTTAAATAATTATCTATCTAAAAGTGATTTTATCTAATATTATCCAAACAAAATTTATTTTATCAAAATCAATTTTGGTAAAGAGTTGCGAAACATAAATCATGTTGACACAAATTTACTTCTATCCAAAATCAATTCTATAAAATCACTTTTATTCAAACTCCAATTTGACCAACCACAATCCAAACACACACTTTTGCTTTTGGAAAGATTTTCATCAATCTTGCTTAATTAATGATGATAATAGGATTGCCATTTTTCTTCTTCAAATATATATGTTGTTATCAAGAAAATGCGCACTTACTACGAAGAGGATCAATTGGATAAAATAAATTAAAAAAAAGGGGTTCTAAAGTCCAATTTCACTATCGAATAGCACGCGGTTGCGCATGCATTAACCATTACCAAAAGATATGTAAACAAGTACATATCTCTCGAATCAAATCAGATGTTAGCGACGCAATACTTTTTTAGAAAAATACTTATTTGTGAGTTGACACAAGAAAATTTTCTTCAAAGTACAAAGGTAATAAGAAGCTTCAGCTAGAATTTATTTTATTTTATTTTTCTTTTCTTGATATTGTCAAAATGAAATGCATATTTTCTTTCATGGTTTTGCCGCTTTGATATCACATATAGATCAAGCAGTAAGACATTGATATCGATACATCATTCATGTTGGACAAATGTAGAGAATAATTATATAACATTATTACGAGAAATCAGATGATGATTATCAAATCTTCGGCTAAGATCAGAAAGTCTAAATAACCAATATTTTATTTTCACTCTCTTTCTTTCACAAAAATGGAAGAGATCATCATACTTTGTTCCTTGCACTTATTAGACTGTATTTGTTTTTAAGAACATGACATGATAAGATATTGAGAGTAAGATAGAACAAGATATTAATGGATAGAGACACACAATTTTGTGTTCTTGTATTTCATTTGGTAATAAACTAGAATAAATTATAAAAATTTAATTTATTTTTATTTTTTTCATTTAAAAAAATTGAGATAAAAAATATAACAATAAAAATTATAATTATGAAAAATTAACAAGAATAATGAAAGAAAAAATAAAAAATAAGTTATATCCATTGTTAGTGTCTTCATATCTTTCCTGTCAGGATGGACACAAAATACACTAATTCAGTGTCTCTCTCTGTCCATGTCTCTTCTGCAAAGCACAATTTTATATCTCAGTGTCCTGTCTTTATAAACAAACACAGCCATACTGTTTTTTTTTTTTTACCAAAGATAAAAGACTCGAACCCGCAACCTCTTAATTGAGTATAGAGAGATTATGCCATTTGAGCTATAACTCATTGGCACAGCCATACTGTTTTCCTTATATTATCTAAAATGTTGATTATAAAATGTTGGTTATAAAATTGAATGCATATTGACCACAACACCATATTGGTTAAATAATAAATTAATAAGATGCATGTTATGATGGTTATTATTATTGTAGTTATATTAACTACGCAATTTTGAAAAATATTTGAAAACTGTTATTAAAGTTAAAATAATACTTTTTTAATATTTAAAAATATTTTTTAATTAAAACAACTATTATAAAATATAAAAAGGTGTAATATTAATTTATCAATAATTTTTAAATATTATCAAAATTATATATAGCTACTCTAACTACCAAATTATCCACAATATAATAATTGTATCGGATGTAATCTAATTGTGAAAAAAAAATGTCAATGCCTCACTAAAAACATAGAAATCGAAAAAATTTGTAAGTATTTGTAGTTAAAAAATATTAGAGAATTGATAAAATTTATTGTTTTTAGCTAATATTATTAGTTAAAGATATATTATTAGACTAAAGTAATTAAACGGATAACTAAAAATGCTAATAGAGAAACAACAAAATTCTCTAGTTTTTGTCTTTGTAGATTATTGATACTTTCATTATGAAGGATATCCCGGATTTCACATATAAAGTGTCATAAAATGAATCCATTCAATCATTTAGCTTCTTTTGTTGGTCGAGTTTGTCCTTTTGCGGCACATTGGCCTTCGTTGCATCAACTCATGCCTACTGAGCGAGCTGCTGCAGTGGCGGATAACTTGTTTGTTTCTTTGGTTGCCAATGTATGTTTACCATTTTAACCCTCTCATCATTCTCTCAAAATATCTACTTTCTTCCCTTATGCATGATTTTTAATTTACATTAAACAAACTCTTGATGCGTTCATCATTCTTCAATATAATCATATATCATCATCGTGGACCAGAATAATGCTTATTCATCATCGGATTATGGATGGCCAATAATTGGCCACACAAGTTAAATTAGCACTCACCACAAAATCCTAATATGGGGTCTCATCAGGATTATTATAATCACATGCGTGACCATTATTTTATTCGATAAATGGAGTATCATGAGGGAGTAAGAATAGTAACAACGTCACAGCTTGTAGAAGAATAGGCTAAAAACAAAACCATAACATAATTACAATCCACATACACACATAATTAAAAATAAATAAACAACACTTTTATTCCAAAAATATCTTATAGTATCTAGTAGATACATATGATCAAATAGTTATACATAGATCAGTTTCTTTAACATTGTCATAAAAAATGTAATGTAAACCCACAATTTCACGGACCATTCTTCTTTGGGATTAGTTTATGATGAGTTTATCTTCTCTTCCTTGTGGATTAATGTTTTAACCACGCTTGACATAAATTAAAAATTAGACATCAACATACTTAGCTTCAATTCTAGAAAAAAGAAAATATTTAGTCCATGAGAATTATAGAAAGTACATATATATAACCATCATTTGAACATTATATCATATCCGTTGTGTTGGGGGGGGGGGGGGGGGGGAGGGGGGAATAAGTTTTGCGTTAAAACAACATAATGTATTGTTTTTTTACATAATTAAAGGTCATAGAATCACTTACTAACCCAATAATTTGAGTTGTTAAATAAAAATATATGAATAATTTTATATTAAACAAATTTACTCATGTAAAAGGTTTTTATTTTATTTGAAAAAAAGTGTATGATGAGATATGAAAAATTATTGAATTCCTAACATTATGTTGTGAAAAAATTATTTATCTCAAAATAAATAGTGTTTAATTAAAGATGTAAAGAGTGTTTAATTAAAGATGTAAGAATTTAAATAAATAAAAAAAACTTTAATTTCATTGCATCATTATTATTATTATCTTTTTCGAAAAGAATTCTATTCCCGCCTCCCATGCATGTCTTTTGAAGTGATTAGCATATGATATATTCATCAAATCATTTATTTTAAAATCTTAAATTAATAAATAAAAGTATATAAATAGTTGTATATTTAACATTTTGTATATAAATGTTTGTATTTATCTTATATCAAAATTTCTTTAGGAATAACAAAATGAAATTTTAATATTTCTTTAGCTATTAAATATTGATACTATGTGTTAAAATTATACATTCCAAAAGAGAAAGTATGGGAGCTAATGAATTTAGTATACAATATATACAATAGGAAAAAAATTAAAATTAACATCAAATGATAATTAAGTTAATTAATTTTTAATAATTTTTAATTTAAAATTCAAAGTAAATAAGAATTTGCAACAGTTACGTATACTACAAAAACGGCTTTCCTCTCCCCCATGTGATGTGGCTTTCTTCTTGTCTAGTCTCTTTTCTTCTCACTGGTGAAAGTTTCGCTAGCAACATCAGTCGTCGTTGCCAGAGCACCGGACGCCGCCGCCCTGTATTGGTGCGGTATTTTATAACCCACAAACTAACCAGTAAGTGCACCGGGTCGTACCAAGTAATACCTTACGTGAGTAAGGGTCGATTCTACGAGGATTGATGGATTAAGCAATAATAGCGTTTGATAGGATTAGTTAGACAAACAGAAAACAATGTTTGGAAGTTCAAAAGCATTAACAGTAAATTTGGAATATTAAAGACAGGCAGATAAATAAGTTGGGAATAAAATATTGAGAAAGCAATTAAGGTTTCAGAGTTATCTATTTTTCCGGATTTATTTTTCTTACTAACTATTTTAATCATGCAAGATTTAATTTCATGGCAAAGTATGTGACTAGATCCTAATTCCTTAGATCTTCCTAGTCTCCTCTAAAATTCATAAACTGCCAATTCCTTGGTCAATTAATTCCAATTAGAGGGTGATGATCAATTTCTAGTTTATATGCCAAAAAAATCCTAATTATCCGAAAATAAGGGGATTATATGTCACGTATCCCGTTAAATACAAATAATTAGAAATTTAGGATAATATGTTTTCAAGCTGTTGTTCAAGTAAAGAGTTTTTCCAAGTTTTACATACAAGAACTTAATTAGAATATGGGTTATACTTCCGTTCCACCCAATATTCATAAAATAAAGAGCGAAAATAATTATTGAAAAATAAATCAAAACATGAATTAAATTAGAAAGATCAAACAAATCAATCCATACAAATAGACAGAGCTCCTAACCTTAACAATGGAGGATTAGTTGCTCATGGAATGTGAAATGTAAATTTGTATAGAATTCCCTAATGGAATCCCCCTAAGGGAATCTACCTAATAGAAGAGAAGTCTCCCCTTTTTATAACTAATTCTAATTAATTTAAAATATAATATTTTAAAATTAAGATAATATCTTTTCCTGTTTTAAAATTAAATTTGAATTTAAATCAAAATCAACTAACTACTCCGCGTCTTGTAACGTGGGGACCACTTGGCTTCACTGGATCTGCGCCTAACTTGGGTACTAAAATGGGGCCCAGAAATCACCCCAGCGTTTTTTGTGTTTTCTGCATGTGGCGCAGGTCACGCTTACGCGTCAGTCACGCGTACGCGTCGATGGTCTTCTTCGTAAGTCACGCGAACGCGTCGATCACGCGGACGCATCGCCATGGATACCTCCAATTCACGCGCACGCGTCAGCAGGCGTGCGCATCACTCCTCGCTGACATCTCCTTTGATTCTTGTGCTGCAGAAAGTCCATCGAATCCAGCCGAATGCTACCTAAAATAAACAGTATTGCACAAAACTCAAAATAGCATCCATAGTGGCTAAAACATAATTAATTCTTAATTAAACTCAACAAATTAGATGCAAATTCATTAGAAAAAGATAGAAAAGATGCTCACGCATCATGCGCCCCGCCAACCTCGACTCCAATGGCGACCATTTGTTGGACTTTCAGGATTTCATGAAGCTCATGACCATCAACAACGATGATGATATGAGGAAAGCTTTTGAGATGTTCGTGTGAGAGAAGTCGAACACGGAGGCTTCATCGTCGTCGTCAGGTATCACTTCGAAGGATTTGCAACGGATGCTGCAGCGGCTTGGTCTTGAAAGCTCATATGATGACTGTATCGCCATGATTGCTGTGTTCGACATTTATCCTAATTAATTATTTTTTTGTCTTACATCATCACTGGATGTTCAATCACTAGGTATGTAGATGGTTATTTTAATTCTTAATTGTATGATTATTTTGTTCGATTCAGTTTAAAGATATACAATTAACAAATGCTAGATGGTCATTTCACTAAGTAGTCAGATGATTATTTTTAAAGTTTCTAACGCCGGAGAAGTGGGATGATTATGAGAATGAGGTTAACAACTGGGGTGAATTAGAGGGAAAGAGGGTAGTTGAGTAAATTCTATTGGTAAATTAGGGTTGGAATGATTAATTTTTTGAAATAACTGTTTGAATTTTTTTTCTATGTATTGAGCCAAAATTAAAACCCATTGTACGTATTGTCATCAAGATTCTTTATTATTTTTTTAGCGGAGTTGATTTTAAAATAGTAGTATAATTTTTTTTTGTTTACAGTATCTTTCAACTCGATAGATTAATGATTAATCCGTTATATATTTAAATTTTATTTAAATATCTGTCACTAATTAATAAGTTGTCATACACAAAATAAAATTTAAAATTTTAACACTTATTTAAATAAACGAATGAATTCACTGTGTAACCAATTAAATGTGAAAATAAAGTATATATATATACCGACAGCATGTGAAGTAAAACATAAAGAAAAGAAAAGAAAAGCAAGGGCAAAGTTGGAAAGAAGAAAAGGGTTTGGAAGGGGAGGGGGAGGAATGAAATGAAAATGGGTTGTGAAGTGTCGATCACATGGTCCCAAAGTGTTATATATGTTGATTGCATCGACATCTGAGAGATAGAAAAGGCAGCACGGCACAGCAGAGGGGTCAGGTTTGTTTTGGAGTGCACAAAGATAACAACCTCTGCCAGTAGAACTCATAATATACAACAACAACAATCACAGACATAAGAGCAAATATCCCTACTTTTATAAATGCTAACTCATATTTCTAGCTACTACCATTTAATTATTTCATTTTTATACTCTCTTCTATTAACCCCTCGTGAATCGAGGGGCACTGCTTCCACTTTTTCAGTTAAAAACAGTTATCGATGGTCACCAAGTTTACTTTTATTTTTTTATTTTTTCCCCCCCCACACCACCGTCCCCAAGAATTTAATTTAATTTGTTACCAAACATACTAATTTATTATTATTGCGGTGGTTCTTATTCATATGCATGTCTTGCTTTTATGCACAAACGAAGAAGGGTGTGACACCCAAAGGGTACTGCATTTTTATGCTGTGTGTGTTTTGTCCCTTTAAAACCATCCTTGTCCATTTATGTCTCTTTCCCACGACCCCTCATTCTATATCAAATTTTTATTTTTTTACCTTTCACCTAACTTTGGTCCCTACCTACCTTCAAATTTAAACTATAACTCGTTAAATAAGTAATATAATCTACCGTCTATGTGTCCTTGTAGCTTCCTTAATTTCATTATTAGTTAGTTAATTAACCCTTTTCTATTCTATATATGATTCTTTATTTACTTTTAACCTAATTACTAAATAAAAGTTAAATCCATGACATGCAGTCGAACTTTGAGAGTATGATCTTATCATGTTAACAGTGACAACTTTTTTTTCCAGAATCTCGAAATATATATTACACATGCAGCCAGATTTCACTTTATGTTGAAGTGATGATGATGGCACATATTTAATAATAATGTATGATATGTCACCGGCTAACATTAACCCAAACTATTTCTCGTTATATATTATATTTTTTAATTTATTTAACTTGTATTTTTATTTTATATATATTCATTCTTTCTTAAATTAACTATTTTTTAATTGTACAAAACTATTAAAATAAATATTAAATTTTCTTAAACATATCTAAAAAATAAACAAAAATACTTTTATCAATTCACTCTTTCTTAAAAAATCAAACCAACATAACATACACGATCTGAAATATTATATCAACGTATCAAGTTTTAGTTCTACATATATCTTAGATGTATTTAAAATTTTAAATGGTTAATTTCTTAATCTAAAAACTTTAATTAATTCTTTTTTAAAATTGAATATATAAACATAATTAATCATACTACTATAATAGTAAAAGTATATTTATTTATATTGAATTTAAATTATATTCATCAAAATTTTAAACAAAAAACTTTGTAATTTTAAAATTTTAAATTATTCAAATAAAATTAAATAAAATAAAAAAATCAAATCAAATCAGGTAGTAACATATCCCAGTATATTAGAATAAATTTCTTTTTGGTTTTATCCGGAATGTACAATAACCTAAATATATATGTACATCTACGTAGATATAACATATTCTGAGTATATTGTAATATATTTTTTTCAAATGTTACACATTTCAAATGTATAGTATATTATTTCTGTTTTTATTTATCATTTATCATGTGTACTTTTTGGGGATAATTTTTTTGGATATTATAATCGGAAGAGTGTAATACATTAATATTACACTAATTTAATGTATTACATTGATATAGGAATTTTTAATGTTATAAGAAATCGTGACTTACGATTTTAAAAAGAGACAAAAAAATTGTGAAAATAAGATTACCAATTTTAAGTAAGACAATTTTTTTTTTTCAGAATTTCTACAACTATGAAATCATTATTCTCATTTTTTAAGTTGATTATAGCTATTAATTGTTGATCTAAAATTTTTTAATTATTGTTCATCTTCACTCAAATCGTTGGTAACAATTTTAAATAAATCGATACTAACAATTTTTTTAAAACCAATTATGAGTCTCATAATTAAACATTACATACCTAAAACTTTATTTATACGTATTACACAACTATAATGAGTCTATAAAAAATAATTAGCGACATATGTATAATGACAATGTGAAAACATAGATATCCTTAATAATACACATGTTAATAAATAAAATATTATAAAAATCACATTCCCTGCCTATGCTCTCTTATTATTGAATAATGGAAATACATTTGACTTCTGTTTTTTCCCTCTTAAGAAAGCAATGATGTACAAATTGGAATATATTCATCAGATTGAGTTTGTCTTCTTTGCCATGATTTGAATTCAAATTTTGACTATATTAAAAGACAAAATTAAAATACAAATATAATTATTTTTAATAAAATTAATCCAATTCTTAATGAAAATATCAAGATTCTAAAAATCAAGCTATTGGTCATCGAATTAGTAGAGTGAAAAGTTGAAAAATTTAAAAGTTCAACATAAGTTCAATTAGGATTAAATCAAATATAAGAAAAACCTTATATTTATATATAAAATATATTTTTTAAATAAATTTTTATATTTTATTATTTTAAACTAATTAATTACTAAAATATTAAATTGATGCAATCGACTCGCCGCTTTTTAATTTATTTTTTTAACTTTTTACTGACTTGCTCACAAGTAATTTTTACTCTAAACTAGAGTGATGTGACAATCGATTCTGAATTAATTCACTGGAACTTATAAGTTTGGTTCTTAAAATGATGATAAATAATTAAGGTGTATGTTATGATACCTATATATATTTGTCTAATTTATTAAAATAAAATAAAATTTAATATTTAAATTAAAAAATATAAAAGTAAACAATTTTTTAATATTTAAAATTTACCATAAAAGTAATTTCGACAATTTTGACACCAAAATTACAGGCGCCATATTATGGCCAATAATTAAATACGCAAATAGGTAAGAAGCTAAGGAGAAAGATAAAAATAAAGGTAGAGAGTATCCTAAATTCCTAATGATGATGTAGAGTACACTAAAGGATAACAATATAGATTGTAGATGCCCTGACAAAAAACAGGAAGGCCACCAGCCTATATATACATATACAGTTAGCTTGTATAGAGATGAGGTGAGTAACAGTAAGAAAGTGGAAAGGATCCAAGTGATGAATTTTCAAGATTGAAAAGTGCATGAGCAATAGAATCCAAATCATCACAACCAGGCTTGAGAGTGAAACTAGCTAGCTAAGCCAGACATGTATGTGATGAAATGAAAGCATATTCATTCATAGGGTTAGGGTAACACTAAGCTACCTAGCTACCAGTCCTTATTGCCAAACAATAAATTCAGGTTTCCCCTACTACTCCCTAATTCCTATCTATATAACACCACTCATCATAATATAGCTAGGAACCCATATATTAAGTATTATGGATATCATTTTTGTTTGGTTATTGTATCTTTTAATCTGCCAGGTCAAATATTAACGAGTGAATATTTAATTCGATCCTTGAATAATTATTTCAAATAGATTACAAGGTTTCCAACAAAAAAAAATATCTAATTCGATTTTTGAATTTTATTTTTATAGGACTGATTAGTCTTTGTGCAAAAAAAATTGTTACAGGACTAATCAATCCTATAAAAATAAATTTTAGAGATCAAATTGAATATTTTTTTATTAAGGGCCTCGTTGACTTTCGAAATAATTATCAGAGGCCGTTTAAATTTTTTTTTAATATTAATTTGTTTCAATCTAAATAAGTAAATATTATTTTAAAAACAATTATTAGCTAATAAATTATTATATATTAGATAAAGTCTAAAATTTCAAATTAAGTTATTTAAACATATGAATAAACCGATTACTTGATTAAGATAGGTTGATTATTATGGCATGGACAATGACAGTTGCTAGTTGCATTGCATGCTACCTATCCCTCCTATTGATGCCCCTCCCGTTATGTGTAAGCACATGGTTCCTTTGCAGAACGTGTCCTGTTTCAAATTTTCATGAAAAACAAGCTAACTCTTCCTTTCAATTCAATTCAATCCGTTTTTGATTAATTTCTCCCGTTTCCATCTATCTACCCTACCATGAGGGGCTCCCCCCACATTATACATACACAGTTTCTTTGTAAATGTATCATTACTTGCATACCCCATGTGACCATAATATAATATGTCACATTCTCTTGCTAGCTAGTTTTCCGAGTTGAGTTACTTTAATTTGTGTTATATTAGCATGGGTTTGATATGATGTATATCTTTTAATTTGTACGTACCATATACATATATACATGATTATACATTCATTAACTTGGAAAGCTTACGAGACCTTCACTTACTTCTTATGTCTATCCATAATCAGCTCAAAATAATTTGTTATGCTACGCTTTTTATATGCCACCACGTAGCCTCTATTTGAGTTGCATGCATTTCAATTCTTATCGTGTTAGGTATACATCATTAAGAACTAAAATATTAGGCCATGTTCCTGAAATTAAATCACTCTCTGTCACCTACTTCTACTTGCTAGAGATTTTCCATTAAGAGTAATGTGGGTACTAGATATATATATTAATTAGAAATACATTGAATTGCTAACATATATTAACACAAACTCATGACATGGAAGTCTATAAAAATAGACCACACATAACATAAACCATGCATGCATCTCCCTCATTGTCTGGGTTTTTGGTTACATTAATTGCTTTGAATCACACATCCATATCCCATATTGATGACTTTGAAATTAATTCATATATGTTGATTTGAGGAGTGGACTAACCAAGACTAGAAAGAGACCAAAGAAAAATAAAATCAAATATATACACACAAAGCTAGCTGTAACCGTATATGTGTGATGGTGACGCTATTAAATGGCTTGAAAAATGGTATGATGATACAGAAAAAAAAAAAAAAATTAGGAGACACGCAGAAAAGGTGCATATGGACACCATTAACAGCTGAGTAAAGAGGATCAAGAAATTAAAACAAAAATAGAAAAAAATAATGAGAAGAAAATATTTGAGAGAGTTGCCAGTTCAATAAGAGGATCCAACACATGATGGGCCACATATATAACCAAAGTGAGCCCCGTGAAGGAACAGCAAAGAGAAGTAGTTGCTGTAATTTCA
This sequence comes from Arachis stenosperma, assembly GCF_014773155.1. NCBI lineage: Eukaryota > Viridiplantae > Streptophyta > Magnoliopsida > Fabales > Fabaceae > Arachis > Arachis stenosperma. The sequence goes on from NC_080377.1 coordinate 129,390,291, forward strand.
TGTTATATTCGTGAATGAGTATAAAATGGTAAAGTGAAAACTAATTTAAATGTTAGAGTAAATATCATTTTTGGGCTTTGATCATTTGTTCGAAAAATATAGTGTTTTTCTACAATTTAAAAATTTTTAATCGAACCAACTTGGGTAGGTCGAGTGGTCAGCCCACTCGTCCGCTCAAGCAAGTGTTGGGGGTTCAAATCCCGCATTGTGCATGCAGCAATCCATTGGCCAGCGACAGACCCAAATTAGCCCTTGAACTGTCGGATTAGGGGATATTGTGGGCAACCAAAAAATTTTTTTTAATCGGTTTTTAATCATCTATTACTAGACTAAGTGGCCCTTATTACTAGATTAAGTGACTCCTGATACATTAGTAGTTCACTATTTACAGAAATGATTAAGATTAATTATTTAGATGGTTGGAGACTAGCTAAAAATTTTCAAATTATAAAGAGACTTTTTCTTGGAACAAATAGCCAAGAATTAAAAAGGACATTTATTCTAAAGGTTATCATTCTCTCTTTTTATCACTTTACATATCTCCCGTTAAAAAAAGTACTACTTCTTTTATGTATCAGTAGATGTACAATGGATAATCGTGGGTCAGAAATCAAGGACTAATTTCTAATTCTACTGGAGTTCACCTTTTTCGATAAGTAGAAACATACACGTACTAAGAATTGGATATGGAGCTTAAGCAATTGAAAGAACTAGAAGGTCTAATTAATTAATTAATTAAAAGAGTAGTAATAAGGGGGTTGGAGAAATAGTAATAGTAAACAGGGCCTGGGTAGCCCAAAGGAAGAGGGACATTGAAAGGCACGATTCGAAGGGTGGCCTTAAAAAGATGAAATTGAGAATGAAAATGGGACCTAGTTAAAAATGAAGTTGTTAGAGGTAACCACTAACAAGCTCCTGAAAAATTGGACAATGGTCAAAATTGTGAATTATATTATAAGAGCCCACAACATTTGAAAGACATGCTGCTGGCAATGGTGAAGACCAGGCTTTCATATGGCCCACAAGCACTTCTGAGGTGGGCACACACTTATGTGACCCTAGTAATTGCAAAATGGATCACAAACCGACATGGATGTGGACATTTCCTTTGGCAAATGGAGCTCAACAAGGCTCACACCCTTCACACTCCAATGCTGCCATCAACATCCTTGGCTCCATTTAGGCCACGCCTTCTCTGCACCAGGTAACCACTTGTGGAGACATATCTATCCCCATTCCCATACTCATATTTGATTTATTAAGATATTAGTCTAATTTACTTGATGAATTCAATGTACATTATTTCATTTAAAGCATTATATTATGGTTAGTGATGGTTGTGGTTTGCCACTTAAGCCATGAAACAAGAGAAAAGGCTAAGGGGTGGTTAGCTAATAAGGGAAAATGGTACTGTGGCCTAAATGTAGCACATGCATTATAATAAGAGCCCAAAGGTGAAACCCTTTATGATAGAGATTCAAGGTTCAATGCATTCTGAGAATTGTAGCTTTGAAACCATGGACCATGGCCAACTGGCCAACACTTCAAAACAACTTTGATTCATGAACCATCGTCATCATCATCATAGAATTCAGAATGTTGCTTGCTACTACTCAGGACCGCCAAATAACAAATACATACATGGAATCACATCATTTCAGAATCTAACAAGTCATTACTGTCTGGTGATAAAGCGCTTTACAATGTAGCCAAAATCATTTTCTTCAGCACAGAGTAAAAAGGTGTTTGCCATGAAACAAAAGTAAAAAAATAAATAAGAGAAATCAGGCTTTTTTCCCCTTCCGGATACAAACCAAGTGTATTGTCCAACAAATGGAATGTTCTACCAATAAATAGCATATTGCAACAGAGAGAAGCCAGTTTTCATGTGCTGTGTCATATCTGACATAACAAAATGCTAGCTGTTCTTTTGGGCCACTCACACATTATTCTTCTCCTTTAATTTACATTTTCCAATTTACAAGCACCACCCAACACAGTAAACTGTTACTTAGAGTCAGTTAGAATAATTAGTTAAAGATTGCTGAGCTGGAAATGCTTAGCTGGCAGGTTAGTGTACTGGAATCATTTGTGAAGTTCTTTCTAATGTGTGATCAAAACCAAACCATTAAGTTTTCTATTGTAATTTTGATGTCTACAGCTAAATATTATTCCACTAGTTATTTTACTAGGATTATAAGGAAATTGGCACACAGAAAAATATTATGTTGAACACAAAGATATAATATTCGGTTTACAAATCATAAGAGAAAATTTAGCAGGGGGATATACAATGTGATGCACTGATAAAATTCCATATGTTTATTGACACATGTCAATTGATTACATTTGCATATAGCATGAGAAACTGCTACTAAGAAATAAACACTGCATATATAAGGCAGTGCTGAACACATCAAATAGTAACGGTTTAGGGAGCCCTAAAGTCTACTCAAATGTATCATCATCATCATCAGGGAGAGGCTGAGCAGCTGCCATACTAAGCTCTTGTTCATTCCTGCAAACCATGTAAAATTTTAAATTTTCATAAATAACAAATATAGCAGTGAATTAACTACACAAAGACATATATAATAAGTGTATTGAACTTGAAACAATGCTTACAATTGCTGTGTAGCTAAATCAATGACTACATCTGGTGGAGCCAGAGCAGGCATCTCCACAAAGTGAAGGTCAGAGTCCCTGTAATGATTTACAAGACCAATTTATTTGCATCCACTCATGAGGCTGAAGCAAAATATAAACAAAGATTGAAGAGTTTTAATTAATTACCCTGCAAGTTTCTTGGCAAGGTATAAGAAAGGTTTCTCAAAATTATAGTTACTCTTTGCGGATATCTCATAGTACTGCAGATTCTTCTTCCTATGAAATGTAACTTGCTTTGCTTTAACTTGTCTGTTCTTGACATCAACTTTGTTTCCACATAGAACAATGGGTATATTTTCACACACCCTATAAAATCCACAAGGAAGAGTGACATAATAGCACAGAAACTCATTGCAAAAAAAAATTGAAACAAAATGGTTGTGGAAAAGAATAAACTTAACATACCGGCAGAGGTCTCGGTGCCACGTGGGAACATTCTTATACGTCAAGCGAGCTGTGACATCGAACATAATGATAGCACACTGTCCATGAATACTGCAAACAGTTTAAGCAGTTTCAGCACAATTCAAAATGCAATCAAATCATATTCATACGTAAGTGGAACACATCAAGAATTGTTATTATATACCAACTTAGATTGGATGAGGATTAATTAAGCTTAATTAATTGGACTTACTAGTAACCATCTCTAAGGCCACCAAATTTTTCTTGGCCAGCAGTGTCCCAGCAGTTAAAGCGGATCATTCCACGATTCGTGTGAAAGTCTAGTGGATGAACCTCCACACCAATGGTTGCTGTTACGTTGCAAAAATTATGATTTATAAATAATCATAATAATTAATTGAGCTGAAAAGAAATTAAGAAAGTGTGTTACGTTCATATTTCTTCTCAAACTCGCCAGTGCGGTGCCTCTTGACAAAAGTAGTCTTTCCTGAGCCAGGCACGAATACAGATAGCTATTAATAACAACATCATATATTAACTAACTAACTAACATGATGCATGATTATATTGTATTATTACCAGTTCCTCCATCGCCAACTATGACGAGTTTGAAGGTAGGGTAGTCCACTGTCTGTTGATGAAGCAGAGCCTGTAAATAAAGGGCACAAGGTGAATGAAAAAAACAGAAAGATGGATATCAAAGTTGAATATAGTACGTACCATGATGATAATACGAGGGGGTGCAATGTGAAATGGTGGTGATGAAGATGAAGATGAAGAAGTTGGTGGTTTATATAGTTTGCGATTCGACTTAAATTTCACGCACAACAGAAAGCTTCAATAACACGCACGCCACTATCCATATTCTTGCCATTGCTGTAGCACCATCATATTTGGTATATCCAAATTCTTACTCTATTCCACTATAATTTGGCTAACCTAGCTAGCAATGCATCAGCGTTGACCACTGTCGTTGAACTAACTACACCAGCCTTCCACTTTTGACCCTTCGTGCAACAAACCACACCTTTATTCATTTCTTATTGTCATGTAAATTTCCATACAGAAATCTTAGCTTTTTATATTTGATTTGTATTTGAATTGATAATAATCATTTTGTTTAACTAAAATTATTAGCTACTTAGGATTTTTCTATTAATATACTGTCTATGTAATTAATATTGTACTATTAAACCTTTTTAGAAAATTTCAAAGCATTAAAAAAAAAGGTTAAAAAAGAATATAAGTAGATAACATACATAAAAATTAATGTTTTTATGAATATGAATATATTATTATTATTCAAATAAATCTTGGTAATCAGTTAGTCATATAGTTAAAAAATAATTAAATAATTTAATATATTGAATTAAAGTATCATTTAATAAATTTTCACTATCAACTTCAATTAAAAATAAGCGTGTGATGAAAAAGAATAAAAACGGCGTGCGCAGAGTAGTTGGCAAGCAATTGAGAATTGAGATCCAAAATTCCAAATCGCAGCATCAGCATGGCAACGCCGCCGTCCGATCCGTCGAATCAAGAAGCTGTGGTAAGGAGGAAGAACAACGGTCCACCGTTCAAGTTCCTTGTTCCTCTCATTTATGCCCCTGTTCTCCCTCTTAGTATGTTCTCCTCTTCTCCTTCTCCGTCTAATTAATTATTGCTTTTCTCTTTCAATCTTTCATTTTTGGTTTTTTGCTTTCACAGTTCGCCTTTCCCTTAGGCATAGACCTGTTTTGAGGGATCGTTTGTTCACTGCTGTCTTAGCTGGTGCTTTCGCCCATGGCTTCTATCTTGTGTATCCTTTTTCTATTCGCCTCCTCCATTGCTATGCTACATGGTTTTAATTTTATGATATTGTAATCTTATTCTTTAATTGGGGGTGGGAGAAGGGGAACGCTTTCTTTGGACACTCAATTTGTGCATGCTTTTCATTGTTCTTCTGAGTTCGTGTTATATAAAAGTGATGTTTTTGAGAAACTTAAACTTTTGGGGGATGATGGTTTTTGTTTTCCCCTGATGTTAAAGTGGAGCCACCCTGTTGAATAGAGCAAAATACTGTAAGTAAGGAGGCTATGGAATCACACTTATGTGTCTTTTCTGCATTTCTTTCATAAATCCATTTTTGTATGTTGAATAGATGCAACAGAAATTACTGGATTCGGTTGATTGTGAGACCCATTGGTTCCCATATAGATTAATCTTCAGGATGGTTTTAATAGTATGATTTGAGCAAATGATTTCTGATAAAGCACTTTGGCAATGTATGATCCATGTAGCTAACTCCACAGAATGGAAAAAGGGCTTTCTTTGTTTCTTCTTGTGTTGATTCAAGGAATGGTAATGGTAACCATTAATCTTTTCTTCATTATTAGTACATCCCCCATTTCAATCCACTTAAATGGTACTTGTTCCACCAAATCCATAAGTTATATTTCCTCTCCAAATTGTTGTAGTTGTTTTAAATTGATTCATTAAGTTAATTGGCAGCTGACACAAGTTAAAAAGTGCTATAATGTAATGTTTACATTGTATTTGATCCAATGCAAGAATAATTATCCTAACTATATTTGTACATGTTATAATATTAATCATGATTGACTAAGTTGTACTATGTGTTTAATCAAATTCATTAAAACTGCAAGGACCATGGTCTGTAACTCTGTTATTTTAACATTTTCTTATCTTGTTTCTCCTTAATGGCAATACCCAGAACAGATATTTATGATATAGAGAGCAAGTGATTCTGTGAAGCCTGTTTCAGATGTTTGATCATTATCATTGACCTAACAACCTCAGGTGCTCAATAAAATTTTGGCCAATTATGCTGCTCAACCTCCTGGTAACACCTTGAATAGTATAGGTCAATTTTGATCATGTATGAATACTTTTCCAAATGTTTTGGAATGTTAATCACTATGTATTCTTTGAGAGGTAAATCTTTCGGATTTTGGTTTAAATAGAATAACTGGAGTTAGGAGGCTGTTCTTTGAATTCTGAGTTTTATAGTGCCAGTAAATCTTTATGATTTCTTAATGCCATTGCTCTGTTGAGTCATAAATTTTGAGTTGACTTACGTAGTTTCATATAATTTGATGTGGTTTTATATAATTAGATTCAGAGCTTCAATACGCATATCCTTATTTCATTCGTGACCAGATGTGGGGAGAAGGAAAATGAATGAAATTTAGTTATAGTTAGAGCATACTTTGTACCTCTAATGAATAGAGAAAAGGAAATGATGTTGGATTAATATTTTTGTGGAGAAATGCTCAAGGGCCAGCAGAATTTGTTGTTTTTGGCTAGTATTTATAGCTATCAACCCAATTCCTTTATTCTAGTAATTCAACAACATACTTTTAGCCCATACTTTTAAACATTGATGGCTAACTGCTGGCCCTCTAGCATTCCTCATTTTTGTGTTTACATTTTGCTTGAGGAGTAGATGAATGGCTATGCTGTCCATTTAACATGATTAACATGATCGCCTAACAGACTGCGTTTGACATTTCCCTTATGTTTCAGTTTTTAATGTAGGGCAACAATGTTTGTATTCTATAGTCCATGTAAAGATTAGTTTGACCAATCATATAACTTAGATTTTGGCAATTCAGTATCGGTAACCTGATTCTGGTACTCTTAAGTTGTGTTGCTCGGTTGCTCCGGCTTTAATTTTCCAATACTTCTCAAATGGTCGTATGTATTTTGTCTCTAATCTTTTCGAAATTATTCAAAACTAATCCTACTGTTGAATTTGATTCAATTTTCAATTTTGTAATAGTCGATGCTTTGTTAATTTTTTATTTCCAATTTTACTCCCAAACTCTCCCCTTCTATAACCTTCCACTTCTCTCTCCCAAACCCAATAGCACCATCACCACCACCATCATTTCACCCTTCGCACGTGGTTGCTGCCACCTCTTCCTTTACATGCCATCGCCTTTGCCCCCTCTCCTCGACAACTGGATCTGTGTCGCCTTCTAGGCTTCATCACCTCTGCATCTGCAACTCCATCTAGATCTGTCTTTGCATTGCCTTTTGGATCTATCATTGTGTCGTCACCTCTGCCTCCACCACCGTCGTCGTCGTTTTCCTCTTTCTCCTTGTTGATATTATAGTAAAGTTTCTTTATGTGTCAATTAGGATCAATTACAGTCAATTAGAACCAGTTAGGGATAATTAGTTTCTTCCTTATTAGGCATTGTCTTTATGAAGAACGATTAGTTTAGTAGTGTATACAAAACCTACAAGCTGAGGAGTTCTTTCCCATTCACAATAATCACTGCTTAAACACTCTTCTTCCGCTGCCTCGTGACCTCTGCTGCCTCCGCTGTCATCTTCGTCTTCGTCTTTTTTCTGTTGTGTTGCCATCTTTGCCTCCATCGTCATCGTCTTCGTCTTTTTTCTGTTGTGTTGCCATCTTTGCCTCCATCGTCATCGTCATCTTCCTTTTCTCTTGCCAACTACCTCTAAATCTAGGGGTGACAACAGGGTGGCTTGGAGGCGGGTTTTTGCCTACCCAATCCCACCGCATCCTAGGAATGTTTATGGATCGGTTCCGATCCACATATCTGCGGTGTTTATCTGAATTCGATCGGAAAATTGCGGATATAGTTCTGATCAGATCAGCACACTAATGGATCAAATTGTGGATTTTATGTATGTATCTGCATATCTGCGAATCCGCAGAAATAAATAAATAAATAAGTAAATATTTTCTTATGTTTTGTTTCAACTAATAATTATCATATATGTTGTATTATTTTATTTTTATTATTTAAAAAAAGTAAGTTTGATATTATTTTAAAAATAAACATGTTTAAAAGAGAAGTAAAAAGGGATTTTATTGATATTTTTTAATAAAAATAAGTTTTTTAAAATATTTTTATGTTATGCGGATATGTCCAATATCCAATCTGATCCGATCCAAATTCTGTTTTAAGCTTAAAACTGCGGATATTGTATCCGATCCGATTTGATAATTTTAGTTAGGGCTGCACATGGATCGGGTCGGATATAGCCTAAAATTCTATCCGATCCGCATTGCACTCATTGGATCGGATCGAATATGATATCCGCATTTTTTTTAGGCTGGATCCGATCCGATCCAATCCGCATACTTGCGGATTGGATCAGATCGGATATCAAGTATATCCACATAATTAAAAAAACTATTTTAAGATTCTATTTGGTTGTTTTTACAAAAAAATATTCAGAAAATTCATTTTTTATCTGTTTAAGCCTATTTACTCCTACAATATTATTAATAATAGTTATCTTGAATAACAAAAACAAAATAATAACACAAGATTTAAGTTTAATTATTCTAAGTTGAAGTACAACATAAAAAATTAAAAATAAAATATCATAAGATTCATAAAATAACATATTAAAATTCATATCATATTAGGGTTTACTTTCTTAAACTATGCTATTTATATGTGATGTGCGGATTTGCGGATCAGATCCGCGGATATCACTGCTGAATCCGCAATCCGATCCGATGGTTTTGCGGATCGGATGCGGATAATTACCGCGGATATGCGGATATTATCCGATCCATGTACAACCCTAATTTTAGTGCGAATCAGATCAAGATTTTGACCATATCCAATTCGATCCATGTTCACTCCTACTGCACCCTACATTAGTTTGTATGGAACCTACATCATCCCTACTTGCAGGTAATAAAAATCTATAGTTTTATACCCTAACCTGTCTCTACGGGTATCCGTCCCGTCCTTACTGACCCTATTATTAATTATTAAAATTTAATAAATAAAATTAAATTTTAAAGTTTATATAAATATGATTATGTAATATAAATTAAACTAAAAACTTAAGAATGATACAATATCAAATAATATTATTATTAATTTTATTAATTTTTTTTTACATATATTAGATGTATTATATATATGTTTAATTATTTTGTTGCTTCCTATAGTTTTACTAAATTTGTAATTAGGTCTCTATTCTTTTTTATCCTTTCAATTGGGTCTCTACATTGCTTTTAATTTTATAATTAGGTCATTCATAGCGTAAAAAATGTTAGAGTTAACTGAATTTTTTTTCGTAAATTGAAGGTATTCATAATTAAAAACTTAATTAGATCTTTGACAATATATATTTTGGGATAAATGCTTTGTTAATTTTAACGTGTTTGACATAAAAATGGTCTAATTGTAAAATTAAAAGCAGTGTAAGGACCCAATTAAAAAGAAAAAATATAGACTTGATTAAAAATTTAGCAAAATTATAGAGACTAACAGAGTAATTAAATCTTATATATATTATATATTAAAATTATATATATTATTTATACCTACAGGTAATTACCTGCCTCGACTAGATAAGAGCGGAGCAGATACCTACGAATTCATGTAGTATTACTGTGTTACCATTTCTATCTAAATCTACTTCATCTCCTTTTTCACATTAATTTTCTTTATTTAAGAATAATTATATCTGGAATTTTTTTCTTTTTTTTTTTTGAAAAAAATAGAAAAGAAAATGTGAATAGTAAAATGAAGATTGTAGTGATCAACAGTGATGGTAGTGGGGTATTCATGGTGGTAGTGGCAATAAAGTGGGAGGGTGGTTGTTGTGGGTAGGTGAGGGAGGAGATGCCAGCACCAGTGCACTGTTGAAGTAGTGGTAGTGGGGTTGGTGGGATGGAAGAGAGAAAAGTAGTGTTTGGGAGAGAAAAAAAAGATGGGTATAAAAAAGGATGATTAAGGGACAAAGCTGAAAAAGAAATAAATTTTTTTTGGTCATTTGGATTAGATAAGTCTTAATCTTAGATATTACAATACCATAACATACTCACAAAAGAAATAATATTTGATTAGTAGTTTTTTTTTGTTAGTACTCGAGAAATAACTCGGTCTAAACCCATTTTAGTAGTTAATTATAAAAAAATTATTCACATCATGACCCAAATAAAGATAAGGCCCAAAAGAATTAGTCCATTTTCATCGGACTTAGTGAAAACTGTCCATATTCAAAGAGATCACTCTAAAAATTACACGAATTAACCTATCTAACTTACCCAGGACATGGGTATTACACAAACATATGACTGACCTGACTTTCACGATAAGCAATAATTTATCACTCTACTACTTCTGATGTTATTCAGATATTAGTAACCACCTCTGTTGAGGTTAAGGAAACAAAAACAATCATTTGATGATAGTTAAATATTATTATGTTGCGTTAAAAAGTCCATTATGTTTGTGATTGGTTTGTTCATTATGCAAAAAATTATAGAAATCAAAACAAGCCTAATAACAAGCTAATAATGCCCAATAGTGGTTTAAGCCTATAAGCATTCAACTCACTCATTCATGGCCCAAGAAAATAGTTGTTGATCACTAACCATAACAATATATTCCCATCTGAACCAAAACAAATGTAACCGAATTCAATTTCTCTCTTCTCTATTTACGTAATTACTTCCAAGAGTAAGTAAGAAAAGGTAGCTCTAATTAGGGCTCCAATCAAGAAAAAAAATTACCAAAATCAAAAAATAAAAGGAAAAGAAAAAGAAAGTCAGAGGCTAGGGCAAAAAGCAAAGATCAAATCAAAAGGATGATTCATAAAACCATTTTCATCTTCGTGCTTCATTTGTAGCTTGTTAAAGATACTTTCCTCCTTCATGCACTGAACGAGAAACTTGAAAAAAAATGGAGGTTATGAAGCTCTGTTACAGATCAAATGTCAAGAACAAAATTTAGAGACAAAGCATTGATGAATGATTCAGATCCTTAAATAAATTTGAAAAAAGGAAGAAAGAGAAGCAGTTAGGTAGGAATGCATATTTGCTTTATTCACTGTTGATGTATTTGGAAAAAAAGAAGTCAACTGTTTAAGTCAAATTCAAGCTTTGGAAGGACAAAAAATTGAAACAAGGAGTGAACACATAAGTTTGGGTTTTCATAACGATTAAGCTATTCATTCTTCTCCTTCATGAGTTTACATAAATTTTCTGTTCTTCAGTGTTCATCTTTCTTTGTTTTTATTCAATGAAAAAAGGCATTAAGTAAGATGTTAGTAAAATCCATTGAGAGAAAAGACAAAGAGTTATCTAGAAAAAAGGCATAAAGTTATGTCAACTCTTTTGTATTGTTTTTTTATTTTGTACATATGATCCTGAAAAAATGTTCTTGCTAAATTGGGTGAGCACTTAGTGATTGCAAGTTTAGGGAGTGAACCTAGCTAAATCTAACTTGGGTAGAAGTTGGGTTTATTTCAAATAGGATTAGGTTGAATCTTAAGAAAATTAGTGTTTGTAAGCATTGTGAAAAATAGTGAAAACTTCTCCATTATTGTGGGAGAGACTGGATGTAGGTCACATTGCACATAGTGGCTGAACTATATTACATAGCTATGTGATTTTTTCTTCTCTAATTTTTTTCTGTTTTACTTCGTTATGAGACAAAATAAAATTATCTCATACATTGTATATTTCTCAAAAGTCACAGCTATCAAAAAGCAAAGAATTGTTCTGTTCTTGATCGTTTTGTGAAGAGACAAAATAAAATTATTTCCTGTAATTTCAACTTGACAAATATAACAGCAACTAAGTTCATATTTTCGTCAAAAGCAAAAAGCAAAAGAAATTAAAAAAGGAGGCCATAGATTCAAACCGCCTTCTCTAGGCCATTCACAAACCTTCAATTGGCATGAGAGCTTGGTCTCAAAGAGATCAAGCTTCACAATTTGGAGAAAAGATCTAATGGCCAACAACATGGGTTCGAATGTCGTGGCTTACACACTCACTGAAGGTCAATCCAACAATAGACTTCCCTTCTTCAACGACGAGAACTACAACTATTGAAAGAAAAGAATGCAGATATTTGTCCAATCTGTTGACTATAATATCTGAAAGATTATCATGAACGGTCAACAAATTTCAACAAAAATAAGTGCAGAAGGAATTGTGACACCTAAAGAAAAAGGTGAATGGAATGATGAAGACAAGAAAAAAGTGAAACTAAATGCCAAAGCAATCAACATGATACACTGCTAAATTAGTTTTGAGAAATTCCGAAAAGGTATCAAGGTGCAAAACAATAAAAGAAATTTGGGATAAATTCCAAGTCACTCATGAGGGCACTGAACAAATGAAAGAAATACGGATCGACATGCTGAGAAAAGAATATGAGATGTTTGCTATAAAGGAAGAAGAAACCATCGATAAAATGTTGGAGATATTCTCGGTCATCATCAATAGCTTGGACGCTATAGGGATGACTCACACCGAATAAATGCTAGTGAGAAAAATACTGAGAAGCCTTGCCAAAGAGTGGAAAACAAAAGTAATTGTCATTGCTGAGAGTGGAAAATAAAATTTTCTCCTGCAATTTTAACTTGACAGACATAATAGCAACTAAATTCCTATTCCAATCAGAAGCAAAAGGTAAAAGAAGTTCAAAAAGAATGCCACAGATTCAACCCTCCCTTCTCTAGGCTATTCACAAACCTTCAACCTCTACGTGGGATAATTTTTCAAATATTGAGGAAGAAACCACCCACCACTACAAGAAGGAAGATTCATAAGTGATGATCTAGTCATCATTTTCATCTATAAATACCACATGAAATTCATGTATTTTTTCAATCCCAATTTCTTATAAACTTATTTAAAACTTATGCTAACTTAAGTATCAGAATTTCTTACATGTACCCTCCAACCGTTCGAAGCTGACATGAACCTATACCAAAGCACCTTCATCCCATCTTCGACCTCTTTTTCAAGCCCAAATCACAAACAATTTGTTTCAGATATACTTCGAAAATAGAAATATATTAAAATTTATTTTAATTATTATAAACAAAATTGAATCAAATTAAATATTAATAATATTTTTTAAAAATTTAAAAATATGAGATAAAAAATATATTTTCTCCCAAATGGTGTATTTTGGAACTCTAAGAAAAAGTTTTTCTTTCAAAAATGAACTATCTCCTCAACTAAAAATAGTGACAGTTACTGTGAAATTAAGATGGATAGATAAAAATAGAATTAGAAAATTTTGAGAGAGAAAAAAAATTTTGTTATTAATTTTCAATGTGTCACTCAATATAATATAACATATTCATATTGCTATTGCATACACAATATTCTTCTCAAAGAAGCCAAAAGACTACTTGAGATAAATAGCTATGTGTATTGTCTGCTATATGTTATTCTTGGTATGTCATGAAACCACCTCTTTAAAATACGAAGGATTTAAAGTAAATAATATAATATTATTTATCTAACTCACTTACTAATTAACTAAAACACATTATAAAAATTCATGTCTTATTAACTGATAATATTTTATACTTCGTTATGATAGGACATTCATATTTCATACTCGATTAAGTATGATAATGTTCCATGATAGGACATCCACAATAATAATTATTTTATAACACTCTCTTTTAGATGTCATTACAAATATGCCTCGTTAAAATTTTTTTAAGAAAAACTTGCAGGATAAAAAATTTGATTAAGAAAAAAAGAATACAATATTTTTTTAATGAGAATTGTTTAATTAAAAAACCTTATAAAAAAATCCAATGGCATAAAAACTTTGATGGATATCAGTGACTAAGAGAAGGCGGTTGAATCTTGACATCTTTTTACTTTTCTTGATTAATCATGGAGTTGGATAAAACTTCTAGATTTTATAATGTTGCCTTAGGTGAAAAGCAGAAGATTATTTTATTTTGTCTTTTGTCGAAAGAAGAGGCAAAACAGAGTTACGTGCAAGGTGTATTTCTGTGAAGTATAATTAGATAGAATAATCAGGAGATAATTTTGTTTTGTCTCCTAAAGTTCAGAACTAGATACAGAGAAGAGAAAGAGAAGTGACGCAGCGATATATCCTGATTCAGCTATTCAGTGCAATGTAGCATACATTCAGCTTTGGCTAGAAACTCACTTTAGCTTTCAACAGCAAAGTGTTCACCCAACTTGCAATGAAATCCCTTCAGGATCATGACAACAAAACAGAAAAACTTACAAAAGATTTTTGAAATAAACATTGGCTTTTCTATAATTCTAACTCTCTTGCCTTTTTTCACTCAATGGATTTTTCATACAATCCTCACAGTATTGCCTTTTTTCATTGAAAACTAAGAAAGACTAGATTAAAAAAACGAGATATTCAATAAGAACCATGAAGGAGAAGAACGGTAAAAGTTCTATAAGCTATGGAAATCCAAACATTGTTCTTTCTCTCCTTACCTCAATCTTTGGCCGTTCACCCTTTTAATAGAGGAGTGAAACTTTCAAAGCTTGAAACTTTACTTTAGCACATTGGACTTCTTCTCCCAAAAAATCAGTAGTAACAGCGACGTCACAGAGGAGAGATAGAGTAAAGGTAGTGACTGAATCATACATGCATCTATACCTTTTATCTTCTCTTTCATTCTTTTTCAAATTACTTGCTGAATCTGAACCCTTCATTCTTGCTTTGGCTCCAAGTTTGATTCTTGAACGTTGATTCACAGCAGAAATTTATCATCTTCAACATCTCCAACTTTTCACTTATGTGTATTTAAGGAGAAGATTTCTTTACTGAGCTTCAATGAAGCACCAAGATAGAAATACTTTTTGTGACTTTTTCTTAGAATGTGATCTTTGCCTTTAGTCCTATCCTCTTTGACTTCCTCTTCTTACTTGGATTTGATAACTCCCTTTTGTTCTTTGATTTTGCCCTAGGTTAAAGGTTCCTTTTTTCTTTCTTTTCTTCTAAGCTTTCATATGGGTGTTGGAAGAGTGGGATGAGAGAGAAGAGAGAATCTTAGTTCGGTGGTGTGGTGTTTGGTTAAAAAAGAAATGGAACTCATTCTCCTTAGTTAACAACCAAGTGAATGGGTTTGGATATGAACCACCGATTTAAACTTGTGATTGTTCTTGGGCTAAATTCTTTTTTCCCTTCTTTCTTGTAGTTCAGTTACTCATTCTTTGGATTAAGAGTGATGGTATGAACGCTTGTTTAAGTTGAACCAATATTGGACTTCATTAGTTTGTTGGGCTTGTTTTTATTGCTCCTTGGCCAGTGTGATTAAATTAATTTTTTGCACACTAAACTAATCACAAATATAATTGGCTTTTTAACCCAATAATAATATTTAGTCATCATCTTTAAAATGTTAGTTCTTCAAACTCAACAAACTTGATCAAGAAAGAGGTAGTCTTTTTCTCTCTTGGTGACACCATTTAAGATTTCGAAAGCGACGCATTCTGATTGTGTACTAAATTCTCAAAGGAGGATGCAGGAAGTGACTTGGTAATTAAGTTTGCTTAATTATCACTTGAACAAATTTATTAAACGTCAATTATTTCTTATTTTAAAGATCATGTGTGAAAAAAAATTGAAAAAATATGCTTCATTTAGTCACCTTTGATGTATGCACTTTTGAGTTGAGCAATCGCCGCATTATCTTCCTACAACGTTCTAGGGGCTATCTTCATGTCAGTTAATCCATATGATGATTGAATATATCCGATTAAACTCTTGAGCCAAAATCATTCATGACTTTACTCATGTATTGCAAGTATTTCAGAATGATTAAAAAATGTTGCAGCTATAATTTACTTTGTAGATTTTCATGATATAACTATGTCACAAAGTGTAAATAATTATCCTGATTAAAATTTATTTTTATGGGGATCATATAGATATTCTACATCTGTATAGTCAACTAATTATGATTTAGATCCATAAGAATAAAATAACTCTATATTAGTCGTTCTACGAAGATATCAAAACACATTTTTGTATCTCGCTAATAAATTTACAACAAATATTATATCAAGACGTGTATTATTAGCAAGATATATTAGTGCACCTATGACACTAATATATGGGACTTTAGGATAAAGTGTTTCTTCATTTTCTTCTTTTGATCGGAATGAATCATTATTCATACCTAGTGATCTTACGATCATTGGGATTTTTACTGGATTTGATTTTTTCATATAAAATCTCCTTAGCATTTTCTCTATGTAAGTCTTTTGATGAAAAATATATCTTTTGTTGCATATTCAATTTGAAGGCCAAGACAAAATTTGATTTTTCTAAGATCTTTTATCTCAAACTATTTTTTTAGAGCATTTATGATCGTTGGGATCTCTTTAAGAGAGCCAATGACATTTAAATCATCAACATACACAACAATTATAATGAATCCATCTGCAGATTATCTTGTATAAATACATGAGCAAATATCATTATTTTTGAACTCTTGTTTCATCAAATGCTCTATAAGATGGTTGTATCACATCCGTTCAGATTATTTTAATCCATATAAAGATCTTTGTAATCCAACCAAGTATAATCTTAGAGAATTCTCTTTTGATGATTCAAACATCTTTAGTTCTTCAAGGGCTCTCATATAGATATCACGATCTAATTATCCATATAGATAGGTCGTGACCACGTCCATTAAGTGCATATGATATGCAGAAAATCTAATCAAATAGATCAAGGTAATTGTATCAACTACATGAGATTAGGTCTCCTTATAGTCAATATCAAGTCTTTGTGAGAAATTTTGTACTACAATTTTATTATTCTCATTTTGTTTTTTTGCAAATACCTCTTCGTATCCAACAGATTTCACACATTTGAGTGTTCAAACTACAAATCCAAAGATTTTAAGTTTTGTAACAGGCTCTAATTTATTTTTCGTGACTTCTTTTCATTTTTGTTAATCATTCCTTCATTGGCATTATTCAATAGTTTTTTATTTAGATCCTCATTTTCATGCATAATATTTAGCACTACATTATATATAAATATATTGTCAGCAATTATTTTTCTTCAGTTTTTTTTAAAAGAAATAGTTTATTGAGATCTCATCATTTTGACAATTTTTAATTACCTGAATATATTTTGATGTTTCAATCAGGGACGGATTCAGAAATGTTATCATGGGGGGCCAATAACATATATAATATTAAAAATATATATAAATAAATTATAATGTAAGATGCATTACAAAAATATACCAATAGAGAATATATTTAAAGTACAAAAAAATATGTATACTTTTTACTAACGAAGTGGTACACGTCGATTCTTCATATCATAAAATTCATCGATAATAGAATCGGTGTCAAATCTTTCAGCAATCTTCTTCTCAATATAAATCAAAAGACAATTAGCAAGAAATTCATCTTCCATTTTGTTTCTGAGTCTATTCTTCACAATATTCATAGCTGAAAAAGATCTCTCAGTTGTAGCAGTTGAAACAGGTAGAGTTAATACCAAGCGAATCAAACGATCAATCAAAGGATATGTTAAAGACTTTCCTGTCTTCGTTAATCCTTGACATAACTCCGAAATTGTGCACAAGTTAGTTAACTCAATATGATTAGGAACATCAAGTTCATAATGTTGAGCTTGCATTCTAATGTGAAATTTCTCTTGGTCACTGAAGTCGCCTGGATAAAACCGTTCTACTAATTCACATACTTTGTTGACATTGAAGAGCTTATAATTTTCTCTGGGATCTAAAGTTGAACTTAAAGTAAGCAATTCCACCATATGATCATTGAATCTTCCATTAATCTCTTGCAACTGTGTATCAATTACAGCCAGAAATAAATTAACACGGTAATGATGCTCCACTGAAATTTGGTCAACAATTTTGCGAGTTCGGCCTCTTCTAGGAATATGCATTGCATTCATATCAGGAACTTCAACTTCATGTTTCTCACAAAATAATATAACTTCTTTTATGAAAGCTTCCCAACTTGATTCTCTCATTCGTTGGATTAAAGTCTTGGTAGTAGAAACCAGAGTTAAAGCATTCAATATGTCTTGATTTTTTCGTTGCAAAGCTTGACAAAGATCATGACAAACTTCCAAAATATTTCTCATCAAATGCAAAACAAAGACAAATTCAAAGGATGTGATAGCATCATAAGCAGCACTAGCATCACCACGAGTGGAGAAATTACCTTCTTCACTGCTTTTTTCAAGAACTTCACAAGTAGCATCAAACATGCATAGCAAGCTACGTACAGAATTCAAATGAGACCCCCATCTAGTATCTCCAGCTCTTTGCAAAGTACCAATTTGATTAAGTCCACTACCTGTCACAATTTGATCATTGGCAATTAAGTTTGCAACATTATTTGCTTGAGCAACCCTTAACTGATCATGACGTTTAGGAGAAACAGTCACAACATTCACAATTAGGGTAAGTTTTGAAAAGAATTGATGAACATAACAAACTTCTTTGGCTGCAGAAACAAGTGCTAATTGTAATCGATGAGCAAGACAATGAATGTAATAAGCAAAAGGGCAATCTTTCAAAAATAGAGCTTGCAATCCATTCCATTCACCATGCATATTACTAGCTCCATCATACCCTTGTCCCCTAAGATTTTGAACATCAAGATTATGACGAGAAAGAACTGATGAAATTTCTGTTTTCAATGTCAAAGAACACGTATCAGAAACATGTATAAGATCAAAAAATCTTTCTTGAACACAACCGTGCTTGTCTACAAATCTCAAAACCACAGACATTTGTTCTCGCTTTGACTCATCTCTTGCTTCATCAATAATTATACAAAATTTAGAATCACCAATTTCTTCTCGAATTGTTGCACGCACTTTTCTAGCAAAGATATGCAATATATCTTTTTGAACACCGGGAGATATATATTGAGCATTTCCAGGAGCATTTTCAAGGACAACATTATTAACATTCTGATTGCATGAAGCTAAAAACTTAATTAACTCAATAAAATTTCCCCTATTCAAAGATCCAAGACTTTCATCGTCGCCTCTAAATGCACATGCTTGAAATGCAAGCCATCGAATAGCATCAATAGATGTCTTCAACTTTAAGCGATTATTTGCAATAGTTTCATCACTATGCCTATCAAGAACTTTGTCTATATGCTTAGAATGAGCCATTAAATCATCACAAGATTTCACACATAAATTATGGGGAGAATTAGGAATAGAACCCTCGTGACATACAAATGCACAATTCACTCCATTATTTACTTTCTTCCAATTACTAAATCCTAACTCTGAAAATGCATTTTTTCCATCATTGCGAGCACCATAATGTTTACTAAACAAGTAGCAAGGCAAACAATAAGCAGCATCTTTTTCTGGTGAATATTCTAACCAACTTGAAAATTTCTTAAACCAAGAAGATTGAAAATATCGACGGTGATTGTTATTACCAGAAGCTGGATAACTAATATTTGTTGGTTGGTATGGCCCAACTATTATGTATGCTCTACGAATCTTATCACGTTCATTGACATTATACTGCCAAATTGGACGTCGCTTTCCTGGATCCCTTTCTAGTAAAGAGATATCAACATCTCTTTCTAATCTTGGAACTTTGGATTCATGTTGATGTGCATTTTGAGTAAGATTAGAGAGTTCACTTACTTGAACTTCTTGTGAAATAAGATTAGAGGGTTGGCTTGTTTGAACTCCAACATTATCAGCAGCTTTTCTCTTAAAAATTGCATCAATTTTACTTTGCTTTTTCATCATAAAATGTTCTAGTTTCTTTTTACCTGAAAAAAATTCAAATAATTATATACTCACATGAATAAATAAAGTCTAAATATTTTTTATTAATTAAACATCAATAAAAAATTAATAATATTTTTTTTACTAAATCACTATCAATTTTACTAAAAATAAAAAATAAAAAACTACTAGACAAATTAATAATATACATAATCACACTGTAGTACAGTACATAGAGTCATAGAGATATTCAGATATATCAACAAGAACAATAAATCTGCATAGTAACTATTTAAGATATATAATAACAAATTTAAAATATATAATAAAATGTACCTTATGAGATAGTAGTCACTAACTGAGTGGAGTAGAGGACTAGAGGGCATCGCGTCAGTCGTCACTATGGCTTCAATTCAAAAGGAATGCTAAGCGTCAAAACCAAAAGGAATGCTAAGCGTCAAAACCAAAAGGAATAAAAGAAGAATAGTGTTTCACTGTTTCTGTTTAGTCAATTTAAGTTTTTAAAAAATTTTTAAAAATTATTATATTTTATGGATTGGGCTTCTTAAATTAATTTTTTTTTTGTAAAAAGCTGGGGGGGCCAGGCCTCCACTTACCCCCCATGTATCCGTCCCTGGTTTCAATTATATCGTGACTTTGGATAACTGCACTACTGTAGTGTCCCAACTATATTTTTGTCCTCCTCAACGAAAAGGGTATTGCCTCTTTATCACAATTTGTCCCTCTTCTTTTATGAGAATTTTTATCTTTAGAATTGACTGATCTGCCGCACTTTTGACACGTGTTTTCACTATTGATCATTTGTCCAATAATGACATCAATTTAAAATGGATCATTTTCAGATAGGATATAAGATTTTGTTATTCTTTTTATATTAAAAAATACATCACACAATAAATTTGTAATTTTATACAAATGTATAATTTTTTGAACATCCAATTAACATTGTCTCGTATGAGGATCCAAATGTATTAATCATAATGAATTTCAACTCAACTCTTTTGTGAGGTGTTTATTCTCTCTTCTTAATGTTAAAAGTATTGTCTCATGAAAGTGATAATATGTAAACTGAGCTTTAAATGTATCACCTATTTGTATCTCTAGTCTCTAGATACTTCACAATAAAAGGAAAATTATATCCAATATATATTTCTATTTTTTTTGGAGTTGAATTTGGTATGATTAAATGAAACAATTGTAACATATATCACGCATCCAAATATTCTCAAATGGGATATATTTAATTGTTGGCCATAAGCCTATTGTAAAAGATAAAATTTTTAGTAAATTGTTAGCCATAAATGAATAAGTACTGTATTATATAAAATAACATACCCTAAAGTAGAAATGGAGAGATTCGTTATTATAAGTAAGGGTCTAGCAATTAACTGGAGTCGTTTAATAAGTGATTCTGCTAGCCTATTTTATGTATGAACATGAGCTACAAAGACTTGAGAGGTAAATTCACCAACATTATCAAGACAAATTATTTTGATTGAATTTACTATAAATTGTGCTTTTAATTTTATAATTTGTGCAAGTAGTTTCGCAAACGACAAGTTGTGAGATGATAATAAACACACATGAGACTATTTTGAAGATGCATCTATTAAGATCATAAAATATCTAAAAAATTTAAATGGTGGATGAATTGGTCCACATATATCACCTTGAATCCGTTCAAAGAATTCAGGGGATTTAAATCTAATCTTTACTGCTGATAATCTTATAATTAGTTTTTATTGAGAACATACAACTTAACATAATTCTTTGGATGGAAGAATTTTAGGATTCTTCAATGAATGCTCTTGTGAGTTTTCAATTATTCTTCACATCATTGTTATTTCAGGGTGACTTAATCGATTATGCCAAAAGATAAATTCATTTAAGTTAGTAAACTTCTGATTTACTATAACATGTGATTCAATTGCACTAATATGAGTATAATATATACCAAAAGAAAGCATATGCATTTTTTTTAATATGACTTGCTTATTTGAATCACAATTCGTAATACAAAAAAACTCATTGTTATTCTCATTTATTGTCTTAATACAATATCCATTCTTACGGATATCATTAAATCTTAATAAATTCTTTTGAGACTTTGTAGATAAATAACACATTTTTCTATAATGAGTTTTGTTCCTCCAAAAAAAATAACAGTTCTTCTAGAGCTATCAATTATTTTACTTTTATCAATAATGGTATCAACACTTGCCTCTTCGTAGACAAAGTCAGCAAAATAAATTTTGCTTTTAAAAAAAGTATATATACTTGCACTATTCGCAAGACAAGTGTCTGTTCCTTAAATCTTTATCATTTTCTTTGCAAGAAAGCATAAAGAACATGTGAAAATGAAATTCAACATATGATTTATCTTTAAAATTAATTTTCTTTTGAAATTCATAATTCCATAATTTTGTTAATGTAATGAGTTGAATCATTCTTATTTGCAAAACTATTTTATTTATTGTACACATATTATAATAGCAAAAATTTATTTATTTATTCTTTAAACCTTATATAGAAGGACAAATTTAAAGATAAATATATTTAAATATAAATAAATAAAAATATACATTAACATATAAAAATCAAACATATAACAAGAAAAAAAATTATTCAACGTTTCTATTATTGATCAAATGACCAATATTTCCTTTAACATTTTTAAAGAAATTAGACATATTATAATGAGTTGTGGTGGGAGCATCTTTTGAAATAAAATTAGTTTCTATCTTTTTTCATTCCCTTTTAAAGATATTTGGTAAAGTTCAATTAAATACTTTGGCATACGACAAATACGTGACCGATGACATTTACCACCATAATGATAACATCTAGTTTCTATATTCTTATTGTGTCTATTTTTTTTATTATCTCACTTTTTGTAGGATCTTTTATTATTGAAGAATCTTTTCTTCTCTCTTTTATCATATTTATTATTGAAGTAGTGACTTTTGTTAACTTTAGGATTACAATGTATCACATTCATTTCAAAAAATTGAACAGAGCTAGAGGGGTCAGTTTCATAACTTTTCATGAGCAATTCTTTATTCTACTCTGTTATAAGAAGACATACAATTAATTTAGAATATTTTGTAAATACCTTTCCTTGATATTGTTGCTGCTGGAGCATATTCAATGTATGAAAGGTTGAAAATATTTTTTTTAATATATCTTTATCGGTAATATTTTTTCCACATAATTTTAGTTATGAAGTTATTTTGAACATTGCAGAATTATATTTCGCGACAGATTTAAAATTCTGTAATCGTAAATATAGCCATTTATATTGGACATTTGGAAGAATCACCGATCTTTGGTGATAATTCCTTTTCTCTAGGCTCTTTCATAGTTTTGCTGGATTTTTTATAGTAAGATATTTATTTTTTAATCTTTAGTCAAGATGACGACGAAGAAAAATTATTGTCGTAGTATTGTATTATTGTTTGCCTCTTAATAGCATTAGTGAAACCCATTAAGTCAAGGTGAATTCAACATTTACAATCTATGATAAATAATTTTTTCTAAAAATATGAAGTGGTTCAAATTCCAAATGAAAAAGATTTGACATAATTAAAAATTTTAACCTTAAGAGTCTCTCTGCTGATAACATGTTACGAAATTAAGATGGATAGATAGAAATAAAGCTAGAAAATTGTAAGAGAGAGTAAGAGAACTATGTTATTAATTCTCAATATGTATCACTCAATATAACATAACACATTCACACTAATATTGCATATACAATATTCTTCTCAAAGGAGCCAAAAGACTACATGAGACAGATAGCTATGTGTGTTATTTGCTATATATTATTTTTGGTATCTCATGAAACCTTCTTTTTAGAATCTATTTGTAGATAAAGGTTTCAAAATAAATAATAGTAGAATATTATTCACCTAACTTACTTACTAATTAGTGAAAACACATTATGAAAATCTATGTCCTATTAATTGATAATATTTCATATTCCATTATGATAAGACATCCATATTCCATATTTCATTATGTATAATGATGTTCCATGATAAAACGTCTACAATAAAAATTATTTTGGATTAACTATCAAGTTGGTACTAAAAAGATTCAAACAGAAAGATCCCTAAAAGATGTTATTGACGAAACAACCTTTGAATGATTTAAAAATGCGATAAAAATAAGCAATAATTATTATATTTTTGAAAGTGACAAAAAAAACTTTTATATTTAACAAATGACTTATCCATTCGATCTGAATTTTTGTGATAAAATTTGAATAAATATTTAAAAGGTGTATAAAAAAATTTGAAACAAAATTTGATTTTTATTTTTATTTTTTTTAAAGAAATATGGTCATTCACAATAAAAAAAACTTTTAGAAAATTTACTTGACATAAAATTATTAAATTTTAAAGATAAAAATATTTTATTTTTCTGTTAATGATTGTAAAAATTTGTATCAAAATTGTCTCTAAAATTTTTTTTGAGAATATATATTTAATATTTAATTTTTTTGTCACATTTTAAATCTTTCGGAGCCTATTTATCGATAACATCTTTTGAATTTTTTTTATCAATAATATAAATTTTTAGGTATCATTTTGATTATTTATTTGAATTATTTTATAACAAGGTATATTTTTATATTTTATATCCAAAAATGAAGGTCTTTGGGCCTTCAAACTTGTGTTGTTATGATGGGCAGTAAAATATTTGTTATTTTGTGGGTGGCCTGCAAAATGTCCACTTTGCAAGATCGAGCTGAGTGATCATGACCCAGAAAAAGAAAGAGAGAGCTTGTTCTTTAGCCCAAACAAGGACGACCGATTAAGACTATTTTCAATTGTTGACTTCCCCTGTAGTTGCACACTTGCACTTGGCTTACCCATACTACCCTTAGAAGTTGATCGGCGGGATTTTTTTTCCTTCTAATAATATTTTTGTGCGTGTCTTAGATGTAGGCCTGTCGTTTTCTTCCCATGGTCATTTCAGACTTCTTATACCCTTCGACTGTTGTATTCTTCTGATTTATATACATAATTTGCTAGATCTTTTTCAAGGATAATTATTTTAAAAGTATAAAAACTTTTTTTATGTTTGATAAGTAAAATAGACCCTGTGTTTGTCCTTGAGTTTTAAAATCATGTGGGACATAAGATGCTTTTCTTAAAGACTAATGTAACCTTAAATATTAATAAAAAAATGAATGTTATGGTGTTTATCGTATTGTACTTAAGTTATTAAAACAGATGAACAAATAATATTTAATAAATTTTATATAATTTATTTTTTATTTTAAATATTTTATTTTTTATTTTAAAGGGTAAGTTAGGCAATTTAGGCACTACAATAAAGGTACCATAGAACTTATAAAAAAAAATGTTTTGTCGATTTTTAGTAAATCGATGGTGGTTCGATATCTAGTGGTCTGAGAGCGAAACCTACTCCTCTTTGCAGGTACTAATTTTCTAAAAGTGTATCAAAGTATCTTCGATTAGTTGAATCTTGGGAATAAAACAAGATAAAATTTGTAAATCAATAAAAGAGATAAAAAGATAAAGTTTTTAAAAAGAAAATGGGCAAAAAAATAAAAAGATTTACATTGAAATTGAAAGAAAGCAGCCAAAAAATTTTGACATGAAAATTTAAAGATACCGAAACCTAAATTAGGCAAATAAGTAAAGAAGACTTTGAATGTAAATTTATTTGAAATGTAAAGCTTACAAATGAATAAATTGAAAGAGTGAAAACATGGAAGGAATCCTACAAAAAAGTTAACTCGATTGCAGACTTAGAAATTTCTTGAGATATGAGTGTGCTTGAGTATTTTTTTGAGTTTAAAGTTCCAACCCTTATTCTCTAAAACTTCCTAGTATTTATAATTCACTTTAGGTAACTGCCAATTAATTACAATTAATTACAAAATTACAGCCTTGAATGCATTCTCCTTGGTAACCGTTCCTGCTTAAACGTTTTCCATGATTTTTTACGTGATGGAAACCTCTAACTTCTCCACTACCATAATTACTCGAATCACTTATTCGAATAACTTATTTCGATCACCTAACTCGAGTACCCTATTCGATTTGACTTGCTTTATTCATCGAAAGATTTTGGATCGAATCCGCGTCGAAAACCTCTGTTTAATGTTTACACATGCATTTTTTTAAATCACTGCTTATGTCTTTAACCATTTTATAATTTCGAACCATTTATTTTTATCGAAAATATTTTTCGATGAACAAAACCACATACTACTTGCGTGTTCTTACCTCCTACCCAAAATAAATAAATACCGCTTGTGTTCTGTGTAGCGTCAAGTGTGTAATAGTAATACCACTCGTGTTTTCGGTGTGCCTGTAGCCTTGTATAGTTTTTTTTTTTACCCTTAAGTTAGAGCAATTTTATATTATTTCATTACATAAGAGAATACTATATTTAAAAAATGTCACAGTATTACAAAGAGAAATGATAAGGACTAATATATTTTATTAAAAAAAATGGAGAATTGGTTAAATATTGATTCAGATTTAAGAATGCTGGTTATTTAATATTTTCCATACCAAAATAGGTCATAGTTTTCATCAATTGCTGCTTATTGCTTTTGCTCCGCACCGCATCCACTAACAGATTTTGTTTTTGATATTGAATTAACAAGGGTATTTTTTTTAAAATGTGGATTGATGAGGTGTTATTTTTAAATGTATTTAATTAGATAAATAAAAATTGAACTGTTCGATTTGTGAAAAGTAAAGAAATTAAATCGTCTGATTTATGAAATCAGATCGAAAGATTTGTGAGAGTATAAAAATCGAATCGAAAGATTTTTATTTAAAAAAATAAAAAATTTGAAGTATAGAAATCGGACTCTTCAATTTATGTATCTTTTACATTTTTTAAAAATACTAAAAATTACAATGTTAAGATATATCACTACTTTTACTTTCATATAAAAAAAAAAGTCACTAATCTACTACTAAAGTTGCAAACCTTTTTTTTAACAATAATAAAAAATAAAATATTCAAATTCAAAATATTGGCCTATGATTTTTCTGCTTTGTTGATTAGTTAAACTACAAGTGAATCCGGATACACCCTGCCTGTAGCATGTTCCGATGTGTAAGTTACTGGTTATCGAAATATGATATAAAGCCAGACCAGGAGGGGAAAAAAAGAAAGTAAAAACTAAAAAGGTAATACCACCGTTAACAAATTGAGAATACATGAATATATTAATTTAGGATAAAGTATTAAATTAATTTTTTATATTTTAGATGTAATTCTGTTTTGTTTTTTAAAGTTTAAAGTGTTTTATTTGAATTTAAAAAATATTATTTAGTTTTAATGTAGTTTGATCATGAGGTTAAAATTAAATAATTAACAAAATATTTTACGTAACAGTAATACAAATATAAGGTTGATAATTTAGAGACTCTAAAGACACAAAATCAACTGTGAATGGATCAATTTTATTTATTTATTATTTTTTTACGATTTAAATGAAATATTTTCTATAAAACTAAAGAGAATGATAAATAAATGTATTGATGATACATCTACGATTAATTGTGTACTTTTAGAACTGGTACTAATTCGCCAGATTATCAACCTTGTTTTCTACGGTTATTATGCATGACATTCTGTTAATTATTTAATTTTAACCTTACTACATTAAAATTAAGTGAAACTTTTTTTTCAATTAAGATATTTTAAATTTTAAGAACCAAAACAAAAATACACTCAAATATAAAAGACCAATTTATTATTTTAGCCGTTAATTATAATCTGTCCAAATGGTTTATTTGTAATTTCCAGAAAATTCTGAAATCCATCAAAGCCATAAGACACTGAAATATAGTGTGCAGTGTGCACATCCAGAAATCTCAATTCCAATCAAAATCGCAGCAACAATCACCAGATTCCTTGGCGCATTATAGGGCATACTGAAGGGGCAAGACACTATTATTATTTAGGAAGAATTTTAAATATACGAGGTAAATCGGTATTTCAATAATTTTAATTATTTATGTTAATAAATATATAAACCGAAACATGGATGTTCAAGGTTTTTCCTATTATTTACTGTATTTTATTCGATAAAACTAACATTGTTACTATCAAACAGAGGATTTTTTATTTTAATATGAAAGAATGGGGAGAGTTTTACGTTAATGTTGTAAAAAATAGAATTTTACAGTGTTATGGGAGCACTGCTCTGTGCAAACACAATACGTAGAACACGTATTGTACTGACAATACGCAGATTGTGTATTTACAATACGCAGACTGTGTATTGTAATTTAATATTAAAATAATACAATACGCAGTCTGCGTATTGTAATTTAATATTAAAATAATACAATACGCAATCTGTGTATTGTCTTTATAAATTAAAAAAATATTAATCTGACAATTCACACTCTACGAATTCTATAGCCCTCATAATTTTGTAAAACACTATAATTTTCAATATTAAAAAATTACACCAATTTTTATCCAATATCCAAAAAAATTAACCTCAAACCGAGACCCCAGCGCCTCCGCATATAATATTCCCTATAGATGCTTCAGGAGACAGCATGTTGAATTTCAAAATTCAGATTCCTCACGTATTACGCACTCATACTCCACATTTCTAATCGTTACCCATTCAACCGCCTCCACCTCATCATGCTTTCAACTTAATCGATATTGGCGCTGGGATCCACAACCTTGAAGCTAAGTAAACTTGTGCAATAACCAAAGTCGCTGATGAGTAATTTCCACTTTTGTTATAATAATAATGATTTAGTTAACATACGTCTAAGGGCATATATAAAATAATATATTAAATTTTTTTTATTAAAATATAAAAAATTTAAATTTTTAATGTATTTATTTTATATTTATTAAATAAAAATATTTAAAATTTTCGATAAACTTATGTGTCTCAGTTAAATCCTACTAATAATAATTGCTTCTAAGGTTTACCCAATTGTTGTCAGCTAACAAGACGTTCGCGTCAGATCTGACGCACCGACTATTTTAGAAAATGGATAACGCTGACATGCGATGCGAGCTACACTACGCTTGATGCTCTAATCAATAAGCATTCCACATTTATCAAATTACTAAATTTATGATTATAATCATAAGATCCTTATTATATACACCACTAACATCAAATTTTACAATTATCTAAAACAGTCCGGTTCATCACCATGCGTCACCACTAAAACCTGACAGATCCACAAATTAAAAAAAAACGTACAGAAAGAAAAGGAGGATAAGCTGCTGCCAGCGCCGGAGAAGTCACTGTTCGGAGGAGAGATTGAAATCGGAAGCGAGCCGAGAAGCGATGGCGGAATGATACATGGTGTCGTGAAAGGTCTCTGTCCCCGTCGTCATCATCCGGAGCTGCCTCGCCTTCTCCTCTGTGAACCCGCCGGCGAACCGTGGTCTCGAAGACTTCGCCTCCGCCACCGCCAGGTTCGAATCCGACCGACTGGTTGCTTTGTTGTTTGTATCAATGTAATCAGGTTCGGAGGACCAACCGAACAGCGGGGTCCACCAGTTGGCGTTGGAGCTTCTTCGGCGGTCGGGATCGGATTTACGGCGGTCGGAGGCGGCACTTGCTTGGATTCCGACAGCGCGAATAGGAGTCACGGTGGCTGCCATTTTGGGAATTTGATCTGTGTGCTTTTTTTCTGTTTAGGGATTTGTATTTTTGGTAACTGTTCTAGGCTTCAACTGCCTCATGCCGTGCGCTTTTATAGCCTGATAAGAGGAAGAGGATAAGATTGGGCACGTGGCATTCTTACATGGAAAGAGCGTTGGTCGGTGTGGGGTTCACTCAAACACGCTTTTTTTATGACCCTTTTTTTTCGAGTTTGACGGATTAAGGAAGGGGCCTTGTGTGTTATTGACGTCGAACGTGTCTTATTGGGCCTGGGCTTTTATTGGGCTTTTTGGAGGATGACAACATGACAAAGAAGATAAGAGCTATTGGACAAGAAGCCAAGAAGGTCTCTATCTATGGGAAATTGGGAATTGACATGCAGAGTTCGTCTTTTTATCAAATATCAAGGGAGGATGGCAACATGGCAACTTTGGAAGAAGTTTCCGTGGTGAAGGGGGGAATTGATGGCAAATTGCCAAGTCTTCCTCAATGTATTCCACGTTCTAATTTCTGTGAATGAATGCATTATTGACAATTTTTGATTTCATATAGGGAATAATACTATTCCACCACCCACTTTGATTTTATCATAAGATTTATTCCTTGATTCTATTTGAGGGTGATAGTGTCATACCCTTCCTTTTTTCTATATGCCTCGTGTAATCATGTGACTTTTGGTATAACACTGCCAACATTGTGTTCAACACGTGCCCAATGACCACGCTCCACGCCTTCTATTTTTTAGTATAAATTTAAGGAGAATTTTATGGTGGCTAAAGAATTAGTGCCTAACTTGCTTAAAAAATGAGAAATAAAAGTATCGACCTTATTTTTTATATTTGTATCATGTAGTATAAAAATTTAAGCATAGTAGATAATACCTAAATTTAAATAAGTTTCTAAAAAATATTGTGGTGGATATTTTTGAGTTAATTTTTAAAAAATAGACAATATATATATATATATATATATATATATATATATATATATTATCTATAGGAATGGATAGCTTGCATATTTTTTCTTTAATATGGAGTGTAATTTTAAAATTATAATTAATAAATCGGACCGTCCGATTTAAATAATAATAAAATTTGTAATAAAATTGGATGGTCGATTTGATGGAAGCTGAATTTTAAAATTTAAGAGTACACAAATTAAAAGGTATATTTTCATAAAACATGATTTTTTATTTTTTGTTATAAATTGGAGTGTCGAATTTAAATTTTATAATTTTAGAATATATAAATCAGAGAGTTTGATTTTATAAAATATGATTTTTAATTTTTTGAGTTACAAATTAGAAGATCTGATTTAATTCTTTTAATATTTTTTACTTAAAAATTTTAAATCGGATGATCCGATTGGTACATATAAGTATTTGTTTTACATGTGACTAAACAAATCAGATCAAAGAATAATGACATCTTTAATCATCATGAGACTTGTGTTGGGTTTTTGGGCTCCCTTCTTATGTGGAGAAAAAGTCCAAATGTTAGTATCCAAACCCATAAATAGTTGAAGTGGCTGAGGTGAGTTAGAGTTAAGTGAGAGAGGTCATTTTGAAAGGAGAACACCAAACACTAGAGAGAAAAGAAGAGAGAAAGTTATTTTTGTACATACACAAAGCTGTCTCTGTAAATTGGTCGCCGCAGATTCGTTAACCATTAGATCGAGCTCAAATTTGGACAGTGTATTCTACATCTGGTTCTTTGATTTCACCGTTCAGATCTTTGATTCGATATCTGTAGCTGGGGATATTGGCCACGCACAGTAACTCTGTTTTTGTGGTATTTTCATCTTCTTGTTCTTGTTTTGAAAGTTTTGAAACTTGGATTGTTTGGCTTGTTGTATGCACATTTTGTGCAGTAATTTCTGACTCTCTTGTACCCTATTTTTCATCATAGTGAAGCTATTTCCTGGTCTTAGTGACTTGTGATTTTTACTTCTCTCATTGAGGAGGTTTTTCACGTTAAAAATCT
The DNA here is from genome assembly GCF_014773155.1 of Arachis stenosperma. Classification (NCBI taxonomy): domain Eukaryota; kingdom Viridiplantae; phylum Streptophyta; class Magnoliopsida; order Fabales; family Fabaceae; genus Arachis; species Arachis stenosperma. Next base: position 129,421,529 of record NC_080377.1, read on the forward strand.
TGGTGTGTTAGCTTGTCTCCAATTTCTGGTTTATGTGATTTTTTCGCTGCTATTGGGTATTATTGTGCTGGTATTAATACTTGTTGTGAGTGAATATTGTTTCTCCTCTAATTCTTGCAAGTAGGCAATTGTATTTTTTTCCTATCAATTGGCATCAGAGCTCAGTTTTGGGTATTTGGTTATAACTCTACTAGGATGGTAAGTTTGAATGGCACTAATTATCATCTATGGAAGAAAAAAATGAAGAATTTGTTGTTTGTCAAAAAATCTACATTTGCCCGTATTTTTTACACAAAAACCAGAATCTAAAACAGATGAAGAATGGAAGTTTGAACACTAACAAGTTTGTGGTTTTATTAGACAATGGATGGATGATAATGTTTACAAACACATTGCTAATGAGACTCATGCTAGGGCTTTGTAGAATCAAATTGAATCCTTGTATGCTTCCAAGTCTGGAAATAATAAATTATACTTGTTGAATATGTTGATGAATTTGAGATACAAGGAAGAGTCACAAGTATTAGATCACTTGAATGAATTTCAAGGGGTTCTGGATCAGTTGTCAAGCATGGGAATCAAGTTTAAAGATGAGGTTCAAGGATTATGGTTGCTAAATACTCTACCAGATTCTTAGAAGATATTTCGTATCCCTCTTACTAATTCTACTCTGAATGGTAAAGTGAGCCTGCAACTTGTTAAAGGTGGCATTTTAAATGAAGAGATAAGAAGGAAGACGCAGAATTCTTCGTCACACTCTGAAATGTTAGTCACTAAAACCAGGGGGCAAAATCAGAATAGAGTTCAAAAGGGTAGAGGTAAAAACAGGAGCAAATCCAAGGGAAGATACAAAAATGTTGAGTGTCACTACTGTCATAAAATGGATCACGTTAAAAAATATTGCTATCTTTAGAAAAAGAAAAACAAAGGTAAGCAAGAAAAGAAGGATGATAGTGGTAATGATCGTGTATCTTCTATTTCAGATGATCTTCTTACTATTGATATTGCTGATTATGAGTATAAGGTCAATCTTGTTTCTGATGATGAGTTCAGTTGGGTAATTGATAGTGGCGCCTCAATACATATTACACTGAAGAATGAGTTCTACACTTCTTATACTCCAGGTAATTTTGGAGTGTTTAAGATGGGTAATGATGACTTGGCCAAATTTATTGGTGTAGGAGATGTTTGTCTTGAGACTAATATGGGACTGAAGCTGCTACTCAAAGATGTTAGACATGCTCCAGATGTTCGCTTGAATTTAGTTTCAGTTAAAAGGCTTGATAATAAAGGCTTTGTAAACACTTTCGGCTTTGGACAATGGAAGCTTACTAAAGGCAACTTAGTGGTGACTCGAGAAAAAGGTACTTCAAATTTGTATGTGATTCATGTCATGATTGAAAGAGATAGTGTGAATGCAATTGAAAGTAAAGAAGTTTGTTGCTTGTGGCACAGACGACTTAGTCATATTAGTGAAAAAGAACTTAATTGTTTGGCTCGAAAAGATGCTCTTTCCAGTTTGAAGAATGCAAAGTTAGAGAAATATTCTCATTACATGATTGGCAAACAAAGAAGATTATCCTTCAAGAAGCATCAACCTTCAAGAAAATCATATTTCTTGGAATTGGTGCACTCCGATATTTGTGATTCTTTGAAGGTACAGTCTTTTAGTGGAGCTATTTACTTTATTACTTTTATTGATGATCATTCAAGAAAGCTTTGGACTTATGCTTTGAAAACAAAGAATCAAGCTTTGAAAAAGTTCAAACAATTCCAAGCTTTGGTTAAGAGGCAAACAGGTAAAAAGTTTAAATGTATTCGCATTGATAATGGTGGTGAGTATTGTGGACCATTTGATGAGTATTGCAAGCAGCAAGGCATTAGGCATGAAAAGACACCTCCTAAAATACCTCATTTGAATGGTTTGGCAGAAAGAATGAATAAAACATTGATTGAAAGAGTTAGGTGTATGCTTACCGAAACTAAGCTACCTAAAGTCTTTTGGGGTGAAGCGCTACTTACAGCGGCTCATGTGATTAATCTGAGTCCTACAATTGCTTTAGATAATGATGTTTCGGATCATATTTGGTCGGGCAAAGATGTCTCGTATGGTCACTCAAGAGTCTTTAGATGCAAAGTATTTGTTCATGTTTCAAAGGATGAAAGGTCCAAGTTGGATGTGAAGACAAGGCAGTGAGAGAGTAGTGACTTGACTGGTGTAGATCTAGTTCAGCCTCTTCCTTCGTCAAAACTAGTAGAGAATTAAGATCAGGAGCATATGTAGCAAAATGAGCCTTTGGTTCCTAATCACCAGGAGATAGGAGATTCGATTGATGCTCCAATTGATGATGATGCTGATAATCAACCTGAACTACCTGAAAATTCTCCAAGTTTCCATCCTAGGAGGTCTACTAGAGAGCGACGACCTTCAATGAGGTATCCTTCTAATGAGTATGTAACATTTACTGATAGATATGTGACCTTGACTGATGGGGGAGAACCTAAATGTTATAAGGAAGCTATGGAAGGTGACGACAATAAGAAATGGTTTGATGCAATGCAAGATGAAATGAAATCCTTGCATGATAATCAAATATTTGAGCTTGTGAAGTTGCCAAAAGGGAAGAAAGCTTTGTAGAACAGGTGGGTTTATAGGGTGAAGCATGAAGAAAATTCTCAGTGTCCAAGGTACAAGGCTAGATTGGTGGTCAAGGGCTACAGGCAGAAAAAGGGGGTTGACTATAATGAATTTTTTCACCGATTGTGAGAAGATCTTCTATTAGAACTGTTTTGAGTTTGACTACAAGTCTTGATTTAGAGATAGAGCAGATAGATGTGAAAACTGCTTTCCTTCATGGTGATCTTAAGGATGAAATTTACATGGAACAACCTGAAGTTTTCATGGTAAAAGGTAAAGAGGATCATGTTTGCAAACTGAAGAAGAGCTTACATGGTTTGAAACAAGCTCCAAGACAATGGTACAAGAAGTTCGAGTCTGTTATGGCAGAACAAGGCTACAAGAAGACTACTTCTGATCATTGTATATTTGTTAAACTGTTTGCTAGTAATGATTTTATTATCCTTTTGATATATGTTGATGACATGCTTATTGTTGGCCAGAATGCTTCTAGGATTGATATGTTGAAGAAGCAATTTGCAATGTCATTTGCAATGAAGGACCTTGGGCCAGCAAAGGAGATTCTTGGTATAAGAATCGAGCGTGATAGAAAGGAGAAGAAACTTTGGTTGTTACAGGAGAAATACATAAAGACAATGTTGCACATGTTTCAAATGGAGAAAGCAAAGGCTGTTAGTACTCCTCTTGCTACAACACTTCAAATTGAGTTGCAACCAAAGTCCATCAAGTGATGAAGAGAAGAAAGACATGGAAAAAGTTCCATATGCATCAGTCGTGAGTAGTTTATGTATGCTATGGTGTGCACAAGACCGGATATAGCTCATGCTATTAGTTGTGTTAGTCGTTTTGTTTCAAACCCCGGAAGAGAGCATTGGAATGCTGTAAAATAGATAATGAGATATCTTCGTGGTACTTCTAACATGAAGTTGTGTTATGAAAGTGATAAGTCTATTCTAGTTGGTTACACTGACTCAGACATGGCAGGAGATATTAATTCTAGAAGGTCCATTTTAGGCTTCTTGATCAACTTTGCGGGTGGAACTATGTCTTAGCAATTTAGATTGCAAAAATGTGTTGCTTTGTCTACTATCGAGACCGAGTTTATTGCCATTACCGAGAGTGCAAGGAGATGCTTTGGATGAAGAAATTCTTGAAAGAACTCGGGTTTACTCAAGAGCGGTATGTATTGTTTTGTGATCGTTAAAGTGCTATACATCTTGGTAAAAACTTTACTTTTTATTCTCGATACAATCATATTGATGTGAGGTATCATTGGATATGTGATGTTTTGGATACTGAGTTATTGGAACTTGAAAAGGTTCATACTGATGAGAATGGTTCTGATATGATGACTAAGGCATTACCAAGATGGAAGTTTGAAGTTTGTTACTTAATCGCCGGATTTGCGGTTACCTTCACATAGTCCTTTGAGGGAGATTTGTTGAGTTTTTGGACTCCCTTCCTATATGGAGAAAAAAAACCCAAATGTTAGTATCCAAACCCATGAATAGTTGAAGTGGCTGACGTGAGTTAGAGTTGAGTGAGAGAGGTCATTTTGAAAGGAGAACACAAAACACTAGAAAGAAAAGAAGAGAGAAAGTTATTTTCGCACATACACAAAGCTGTCTCTGTAAATTGGTCGTTGTAGAGTTGTTAACCGTTTGATCGAGCTCAAATTTGGACAGTGTGTTCTACATCTGCGATTCGATGTCTATAGCTGGAGATATTGGCCACGCACAGTAGCTCTGTTTTTGTGGTATTTTTATCTTCTTGTTCTTGTTTTGAAAGCTTTAAAGCTTGGATTGTTTGGCTTGTTGTATGCACGTTTTGTGCAGTAATTTGTGACTCTCTTGTACCCTATTTTTCATCATAATGAAGCTATTTCCTGGTCTTGGTGACTCGTGGTTTTTACTTCTCTCATTGAGGAGGTTTTCCACGTTAAAAATCTTGCTGTGTTAGCTCATCTCTAATTTCTGGTTTATGTGATTTTTTCACTGCTATTGGGTATTATTATGCTGGTGTTAATACTTGTTGTGAGTGGATATTGTTGCTCCTCTAATTCTTGCAAGTAGGGAATTGTATTTTATTCCTATCAACTTGGCCTCTAAAAAATGTGATTTGTTTGGCTTTAACTTTAGAAAAAGAGCTTAAGACTGTTTTTGAATTACAACGTATGTCTCTCCTTTCTATTCTAAGTGGTTCTTAGAATCCTCTTTCTATATGTACTTTTAAGATTAATTGTGATACTAGTTATTCTGATTTTTGTGATAATGTTAGTTTTGCTTGTGTTATCAAATATTGTAATGGGTGTTGGTAAAGTGGATGTTTGAGAATGACTGAGAGTAATATATTCTTTAAGGAAAATTCTTTGCTATTTGGAGAGGTTATCTCTTAGCCTGAGATGTGGGTCAACGAGATGTTATTTGTGGGATTGTGTGGAGGCGTTTAATCTTGTTACTAATTATCAAGATAGTTTTCAGTTTATTGATCCATTGGTGCTCAAAATAAAGGATATCATACATTAGAATTGGTGAGTTGACTTTACTTTGATTATGAGATATACAAACACGGTAGCAGACACCATGACAAAGATGACAATAAGATTACAACTCAATTAAGTGGAGCTTCCCTCTCTTTGGGAGGAGTTTGAGAATTGTCTTAAGCGGAACTACTCCTTTATTTAAGCAGTTCCTACCTTTTGTTTTCTTTTTTGTTTTTTGTTTAACTTATTAAGTCACAAGAATAAAATCGGATCAAATGGGACCATTCGATTTATTTGCACTGCGTACAGGTGAAACCCAATTTTCATGGCTTTGAATAATATACTTTCCTCCCCGATACATTAATTGATAAGTGAACGTTTTCGTCCCAAAAATATTTTATTATATTAAGATTCCAAAATTTTATAAAAATAAAATATAAGTTTTTATCTTAGTCAGATCTATTGTTTTTATTTAAACAAATAAGTCTTTAAAAATATGATAAAAAAATTTATATGTCTTATTTTTATAAAATTTGAAAATTTTAACGTAATAAAATTTTTTTAGTGACCAAAACATCTAACGCACAATTTTTTAGAGATTTATTTCATAATGCTCTTTTTTTAGATTGTAAATTTTAAACAAAGTTAAAAAATTCGAACCAATCATCAAACTAATAGAGTTAAAAATTTAAAATAAATATTTAATTTTAATTAAATTCTAGTTGAGTAGGATATAGTAAAAAATATATTTATGTATAAAATATATAAATTTTTAAATTTTTTATAATTTATTATTTTAAATTCATTAATGTTAAAAATTGAATCGGTTTAATCGCTTGATTAATTGTTCGACCGACTTTTTTTATTTTTTAACCAATTCATTGCTAATCGATTTTTAGACTGCACCAAATCAGTTAAGTGATTGGTTCTCAATCCGATTCTTTGAACACTGTTTAGAACATATCAAATATCTGAGTCCTTGAATATTTTATTGCCATCTTTTATTTTCCTCTTAAATATGCCACAAAATTTTAAGTCAGATGAACAAACGGACTTTCTCAAAATAATACTTTAAAATTGGTGGAAACTCAGGTGCAATCGATTTTACGTGAGTTGATAGCCAAAAGTTGTTAGATGATTTGACTGATTTGACTAAATTTTCATCTAACGACTCTCAGCTATCAACTTTACGTGAAGTCGACTGCACCTGAGTTTCCATCTATTTTTTTGTTCTTCTTTGCTGCTAATCCGCTGTTGAGACATATCTTTTTTTTTTTCAATGAGGCTATGTGTACATTAAAATCAGCTATCAGTATAAAATATATATTAAAATATAAATATATATTAAAAATAAATTAAATTACACATATATTTATACATAAATATATTAGTAGCTGATTTTAGTGATTGATTTTCATATACAAATAGTTTTTTTTATATATATAGTTTTTGGTCCACACATTTCTCTACTATCTGGTCTGGCCTATTTACTGCTATGGCTTCTTTTCCGCTGCGCTTAATAAATTCAACTAAACACAAAATTCTAACAGACATGCGCTATACTGGACCAGGAGGTTTCACTTACTTTGAAAACTAAGCCTGTTTTCCTGACCAAAAGTGTTTTTCTTTTAGTATTTTCTAGAACAAAAGTTATCCTTTTTCAATTTTTGACATATGAACCAAGCCCATGTACATTTCAATATTTTATCTATCCAATAAATAAATTTGCATTTCTAAATTTTCAGAATGAGCCTATACTTGATTACTTTCCACTCACTCTAAAAAAAAAAAAGTCTTTACCAGCATGACCCAAACATAACTATACTCTACAACTTTCAGTTCATCACCGGGATTCTGCCACGATCCATTACGAAAACAAAAGAAAATAAGAAAAGTTACCTTTCATAAGATTATTTTTTAGTGCATTGTTGACTTGTTTCTAATACGTAGTTTTGATTAATAAAATTCAGTTTTTTTTTTTGAAAGGGATTAGTGTATGTGCATAGGCAAAGCTAAGTTGAATTTTATGCAGGAATTACAAGTTAATTTCGTAATAAAAAAAAGGAATATATTTTTTTAGAAAAACTAAATTAAAATTTATATATAATTTATATGGAAAAAAATTGAAAAGGGGAAAGGGGAGGGGGGTATCGCCACTCCTCATTGAGGCTCATCCTCTATATGTGTGTGTATATAAAGTTATAAACCTTGCAATCTAAATAATTTTATTATTTGTGTTTGAAGATAAATTTCAAAAATCAGGGCTTTAGGCATTTAGTAGGTTATAACTGACAGGTATTGTGTGCGCATATTATTTTCAATCAAGGGGATGGCATCATGGCAGTTGGCAGAGCTAAGTCACGAGTCACGAGTGAGCACTACTCAGAAGCTTCATTCACCAATCGTCCTCACTCCTCAGTCCTCACTTTGAAAGCTCCATTTCAACTTTACAATACTTCATTTCACAAAAGGTTTGGTGATCAAATATTATATGCGCCATTTTTTATACACGTTTATTTTGTATATTTTTTATTTTTGGTGTTAAAGTAATTTTTAAATAAGAATACAAAAATTAAAAATATCTTTTATAGTACAAAATGTATATAAAAAATGGTACATATATCATTTTACAATATAGTATGGTGATTCAAAATAGTCAGAGAAGTGGAGGAAATGGGGAAAAAATTGAATAATATTGACGAGAATTAGTCTTTTAGGGTTTTTTTTTTTCAAGAAGAAGTAGGTTTTTTTTTTTTTGGTCAGGGGAAGAAGTAGGTTTTAGTTTGTATTATAGCTACAGGAATTCTTCACGTGTATTTCGTCCAAGATTTTTTGGTCACTATGCACATGCAAAACTGATGCTGAGACCCTTTTCAGTTTTGTCATCTAGAGTTGATAACGACATAGCATATATATAGCTAGGTGGCCCAATTCGAGAATAAACTTAACTATATTTAATTAATTATTAAATACATAATACTATGTTAGTCAACACTGGCAAGGTGTAAGACTTGCTATATGATTTTATTTACAAAATAAAAATATACACAAACTACTAAATATAACATCCTTTCATATTTGTGCATTGTTTTTTTATCAGTTTCTTCATACAAACCGCAACCGGCAACTGAAAAAAAGTATACGTGTAATATAATAGCATTAATTTAATTTATTTAGGAATTATATCTAGTACATACTAATAAAGTAATAATTATTATGTGCGAGCCCTAAGGGCCTCCTCCTCTCATGCATGCTTAGCAGGTGAGGAACAAATGGGTCAATGGAATTTGACAATTAAGCATGCCTTATTTTTTGCAACGAGCCAACGACATAAGGGGCATATCTTATTATGATCTTATGTTCTATTTTTTCCCCCTTGTCTTCGCAATTATGGTTAATTAGCCACCTGTGACAAACAAATCCCTTCATATCATTGTGTTTGTAGTGGTCAAGGGTCGGTAACTATCATCTCTTGGCAGGTGAGCTTTACCTAATTGGTTGTACTGCTCATGGCTACTTTATTAGACCATCTCCAATAGGAACTTATTCCAGTTTCTGTTTATGGTCCATCTGTCATAAAAAGTAACTCCACATCAGCTTTTGTGTCATAAACAGTAAATAAGAACTCAAAGCATCTCTCTTTTCTTCATTAGGAGGAACTAACTTGAGTCCCTATTGTGGTCCCACTTAATTAATTAATTAAAATACTTGTAATTAATATAATTAATTTTTTTAATAATGTAATTTAAATATTTAAATTTAAAAATAATTCACTATTAAAAGATATTAATATTAAATAAATTCATATATAACAATAATACACAATAGATAATTCGAGGTTACACTAATTTGTAAAATTACTTAATACAAAGAAAAACATAATTAAACTCTATAGTTGACGACAAGCATTGTGAAATTGCCATATGTGTTCAATCAAGTCCTCCTTCAATTGTCTATGCTGCTGCCTATTTCGAAGTTGGGCATTTCTTTGGAGAAATTGATGGTATGGTGCAAAATCTTCCTCTCCCAGCTGAGGTTGTGATAAGCCATTTTCAACATCATCATACTCTAAGCCTTGAGCAAAATTTCCTGCATAACTGTCTCTTTCATCCTCAACAATCATATTATGCAATATAATACAAGCTCTCATTATGTTGGCAAGCTTTTTCTTTTCCCAAAAACGAGCTGGACCACGTATAATTGCAAAGCGTGCTTGCAACACTCCGAATGCTCGTTCCACATCTTTTCTTTGCCCTTCTTGGTATTGTGCAAATAACTTGCGTTTCTCACCTTGTGGCTTTGAGATTGATTTGACAAATGTGGTCCATTCAGGATAAATACCATCAGCTAAATAGTATCCCATTGTATAATTATTACCATTAATATTATAATTTACCTCCGGAGCACGGTCATTTAGAATATCATCAAATACTGGAGAACGATCTAACACGTTGATATCATTATTTGAACCAGAAACTCCAAAGAACGCATGCCATATCCAAAGGTCTGAAGATGCTACAACCTCAAGTACTATGGTTGCAACCCCACGATAACCACTCATGTACATACCTTTCCACGCCTTTGGACAATTTTTTCGTTCCCAATGCATGCAGTCAATGCTATCCAACATGCCAGGAAAGCCACGACCCTCCGCCATTTGTAGCAGGCGTTGTACGTCATTTGGATTGGGTTTTCGCAAGTATTCATCCTGGAACACGGAAATGACACCTTCAACAAATTTTTCCAAGCATTCAATTGTAGTGCTCTCTCCTATGCGCACATAATCATCAACAGCATCAGCTGCTACGCCATATGCTAACATCCGTATCGCAGCGATACATTTCTGAAGTAGCGACAAGCCTCTTCTTCCAGTTGCATCAACCCTCTGTTGGAAATACGGATAGACATTTGAGAGAGCGTGTACTATCCGAAGGAACACATCTCTTCTCATTCGAAATCTCCGTCAGAAAATGTCAGCATTATACACCGGTTCATCTGCAAAGTAATCTTGGAAAAAGGCGATCATGTCCTGCTTCTCGATCTCTGTTGATCCATCTACGAGTAATTGGGATAGGGCTTCTATCGATATCTTCTTCTTCTGAATCTTCGAGTAAATACTCATCGATCCAGTTATCTATGAGTGTGTTATCTTGCCGTCTTCTTTTGCCATACAAAGCCTCATTGAACATATCATCAAAATTTCTAGCCATATGGAGAAATGTAATTTTTAGTTCTCTGTCGAGGTGAGAAACAAGAGTTGAAGTGGAGTTGTGGAGTCATTGATAGTTGATATTTATAAGTGTGTCTGCAATAAGTACCTTAACGGCTAGTTTTGTAACGGCTAGTTTTGCAACGGCTACTTTTGCAACGGCTAATTTTGCAACGGCTAGTTTTTCTTAACGGCTAGTTTTGCAACGGCTACTTAAAGGCTAGTTTTGCAACGGTCACTTTCATGAACAATAACGACACAATAATATTGACTAATTTAAAAACTTACATCAGAAATAAATAAAACAAACTACATCACATACTAGTAATACGCAATAAATAAATAAGAACATACTACATAACTCTACGAATACAAGGAACCATTAAGTAAACCACTTGGCCATTATTTTCTCACATGCAATCTCATGAAGAGCTCGTCGTTTCTCACTCATTGTAGACGTGTCAGCATTAAGTATTTGCATATCCATTTCCCTTTCTTTTGCTTTTATCTCCATTTCTTTAATATACCTCTGAGTTTGTAATTCTTGTTCTTTCATTGCCGCTTGAATTTGTATCTCCTTCTCTTTGATTGCCATCATCTTTGCTCTATGTTCCTTCTCCTCTTCTCTTTCTTTTTCCCTTTCCATTAGTTCCTTTTCTCTAACATTCTTAATATCTTCCATGAGAGATAATTTTTTGACAACCGATGATTTTCTTTCGCTAAAATTTTCAGACATCTGTGCTTTTCCCTTACCTCTTCGCTTGCTCTTCTTTGATCCTTGTGGGCGAACGGGAGAGTCCACACCGGGTTCGTCAGCCAACGGTGTTTCTGGATTTGATGAGGATGAGTATGCTCCAGTTGCACTAACCTTGGTTCTCTTTGAGCCGCCACTCTGTGTAGGTAGTTGCCTTCTCCATTTTTGCTCCAACCGAAGCATGTTCCAATGCCTCTCAAAAGTGAACTTTTGACCATAATTTGTGGAATAAAGTTTATAAGCCAACTCCTTTATATCATCAGCGTTCGAACCACTCCTTATGTTTTGACTAGCTTGATTGTAGCAACCAGCAAATTGTGCAATAGCCTTGTTGATCTTATACCATCGTTTCTTACATGCAACTACCCCCCTTGTCATGTCGGAGCAAAATTCTACACAGTAGCTATGAATTCGACTCCAAAATGTTTCCCCCTTTTGATCGGTACCAACTATAGGGTCAGTTGAAACATTTAACCATGCACTGATCAGCATCTCATCCTCTTTCCAATGCCAGTGTTGAATGCTATCTTGCCTCCGATCTTCAATATCATCATTGAGGTCGATAGCATCTAATCCATGAGGGTTGGCAAAATCTGAATATTGCGAATTTGGACTAGATTATATAGGAGTCTGAGAGGATGGGTTAGAAGAGCCACCAACACCAGATGAGTTATGTCTTGATGCACTAAATTGAGTTGGAAACGGCAAGAAAGTTGGAGTAACATTTCCGATAGAGGGGTTAAATATGGATGAAAATGGTAAATGGGGTGTTTGTGAATTTTGATTTTGTGGTTGGAATATAGGAAATTGATTATTATAAGGAGTTTGAAAATTAAAATTAGAGAGATTTTGTGGATTTGGATTTTGAAATGTATTTGGTAGTATGAAGTTTTGATTTGGAACTTGAGAGTTTGAGGTTTGAGATTGTTGGGTATTTGGAATTTGAGGAAAGTTTTGTAAGTAATTGAAAAAAGAGTTGAGTTGGTTTGGATCCATTTTTTCGAACAAAAAATAATAGTAGCAGAACTTTGATTTTGTAAACTTAGAAGAAGATGAAGAAGAGTAGTAGAGAGTGTGAGAATACAAGTGTATCTAAGTGGTATATATAGAGTAACAAAATATTAATTTATTAATAATAACGGTAACATAGTAACGACTAATTTCTAACGGCTATTTTTACAACGGCTAGTTTTACAACGGCTAAATTAATATAATAATATAAATATAAATAATATTTTATATTAATTATGATATAAATAATTAATATAAATGATTAATTAAATAAATATTTAATTATTTAATTTATTTAATTATTTAATTTATTTAATTATTATAATTATTAATAAATTAATTATTTAATTAATTATTATTTAAATAATTATTTAATATAATTAATTATTATTTAATTATTTAATATAATTATTTAATTTATTAACATTTTTATAATTATTTATTTTTTAAATAACTTGCCATTTGGCAAGTTATCATTGGATATATGGAGTCTCCATTCAGAGGGACTCCCCTTCTTGGCCCCGTGAAGGAATTGCATTCCTTTTCACTCCAACGCTTCGAAGTCCTTATGTGGCAGAGAAGGGACTCCACTTTTATACCATTGGAGTTGCTCTTAGTTTCCGTCTATTCAATACCGTTTTTCTCTTCCTCCACCTACGACATTAGGTCCGGATGCTTATAAAAGGTATTTACAAATTTAAATAACTAATATTTAATATTATTATTAATGTTATTATTAATATTAATAAACCGATTACTAACCGTTTATATATTGTTAATTATATAATAATAATATATAGTTTTATTAATTAAAGAGACATAATCTTTTAAGAATGGTATATGTTTAAAACATGATATTTATTGACTAAAGAAGTACAACTCTTTGAGAACAGTGTATGTTTGAAACATTGCATCTATTGACAATAGAAGAGTCACAACAATTTATGTACGTGACAAATTATAATTACTGTGTACAATAGATATAAATAAAATCTTTGTCCACTATTTATATATACTAATCAAGTATGTATTTTTATCAAGTGTGTATTTTAATTATTAAGAGATTTTCTTTATTCAAGAGAGTTGAAAATTTTTTACTATTGCTAATTAAGAAATTCTTAGGTTTCATTGTATCATGAAAAAGTATTGTCATCAATGTTATAACAACTAAGTGTGGGGACAAATATCTCTCTAAAGAAAGCGATCTAATCGTACCTTAAAACCATCTTCATATACCGAACAATTTTAGAGAGATATTACTTGAAGATGGCACAAGATCAAAACACCACGTTCAAGGTCATGAATCAAGAGTTTGTCAAGTTGGCTCGCTTTGATGGAATGAACTTCAACAGTTAGAAGGACAAGATGATGTTTCTTCTTTCGGTTTTCAATCTTGCATATGTGATTGACCCAAAGACTACACCAATTGCTGATACCACTGACAATCCCACACCGGAAGAGAAAGAAAAGATTGTTCAATTGAATAAGAAATGAGATGAAGATACTTTTGCATGTCGATGTCATATTCTCAATACTTTATTCGACCGATTCTATGATTTCTACATGTCAATTCAATCACCATTGGATATTTGAAAGTTTTTAAAAGAAAAGTACAATAGTAAATGACAAGGAACAGATAAGTTTATTATGATGAAATATTTTGAATTTATTATGAATTATACTATGCCTGTTATGGATCAAATTCATGAATTACAAATTCTTGTAAGTAGACTTCGTGATCTATAAATAATAATCCCTGAATCATTACAAGTTGGAGTAATTATTTTAAAATTATTTTTATCTTGGAATGGTTATAAGAAGAAACTTTTACATCGTGGTGATGAGGACTTCACAATTAAAAAATTACTAAGGCATATATGTATAGAGGAAAAAACTCCAAAATGTGATGATATGTATCTTTCTCAAAGTTCTAAAGTAAATCATATTGGTGAAGAATACGAAAAAAAAAGTTTTCAAAAGATTCAAAGTAAGACAAAAAGAGAAGAAACCCTAATTTAAATTATCTGAAAATATGGGGGTGTTTAACTTTTTATCGAATTCCTAATCAAAAGAGAACCAAATTGGGGCCAAGAATCATAAAAGGCACTTTCATAGGATATGCTCAAAATTTTAAAGCATATAGAATATTAGATTTAGTGTCTAATATAATTGTTGAATCAAGAAAGGTAGAATTTATTGAAAATAAATTTATCAATAATTTAACTTCTAGCTCAGAATATTCTCAAAATGATACTAATGTTTCACAAGAAATAAATAATCAAAATAATAAACATCTAAGTGATAAAGAATTGATTGAATTAAGGAAGAGTTTGAGAATTAGAAAAAAAAGGACTTGGGTCTAAATTTTATTTCTTCTTAGACTATCATTTTTTTTAGAAGGAATTAGGAATTCTGTGACAAACAAAATTCCTATTATGATGAACATAGAGGATGATTTTCAAATGTTCAAAGAGGCTATGGCTTTAAGGATTTCTGCTTTTTTGGAAAGAAGCAACAAATAATGAAATTGACTCAATATTATCAAACAATACTTGAATTTTGGTTGATTTACCTCAAGATCAAAGCATTAGGATGTAAGTGGTATTTAAAAGAAAGTATAACACTGATGGTTCATTAAAACCTTTAAAGCAAGATTAGCGACCAAAAGATTCGGACAACAAGAAGGTCTAGACTATTTTAATACTTACGCACCTGTGATAAAAATGACTTCTGTTAGGACTCTTATAGCATTAGAATTCATTCACAAGTTTCATATACATCAAATGGATGTTAAGACGATTTTTCTAAATTGACATCTTAATGAAAATTTAATAAATATATATGGAGCAACCAGAAGGTCATGTGTTACTCGAAAATAATAAAAAAAATTATAAATTAATTAAGTCTTTGTATGGCGTAAAACAAGTGCCTAAATTAATGGCATGAGAAGTTTGATTCAGTGGTGTTATCAAATGGCTTCTCATATAACAGTGCAAATAAATGTATTTACTCAAAATTTACTAAAGATTATGGAGTAATCATTTATCTATATGTTGATGCTATGTTAATCATCAGAACAAATTTAGAAGGAATTCGTGTAACGAAAGAGTATCTAACTTCTAAATTCAAGATGAAGGGTTTGAATGAAGTTGATACAATATTAGACATAAATGTGCATAAGAATGAAGTTGCATTGGCTTTACTTTAAATTAATCTTATTATATCAAAAAAATATTAAAAAAATTTGATCATCTCATAATTAAATAATCCAATACACCCTATAATCCTAATCTTAAATTAGAAGAAAACATGAGAAGACCTATAGCACAATTAGAATATGCTAGTTTTATAAGAAGTTACTAGACTTGATATAACATTTGCTAAGTGCAAATTATCAAGGTTTAAAGAAAAAACCTAACAATCAACATTGAAAAGCTATAACAAGAGTTATTGGTTATCTCAAGAAAACTATAAACTTGGTATTATATTATAGTGATTATCCTACAGTTTTAGAAGGTTATTCTGATACAAGTTGAATTATAAATTTTAGTGATAATAAATCCACTTCAGGATGGATTTTCACTCTAGGTGGTGGAACTATAAGTTGAGCCTTAAATAAACAAACATGTATTACACATTTTATTATGGAGGCTAAGTTTGTAGCTTTATCAACCGCAGGTAAAGAAGTGGAAGGATTAAACAATTTGTTATATAATATAAAGTTGTGGCCACAGCAGACGACAACTATTTCAATCTTATGTGATAGTGAATCAACCATGTCTCGAATATATAATAAGATTTATAATGGAAAGTCTAGATATATAAGTTTGAGATATAAATTTGTGAGGCAACTAATAGATGATGGTGTAATTACTATCACTTATGTAAGATCTAAAAGAAATTTAACAGACTTTTTAACTAAAGGTTTGTCAAGAGATAAAATCAAAGAGTCTAATGCTAAAATAAGATTAAAATCTATTGTTGTTAAATGATGGGAACCCTATCTTATTCTAGTAGACTACTAGTTTCAATGTTTAATGGGTAATAACAAGTTATTTAACAATTAGAGCACTAAAGTATAAGATTTAGTACTATTTATAATAAATTATGAGGGTGAGTTAAAAATTTTAATAGAATGATAATATTTTATCAAAATATTCTACCTATATGAATATAGGAGTGGTGCCGCTCTAATCGAGAATTTTAGAGGTTTTATTCTTGTAAATATTCATGAAATCAGGATGAGCATAAAGTCATATAAGTGCTTAAAATTATAAACTCTTGAAGTTGAAGCGTATATGTAATGTGTGTGATTTTTGGTACTGGTATATGGAGTATAGGTCTAATCGATTAGACACCTATTACTTTGTTAGAATTTTAAAATTTACACTAAAAAAATGTTTAATTTTAGTGACACATTCTTTATGTATATACTTATATGATATTTAAAATTTTGTAAATAGTAAAAGTATTTACAAATTTGATTAATTAATGTTATTAATAATATTATTAATGTTATTATTAATATTAATAAACGGTTACCAACCATTCAGATATTATCAATTATAATAATGATACATAGGACCATTTGGCTAAAGGGATACAACTTTTTAAAAATTGTGCATGTTTAAAACATTGTACATATTGACAATAAAAAAGTCACAACAATTTATGTATGTGTACATGACAAATTATAATTGCTATGTGCAATAAATATAAATAAAATTATTGTCCACTATTTATACATACTAATTAAGTGTGTATTTAAACCGTCAAGAATATTCAAAGAAGAATGAATATGATGAAGAACCAAGCAATGAAGGTTCTCGAGAGAAATAGTAAATCAAGAATATAGAGAAAAAGGAGAGTGACATAGACTGAGTATATTGTTTATATATTCTATTGAGTGTGTTACATAGAGAGAACAATGTACTGCTATTTTATAGCTAAAGTTTGGTAACAAAAAACTATTAGATAGTAACTGAATTTGAAAAAATCAATTCTTGTTTCTTAGATGCTGAGTTGTTATTATTCTTTACATTCTCCCTCAATCTGAGAGAGGACTTTGAAGCTACTTTCAGTTTGTCACGAAACTTAAAAAACAAAGTGATTAAGAGAGCTTTAGTGAATATATCAGCTACTTGGTCTATGGCTGAAAGATTGGAGACAAATAGCTTCCCAGCAGTCACTTGGTCTTTTACAAAATGAAGGTCTAGCTCAAAGTGTTTGGATGTGCTATGCAAAATAGGATTGGCTGCAAGCAAGCAAGCATTTTGATTATCACAATAAATGGTAGGAGGAACTGATATTGGTATGAATAACTCTTTTAACAGGTTTTTGAAGCCAAGAAAGTTCAGATAGTGCTGCAGCTAATGCTCAAAATTTTGTCTCTGTGCTGGATCAACTGACTACTTGCTATTTGTTGCTTTTTCATGCTATTAGATTATTGTCTAAATAAATACGATAGCCAGTGATTGATTTTCGATCATCACAATATGCTTCCCAATCTGTATCAGCAAAAGAAAGAAGTCTAAAGTTAGTACAACTGTTAAACACTAAGTCTTGATAAACTGTACCTTTTATGTATCTAAGGATTCGTTTGATAGCTCTTCAATGATTGATAGTTGGGTTATGCATATACTGGCAGACTTTACTCACTGAATATGTGAGATCTGGTCTTGTAAGAGTCAAGTATTGTAATGCTCCAGCTATGTACCTATACAACTTAGGATAATCAAATGGGTCAGAATCATGTAAACTTAGTTTTGAAGAGGATACCATTGAGGTTGATACTGAATTAGCCATTAACATGTTAGTACGAGTTAAAAGATCAATAATATGCTTTCTTTGTGTTAAAAGAAGTTGCTGGTTATTAATAAATATAGCTTCTAAGGAAAGAAAATAACTAAATTGACCAAGATCCTTGGGAGAAAAAATAGAATTTAATTTGTCAATGAAAAACTATAACTCTTAAAGATTATTCCTTGTTAATAAAATATCATCAACATAAGCACATAGTAGAGTAATAGAGTTTGATGTATGTCTGACAAATAATGAGAAATTTATTTTAGTATTGTGAAAACCAAACTGTTGCAAGGTGGCGGATAAGGTTAGAAACTAAGATCTTGGTGCTTGTTTAAGACCATATATGGCTTTCTTAAGACTACAAACTAGTTGAATGTTAGATGCTGAGAAACTTTGAGGTTGTTCCATCAGGACTGTTTCATGCAATTCTCCATTGAAAAATGCATTGTCAAAGTCAAACTGACGCATTTGCCAACCCTTGGACAATGCTAAAGAAATCACAACTCTAATAGTTTGTGGCTTAATCGTAGGAGAAAAAGTTTGATCAAAATCTACTCCTTCTTTTTGAAGAAAGCTTTTTGCCACTAACCTGGGTTTATATCTAACTGGGTGACCTTGTGAATTTTTCTTGACAGCAAATACCCATTTACTACCAATGATAGTAGAATTTGAGAATAGAAATACTAATTCCCAAGTTTTGCATCTGGTTAAATCTGTATAGTAAGATTCCATTGCTATTCTACAATGTTGATGTTGAAGAGATTGTTGTATAGTTTTAGGTGGATGATGAAGAAAGAGGAATCCTCTTCAGAGTTTAACAAGTGAGTGAGATTAGCAGATGGATTAGAGTGTGTGGATTTTGCTCTTGTAGTAATTGGATGAGAATTAAATTTTGGGTGGTGGAGGAGGAGATGGTGGGGGAAAAGAAAGTTGAATTTCAGTGTTAGAGATAGGGATCTATCCAGAAGGTAAAGTGTGAGATTGTTGTGAGACCGATGGTGTATTTGTAGTTGGTGTAATGGGAGGAATGAGAGGAGTATGTGCTAGTATAGAATATGTAAGAGGTGAAGATGAGATAGGTGAGTCTGATTGAGAGCTTGGAACAGCAACAAATTGGTGATTAGAGTAAGTGTCTCTAAAAGAATCAGAAGTAGAATTAGCAAAACTTTTAGTAAAATGAGTTGAGTATAGAAACTTGCCTTCATAAAAAACAATATTACGAGATAAATAGAGCTTACCATCAGGGGAAAGACATTTGTAGCCTTTATGTTGAGAATCATATCCCAAAAATAAACATAGATGTGATCTATAATCAAACTTGTGTTTGTTGTAAGGTCGTAAAGGAGGATAGCAAATACATCCAAATACCTTTAAAAAATTATAATCTGGTTGTTGATGATACATCTTCTCAAAAGAAGATTGATTTTGTAAAATAGGGGTGAGCAATTTGTTAATCAAGTAAGCTGCAGCAAGAAATGCATCATCCCAGAATTGTAATGGCAAGACAGCAATGGCTAAGAGAGCAAGACCTACCTCAACTAGGTGTGTATGCTTTCTTTCCACAGTACCTTGTTGTTGATGAGTATAAGGACAAGACATTCTATGAATGATATCGTGTTGAGTAAAAAAAGCCTTAAAATCATTCGATAAAAATTCAAAACCATCATCAGTTTGTAGTGCTTTGAGTTTGAAACCAGTTTGATTTTCAAAGAGGGTTTTAAATTGTTTAAATGCCGTAAAATCTTTTGATTTATTAACAAGAAGAAAGATGGATGTGTATCTTGTATGTGCATCTACAAAACTGATATATACCTATATTCATACTGAGAAATAGTAGGCGAAGGTCCTAAAATATCAACATATACTAATTCTAGAGGCTGTGAATATATAAAATTAGAAGTAGAAAATATTAATTGATGTAGTTTAGCCATAGTACAAAATTCACATACAGATAAAGGAGTAGACAATCTTGAATGAGTAATCTGATTTGTATTAAGAACTTGTAAAACAGTTTTCATTGAAGGATGGCCTAATCGTTTATGCCATGTATCAATAGAAGTCACTGGATTATATGATACATTCATAGCTGTCTTTGTATATATACAAGAATTAGATGTAGAAAGATGTGTAGGTACATATAGACTAGAAAAAATATAAATTTCATTCTTTGCTACTCCTTACAGAAGCTGTCTCCTGGTAGCCTGATCACGAATCACACAATGATAAGGGCAAAAATAAAAAAATACACAATTATCTACTGCAAACTTTGAGACACTAAGTAAATTTTGAGTTATTTGAGGAACAATAAACAAATTATTCAATTTAAAAGAAAAATCAGTTTGAGTATCACAAAGATATGAGGAATCTGAGTTAGTAATTTAGATACCTTGACCATTACCTATATAGAGTTTGACTCTCAGCAGCTTGAAGGAGAGTATTGTTGTCTGCAGATACATGATTACTAGCACCACTATTAGGATACCAAGAGGATTCATGGATAGAAGGTGGTGCTGAGAAAAAGGTTCTTGGCTGATGAAAAGAGGGAGGTGGTGCAGGCGGTTGAGTTGATTGTGTGAAATTGGATGCATTTGGTGATGAAAATTGCTGGACAAACCTGTAATAGCAGTTTCATGCAGCATGTCTAGGTCTATTGCAGATTTGGCAGAACAATCTTGATGAGGAATTATTGGACCTTCCTCCTCTTATGAACCTGCCTCCTCTTTCTCTTCCTCTAAAATTGTTGTTTCTTTGAAAATTTTGATTATTTGCATTTGAAGATTGTGATAGATTAGCTAAAGGAATCGATTGAGAAGTTTTCTTGAACCGATTTAGCATGTTTTCATATACTACTAAATAAGATTCTATTTCAACCACCGTGAATTTGCCCATTTTTGCCATGACAGTACCAATAAATCCTTGATACTCTTCAGTGACTCCATCAAGAATTGTTTAAACATGTTCATCTTGAGAGACTGGAGAATCTAAAGCAATTAGAGAATTTACAATTTGACGAATGTTGGAGAGATAATCTGCAACTATAGTTGTAAACCTTACTGATCTCAATTGAGATCGAAGAGTTTGAATTCTTGCTCTTGACGATGCAGTAAAATATTTAATGATGGTATCCCACATTTGATAGAAGTACTTACAGTGCACAACTTTGTTCTTGAAACTTGTTGATATTGAAATTAGTAGCCATGTAATCAGTGACTTATCTTAGAGCTTTCACTCCTTATAAGTTTTAGATTCAGTTTGTGATGGCTTGTAGCATCTCCAAAATCTACCATTTAAGTATGTATGTTTTCCTTCTTAAAATGATCTTCAAGACTCTGATTTTCAACTGTAACAATCGCAGCTTGTTTTCATGTAACAAAATTATTGTCATCAAGTTTATCAACAATTACTGATAGAAGGTATTTTGTTGTAGAAGCATTAGACAGAATTATAGCCATGATTGTAACTTAAGAGCTCTAGATACTATGTCAAGAATATTCAAAAAGAATGAATATGATGAAGAACCAAGCAATGAAGGTTTTCGAGAGAAATAATAAATCAGGAACAGAGAGAAAAAGGAGAGTGACATAAACTGAGTATATTGTTTATACATTCTATTGAGTGTGTTACATGGAGAGAACAATATACTGCTATTTTATAGCTAAAGTTTGGTAATAGAAAACTATTAGATAATAACTGAATTTAAATGAGTCAATTTTTGTTTCTTAAATACTGAGTTGTTATTATTTTTTACATAAATTATTAAGATATTTTCTTTAATTTGTTCAAAAAGAGTTGATAATTTCTTATTATTTTTAATTAAAAAGTTCTTAGGTTTCATTGTATCTTGAAAGAGTATTATCATCAACCCCATCACAATTAAATATGAGACAAATATATCTTAAAAAAAAAACGATCTAATTCTATCTTAAAATTAAACTATTTTCATATGCCCAATATATTATTGTCTCCAAATGTATTTAATTTTTTTTTTGTTATTTTTAATCTGATATTAAATATAATCATACTAGATGTTTACTAAAATTAACTATTAATATAAAATATATATTAAAATATAAAATATATATTAAAAATAAATTAAACATATATATATATATATATTATAACTAATTTTAGTAAATAATTTTAATGTATATATAATATTTTTTTATCGATTAAAAATAGATTAGTCCCCTTTAATCCAGTTAAAAGAACAAAAAAAATAATCAATGAAGAGAATTTCACCATCTTCTCCCAGATCTTCTTATTTGACTTTAGTTTACCTAATTTATTACCTTAGTAGAGTTTGTTGAAAAAAATATATATAAGAAATCAATTTTTACTTAGTTAATATTATCTACTTTTAAGATTTATTAGATTGATAATTTAAAATTTAAAATAAAAAATAATTAAAAAAACTATTAGTATTAACTAAAAAAATTAAGTTTTGTGATTTGTATCTATCAATTAATTATTGTTAATGTTTTTAACGATATGAGATTACATTTAATAGTGTAAAATTATTTACTTTTCTTTTAATGGTTAAGTGGTGGCCAAATTTTAATAAAAATATTTGCTCCTACACTTTCTCTTAAAAAAAATACAAACAACTCGTAAAAACAGAGTTATCGGACCAATTCAACCGCATCAAGTCTTCACTCCGGAACCAAAGATCAGCCGGAGGGAGGAGCTGTTGTGGTCAAGTCGCGGCAGCCATGAAAATAAGAGTTTTGGCGCGACGTCTTCATTATGAGAGAGATAATCATAATGGGGTTTGGGTCGGATGAGTTGGGGTCTTGGGATAAGGTTCAGGTAGGGTTAGGCTTATTAGTCCAAGACAAAAAAAACTTACAACTTCAAACTCAACCGACGACAAATATATACAAGTTTTATGTATATTACGTTCATAACTTGTAAAATATTTCCAATATATAATTTAAAGAAAACTTGTATTATATTATTGCTTGTGACCATATATTATATGACACTAGTATCCAAGAAAATTTGACAAGTAACCTAGCCTAGTTCACATGGGCCGCCTCTTCTGTTAAATTAAAGTGCTAATGAATTAATCATTAGTGCTTTTCACATGCTAATATATTGTTCGAGCCTTCTCTCTCGGAGAGGGCACATGTACCCTTCCCTGAAATGTTTACAGAATTTATTTCACATATTTTTTAAAAAAATATTCAGAGTTAATATTATTTTTATATTATTAGTATTAAAATTTAAAACTTAAAATTCAATATTTAATATTTAAAATATTAATAAAAATAATTAATTTTATTGGTTAGGTAATGTTTTTCTTTTGCAAATGCACGTGCAACAGTAATAACATACACCACCTCATATCTAACCCTACAAAGTTTGCTTCATGCCCTATCCGTAGTTTAATTACTAGTCTTGCTTTATGGCATAAATTGAGGGGTCTTCTGCCGAATTAGGCATTATTGCATTAACTAACATACTTTGCTTGGGCCTTAAACTTGTAATTAATTAAAAGTCGTAAGTGAGCTGCACGTTAAACTAGCTAGGTTATGCAGGATCATATAGAGCTCTGCAACTTGGCATTGCATTTATGCGATCGACAATGACACAAAAGAATGCTCTCTCTTTCTATGAGAGTCACAAATGTCATTTCCTCAATTAATTATACAATATCAAATGCTCATATATAATGGCTTGGTTTGTCCCAATTTTAAAAAATTATATCATTATTAAAAGAAAATTTATTTATTTTCTACTCTTTTTTAATGCTAAAAGATAAATTTATTGCAGTTTATCATTTTCTTACACACTCTTAACAATAAGAAGGGTTGAAAGTGAATTTCCTCGGACTAATTTCAAGTTTGAAAAATTACACTTAGCTCATGATTTGTTTATTAATAATTAAGCCTATTTGTAAAGTTTAAATTCGACTCATTAAAAAAATTCATGAATTGGTTCGAACATTACAAACAGATTAAAATAACGTAAACATAATCTGTAATTTTATATAGTAATTATATATGTGTTTGTAATTCTTATACATTGATATTAAAAAATAATAAAATTAAAATGTATTTTCAATATTCTGTTGAGAAAATTTGCAATGGAGAACATCCATTCTGAACCAATGCTGGTTATTTTAGTACATTAGGGAGTACTAGGGAAATTCCGACTCCACCTCAAGCGGTTCAAACAAAAACTCACCTACCAGCCCTTGTTTGAATGGGGGTAATGAAGGTATTCATTTTATCATCAAAGAAGATATACTTTATTCCATTTAAAGAGAAAAGAAAAACGTAAAGCATATAAAGAGAAAGAAATGAAGAACGAGAAGCATCTCAATTCTCAATGGAAAACCAAGCTTTTGCGGTCACCATGTATCCGCGTCTGATTGCGGAGAAGATTCATGCATGGTATGTTTGGTGGTTAGAGTTTAGAAAGGAAATTATGGTCAAAAAATTCTTTCATGAAGACACCACAAAGCCACAAGCCCATATGTTGGTAAAGCAGATACCACTTTAGACACCTTTAACAAAAGTCAAACTATCTTCAAACATTGTCAATGACTCAATGTCCTTGGACCCATAAAATCCACTTGGGCCATTACAAACATTATTATTATGACTATATCAAAATTAAATTATTATTCTATTTTATTTTTTTAAATCTTTTTTAGTCTTTGATTTTGTTTTCAATCATAACAATTAAATTATTTTTTTTATCGTGCACTCCTCCACAAAATGATCATTCTTATTCCGTAAAATTCACCACAAAAATATGAAATTCAAATAAAATAATATCTATAATTTATATTTAAAATTACTATCTATATTTGAGTGTAGTATTTATTAAATTTTAAAATTTAAATAAAATAATATATAATTTTATTTTTATTTAATTTTAAATAAAAAATAATAATAACTTATTCAATTCAGTATTTATAATAATAAATAAAATTATTATTATATAATTTATTTAATGTGAAATAATATAATTTATGATTATAATTAATTGATGTGTTTTCTATAAGATTAAGTTAGTAATTTTCTAACCTACCGTTATATATTATATATAGAAGGATTATCATGAAGATCTTTGTGGGTTAGGGCACTACAAGGTGGAAATGGTTAGAGAAAGTAACCTCTTTGGATGGTTTTAACCATTATGGAAAAATGCACATATACACTTTCTCCATTGATGGATCATAATGATGGATGTATGTCTTTGTGGATTGTCCACCAAGGTTGCATTACGTAATTTTTGCCTTTTCTTAAGGATTTTCCTTAGACGAGACAAAAAAGATCGATTGAATTATAATGTAATTAAAAGTAGTGATTAAGAGTGAATTCTTTTTCCGTTGACTGGATCCGAGAAAGAATTAATATCTAATACAGTAATATCTGCATTAAAAACGAAACATTTTATCTTTAGTCAATTAAAAGGTGGATCCTAATATATATCTCAACAAGCATTATTATTATGTTTTTAAAACTCTTATTGGGTTAGGAGCGACGGATAAGGAAGAGCGCAAATGCACAATACGGTGGCAAAAGTATTGGAATCTAATATCTATATATATGCGACCTTCACTGTCGCCGAGATGCTCCGAGCCTGGCGCCAGAGAGTTCATCCAATGTCCTACCCAGCTAGCTTTGTTTTGTTCTCTTGAGAAAAAGGATAGAATTGGATATTAAAAAATTAGATGAGAATGTTTTTAAAAATAAACGTTAAAATTTTAACATCTGTTATAAAAAATTTCATTCTCAGTTTTTGAAGGTATTAAAAAAATTAAAATTTTATGGTCTAAAACTGAAATTTTAATTTTAATTTCTGGCTATCAAATACAATAAGTCTGTCGAATCTTTCAATTTCAATTTCAGCATCTCATACCAAACATAACTTATAAGTTATATATAATAAATACTTTTTTTTCTAAATAAAATTTTACTTTTTTTTCTTAAGAGATGTTAAAATGACACTTTTCTTTTCTCTATTTGTAAAATATATCTTTTTCTCTCTTATAACTTTTAAAAAACTTTCTCTTTAATCTATTTTAAATTTTTTGTGTTAACTAATGTTAACTTTATCTATTTTTCAAAAAAAAAGTAATTATTTTTTGACAGAAATACCCTTTAGCAAAAATTTATATTTTTGTCATTAAATTTTGCTTACTAAAATATCCTTTAATAAATTATTTTTTATTAATTAAATAGTATTTTTATTAAAATATTTTTTAAAAAAATTGATAATTAAATTATTTTTTTGTTAAGATTACCCTTCAATAATTTTTTAATTATTAAATTGTAATTTTATCAAAATTTTTGTTAATAATTATAATTATATTTTACTATTAACTTTTCAATATTAATATATATTATTTTAAGGGCAATCTACCTAATTAAATAAATTCTGTGAATTGTTTACCTGAATACACAAAAGAAAAACCTCTTACGTATATGTGTAATTTTAATTTTATGTAAAGCGTGGGAGCTAACCACGGTTTCTAGTTTGTATGTAAACCGTTGGAGGCTACAAGATTTTATGGTTGGAAAAAGGTTGGGTATAATCCGTGGCTACCTACCACGGATTATGAAGGAAAAAGCTAAGGCATAAACCGTGGTTGCTTCCCACGGTTTATGAAGAGGAGAACTTGAACGAAAACTCCCATAGGTTCCCACGGTTTACATGCAAAATATAAATTATATGATCAAATTTTTTAAAAACCAAAATTTTTTTTTTTATTCTTAAATTATATGATCAAATTTTTTTATTTAAATTAAAAAAATAAAATAAAGTCCAACTATATCTAGTAGAAAATAGATCTGTAAATTTATTATATTTTTATTTTTAAACTAAAAAAATAAATTTTTTTCTAATATTAAAAAATAAAAAATTCTAACAATATACAAAAAATAAAAAATTTAAAAATTTAAAATTTTTAAATTAATTTATTCTTAATTTGTGAACAAGTGCAGCTAAAAAAATCAATTATCCAAGTGTTCAAAATTAAGAATAAATTGATTTAAAAAATTTTAAATTTTAAAATTTAAAATTTTTTTATTTTTTGGATATTGTTAGAATTTTTTATTTTTTTAATATTAGAGAAAAAAATTATTTTTTAGTTTAAAAATTAAAAAATAATAAATTTGTAGATATGTTATTTACTAGATATTGATGGACTTTATTTTATTTTTTTAATTTAAATAAAAAAATTAATCATATAATTTAAAAATTCAAAAATAAGAAATTTAGTTTTTAAAAATTTTTAATAATATTTTTTTTTTATTCACCGGATAATGCTACACCTAGACAATTGATTTTTTTAGCTGCACTTGTTCACAAATTAATAATAAATTAATTTAAAAATTTTAATTTTTTCAATTTATTTATTTTTTGTATATTGTTTGAATTTTTTATTTTTTTAATATTTGAAAAAATTATTTTTTTAGTTTAAAAATTAAAAAAATAATAAATTTACAGATCCGTTATTTACTAGATATTGGTGGACTTTATTTTATTTTTTAATTTAAATAAAAAAATTTGATCATATAATTTAAGAATAAAAAATAAAAAATTTTGGTTTTTAAAAAATTTGATCATATAATTTATACTTTGCATGTAAATCATGGAAACTTATCGGGGTTTTCGTTCAAGTCTTCCTCTTCAAAAACCGTGGGAAGCAACCACAGTTTATACCTTAGCTTTTTCCTTCATAATCCGTGGTAAGTAGCCACGGATTATGCCCAACATTTTCCAACCATAAAACCTTGTAGCCTCTAACGGTTTACATACAAACTAGAAACCGTGGTTAGCTCCCAGGGTTTACATAAAATTGAAATTGCACATGTACGTAAGATGTTTTTCTTTTGTATATTCAGGTAAACAATTCACATAATTTATTTAATTAGGTAGATTACCCTTATTTTAACATTAAATAAAAAAAATCTCGATAAGATTATTTTTCGATATCAATATATAATTATATATCAATTGTTATATATATTAACAGTGGTAAGATTTTTTTATTTAATGTTTAAATAATATATATTGATATCAAAAAATTAATAGTAAAATATAAAAATAATTGTTAACAAAAATTTTGGTAAAATCACAATTTAATAATTAAAAAATTATTGAAAGGTATCTTAAAAAAAATAATTTGATTATTAAATTTTTTAAAAATATTTTTGTAAAAATATAATTTAATCAATAAAAAAATAATTTATTAAACAATACTTTGGTAAGTAAAATTTAATGATAAAAAATTTTTTTGCTAAAAGGTATTTTTTATAAAAAATAATTTTTTTTAAAATATGGATAAAATTAATATTAGTTAACATAAAAAATTTAAAATAAATTAAAAAAGAGATTTTTTAAAAATTATAAAAAAATGTATATTTTATAAATAAAAAAAAATATCATTTTAACATCGGCAAAGAAAAATAAAATTTTCTCCATAAAACAATGATGTTTGGGGAAATTTGAGTTTAAATTTGAAATGTGTTAAAGTTATAGTTTATCTTAATGTTTTTAGAGGAAAGAAGTGTGCCAACATGTTTTGAAAATAGAGGGAACGGGGAGTAGTGCATAATATGTCCAATCTCTAAAATAAACTAGAGTTTAAAAATGAAAAAGTTTGAAAATTAAATCAATTTTAAATTAAAGACTTTTATAATGTCTTAAAATCTCTTTTAATTTGAGATTAATTTGATATAAATTGTCATGTTAACATTCTATTATTAAAATTGTCAAGTATTTATTATAATTTGTATGATATCATTTAATGTTTTATATCAATAAATTTTATTGTTGTTAATAATAGAAGTACAATAATAACAACAAAGTCTTGTCCCGTTAGGTGGGATCCGTTACATGAATCAAACGATGTTATTGTGTTTTGTCATCTATCATGTCTAAAGAGAGACCGTTTACATGTAAATTTCGTTTGACCACCTCATGGATGGTCTTCTTAGGTCTTCTTCTGCCTTTCGCCTCTTGTCCATCTTCCATCTCATCTACCCTCTTGACTGAGTGTTCTAGCGGTCTTCTTCTCACATGTCCAAATCACCTGAGACACGATTCAACTAGGGGTGTCAGGCGGGGAAGCCCGCCCCGCCCCGCCCCGCCCCGCCGGAAGCCCGCTCTCTGGCGGGCTGGCCTGCCCCGCCCCGCCTATTCTGGCGGTCCCAAAATCCTAGCCCGCCCCGCCTAATGGCGGGCTGGCGGGCTAAGCCCGCCTAATTAGTTTTTTTTTTAAAATAAGAAAAAATATCTTCTATTTAAATTAATATAAATCGGGCTAAGCCCGCCTAATTAATTATTTTTTTTAGAAGAACATATCTAATATCTTCTATTTAAATCAATATAAATACAAATATTAAATATAAATAGTCTTCAAAGGATATAAATAATCTTCAAAGTAAATAAACATAATCCAATTATCCAAAATACTCAAGTCATAGTTATAAATAGTCCCATAGACAAAATAAATATATAATCCAAAGTCCAAAAACATAATTATAAATAGTCTTCAAAGCAAATTAAACTTAATTCAATACACTTAATTTTCATCTTCATCTTCATATAAGTCAATAACATCATTGGAACCAACTCCTGAAGAATAGCCTTCTCCTTTTGCAATATCTTCCTGATCTTTATCTTCCTCTAGAAAAAAATAAATAAATATATTAGCAAAATAGTACATAATAATGTTCAAAATCACTCAAGTATGTATGTCATAAATATAATATACCAAAATCATCATATCCACGTATCCAATTTCTGGTGCAAATCACCGCTTCAACATTATCTGACAACAAACGACTTCTATACTTATTCAAAACATGAGAACCCATGCTAAATGCATATTCTGAAGCCACGGTAGTAATAGGAATGCTCAACAAATCTCGTGCCATTAGTGATAGTGTTGGAAAACGATGATGGTTGTCTTTCCACCATTGCAAAACATCAATGATTGCATCATTGCAAAATAATGTTGCCTCACTCAAATAAATATCCAGTTGGTTCTTTCCACTTTTCACTTCAGCTTCTTGATTACGGGACATCAAATCCTTTGCATTACAAACAATATATGAATCAAAACTCAACCATTAAGAAACAACACAAAAAATAAGAAACAATTTCTGAATCTGCATCAAATTTAACCAAATAGGCAAAACTCAACCATTATCAACCATCATCAAAACCCAACCATAATCAGATTTAACCAAATATCAACCATAATCAAAACTCAACTATTATCAAACAACACAAAAAATAAGAAACAATTTCTGAATCTGCATCAGATTTAACCAAATAGGCAGATTTCAACCATTATCAACCATCATCAAAACTCAACCATAATCAGATTTAACCAAATATCAACCATAATCAAAACTCAACCATTATCAACCATAATCAAAACTCAACCATAATCAGATTTAACCAAATATCAACCATAATCAAAACTCAACCATTATCAAACAACACAAAAAATAAGAAACAATTTCTGAATCTGCATCAGATTCAACCAAATAGGCAGATTTCAACCATTATCAACCATCATCAAAACTCAACCATAATCAGATTTAACCAAATATCAACTATAATCAAAACTCAACCAAATATCAACCCTAATTTACCTATATCAAACAGCAGTCACAAAACACAACAAACAAACCTAAATTGATGAATCTCAAACCCTAAGCCAGAAAACTTACCAGAGGAGACGAGGACCAGGACAGAGCCACAGATGAGGCGAGGAGCAGCCGTGAGCCCGTGATGGAGAGCGAGACCAGCAGAGTCAGAGGACAAGACCCAGGAGCCCAGGACCGAGACCAGCAGGCAGCAGCGACGACAGCCAGACGGAGCAGCAGCGGTGGCTATAAACCTGTAGGCCACGACGACCGAAGATCGACAGTGAGAAAATTGACTCCGACTCAGCAACCGTCAGGAATGAGGATGGAACTCTGATGTTCGAGCTGAGGTGAGAGACTGAGAGTGACGGTGAGGGACGATGGAAGTGAGAGACTGAGAGACTGAGAGTGACGGTGAGGGGCTGAGGAATGAGGATGACCGAGTGAGAGACTGAGAGTGACGGTGACTCGGTGAGGAACGCAGGAACTGAGGAACTGAGGCCGTCGAGGAGTGGCTGAGTGACGACGAACTGAGGAGTGGCTGAGTGAGGAAGCTGCAAATCTGGAATTAGGGATTAGGTCTTCTGGTCTTGGCTCTTGGGGTTGGGGTCTTGGGGATTCATTAGGCCATTAGGGTTTCGGCCGTTTGGCTGGGGAAATGGGGAATGGGGATTGGGTCGGGTCGGGTAGGAAGTGGCCGGGTGGGTGGGTTCATGGGTAATGGCTAATGGGTTCAGCACTTCAGCCCAAAAAAAAAAAAAAAGTCAGCCCGCAGGGGAAGCCCGCCCCACCCCGCCAAAGCCCACGATTTATACGGTTTGGGTTAGGCGGGCTTTTGTCTTTCGGCGGTCCTGATTTTCCAACCCAGCCCGCTTTTTTTGGCGGGTTACGCGGGCCGGTCCAGCGGGTTTAGGCCCGTTTGCCACCCCTAGATTCAACCATCTTTTCCACAATGAGTGCTACTCCAACTCTCTCCCTTATATTTTCGTTCCTTATTTTATCCAATCGCGTATGACCACTCATCCATCTCAACATCTTCATCTCTGTCACACTTGGCTTATGTTCGTGCTTCCCTTTGACCGCCCAACACTCCGTACCATAAAACATAGTCAGTCTTATAGCGGTGTGATAGAATTTACCTTTAAGTTTTAAAGGTACTTTTTTATCGCATATAAAACCAGATGCACTCTGCCATTTTGACCAATATACTTAGATCCTATGATTTACATCTTGTTCAATCTCTTCATTGTCCTGTATGATGCATCCAAGATACTTAAAACTTTTAACTTTTTGTAAGATGTTTTCTCTGATCTTCTCATAGAATAATCTTAATGAAAAGATTATTCTGAATAATTTAAAATATTTAAAAATTGAATTTAATTAAAAAAAATTGAGAATTAACTTAAAACTTAAAGAATAAGTAATATTTTAAGATTAAATTTGACCATTTATTTTTAATTAATGGGTCACATTTTTTCTTCTATACTCCTTTATAATATTCAAAGTTTCAAACTGTACGTCGATATAAATATGAGCATAAATGCAATATTTTCCAGTGTCAGAGTCATAGCACTTAAATGCCATATAAATATAAGGAAGAGAAAGAGGCTAACTGGGGGGAAAATTCAAGAGAAAGAGACCAATGGTTTCAATAAGTCATACTATTTCAAGTTTTCAACTCAACCATATATGCATGCATGGTGGAAGTTTTACAATGACCAAGTCTTGGGGGTCTCCCATGGTTGCATTTAATGGTTAATTAAGTTTACACAAATGAAGAAAACAAGCAATCAGCAGGAAGTATTATTTAGATGTAAGAATTTGGTTTTTTTGTGTTTCAAGAATATAATAATAATTTTTAAAATTTTCTTATGTATTTAATATATTGTAAATATAAAAGTTTATTCATTCAATACCTTTCAATAAAATATTTTTTTTATAGTATTCTTAAAATGTGCATGTTAGCAAGATCTTTAAATATATTTGAGACTTTTTTTTTCAATTTATACTCAATTAATATATGAGATTTAGAGTGTGCTTAATTTGAACTTTGAATGAGGTATATAAATGAAATTTTCAGAACATTTAAAATTTCAAAAAATTTCAAAAGAGATTTCAACTACTAATATAAATAAGAAATTTCATTTTTCCGTTCTCCGTAATTCACTCCAAAATGCATTAATTAACATTTAAATGAAATACATGATCAAACAAACTATATATTTTAGAATAATACTAAAAAAATAATAACATAAAATTATGTTATTTAACTTCATATCTATAATTATATATTTATTATATCTAAAGCTATTTATTTATTTTAATAATCATTAACAAATATGAAATAAAAAAAATTTGAACTACTTTAAGCTAATTTTTATTGTCTTTTAAATATTTTTTATATTTTATTTATAATGTAATCTAATTAATTTCTCCAAACATTTAAATAATTATTGCACGATGGTTATAAAAAGATAATTTTATTTTGTTAAAGTGGTGATACATAATTAAATGCATATATGATATATCTGTAAATTAAAATTAATTTCTTGATAAAAACTCATAAAAGACAATATTTTATTATAGGAACGATTTAATTTGTTTATTATATTATTTATAAGTGTTAGAAAAGGTAAGAGAGAGAGTAATAGAAAAAAATTTATGTATATTTAAGTTGTGTAAAATAATATAATAATAATATAGAAGAATATTTATAAATTCTAACACATTGTTTGAATTGAAAGAATTTAAAAAAAATAATAAAAAGAGAGAAAATAAATAAAAAAGTGAATATTTTGTTGGTTAAATAAAAAGAAAAAATTGGATAAAAAAAAATAGTGTGGGATCTACTATAATATTTTCACCCCAAAAATGAGGTAAAAATAAAGAGAATGTAACAAATTTTAATAAAATTATATATTTATCTTTTATTATTAATAAATTATAATTTGTTTATAATTTAGATAATAATATTAATATAATTTTATATTATTATAATTTTTTTTATCTAAATAAATTTTTTAATATCTTTTTATTTATTTATTTTTTATCTAAATAATATACAAATATTTTTATTTTATTTATTTATTTATTTATTTATTTTTTATATCCAAATAAAACCTAAAAAAATTATAATAATAAAAATATAATATTTTATAATAAATAATTATATATTAAATAATATTAATTAATCCTAATTATATTCTAAAATTAAGAAGGAATATATGTGCGTGGGTTGATTAATTAAATATAAATCCCTTTAAAGTTAGGATTGCTTGGGAATTTGTATTTCAGAATTACACGGGAGCGGGCCAGGGCCCCCTAGTGTATACCTACCTAGACTCACTCTACTCTCTTGCCCGTATTAACAGCAAAAACGGAATCACATGATACAATTTTGAATTTACTGATTTGCGTTGCTGAGTATTTGTGCGACTGTGCCGCATCTCTATCTTCTCCTCCCTATATAAAGGACGTTAGAGGAAAAAAAAAAACTTGTGTTGCATCTCACACAACACACGCACGTACCTACCTACCTACCTACCATACTCAAATTCAGGACCGCTATGCCGACTCAATTAACAACTGCGCAATAAGACACACACAGAGATCGAGAGAGAGAGAGAAACTAAAGAAGAATAAGAATGGTTTCAATGTTCATGTGCACTAGTATTAATGGTGAAGAGAATCAAGAGATAGAATTTTCAAGGGATGGCAGTCACTACAGCCTCTCCAATGCGGTCTTGCCTTCTCTTGGTGCCAGAAGTCACCGCAGAGTCAAGCTTCGACGCTTCATTGTTTCTCCTTATGACCGTCGTTACAGGTGAATCAATCATTTAATTACTTTTTCTTTCTTTAAATCATTCAATGTCATACGCCATATGCTTCTCATCAAGTTCTTGCTTTTCTGAAACTGCTTAACAGAAAGCACCTACAAACAAGTAATAAAACTAACTTGTTTTAACTTTTAAATCATACACCACTCAAGATATTTCGTAAAATCTTTGATATCTTTTTTTTTAGTCTCCGGGCAATAATTTAAAAGTTTGTCATTAGCCAATGAATTGCTGAATGCATTAAAAAAAATCTAAGTTTGTCATTATTATTTATATTTATATTTTATTTACTTGCTTTTCCTCCTTTCTTCGTCACGTAATAATAAGTGGATGTTTTTGATAAAGCTTCCTTGGGCAACTGAATCTTATACTCGTCATGAATTAGAAGTTCTTCGTTGGATGTAGACATGGATATAAAACTCTATATAAGAATTATAACTTTTATTTTTCTGTTAGATTATTCAATTCCAATGAATAGGAAGAGGAAATTCATCACTTATTTATGCACTTTTTTTAGTTTCTTGCTTAGAAGTTAGAGATAATGTTTTCTATTGGAAAGAGATATTTGCTTGTCCATGTTCATTTCATTCCTTTGGTAATCAGAGTGACGGGTCAGCCTACAGATTTTGACTTTCCTGATTCCCTGCTTTTTACTTTGAATAACGCGTGATGAGTGTGATGGGTGGCTGCATTACATGCAATGGAAGAATTTGGATTGGATACTACTGTAAAGTGTCATGTTCTAATTAATCCCGAAATCTACTGTCTTTTACTCTGTAACTGCAACTTATGTTTTTCAAAGTATCATGCTATTTCATTTTCTAGAAGTTTAATGAAGGGTGTAGTCATGAAGAAAGCTCTAGTACTGTTGCTTCTTTCTCATAATTAGGAGAATAGAAAGAAAAAGGGATATAAATTTTATTTTGTAAAAATTTATCCTAGTAGTCTTAAGGTAACATATTCAGTAAATTTAAAATAAAGTTAAAGTCATGGAAAATATTTAAAAATTATATTTGTAATGCTTTTAAGTGTCTAATATGTTGATATATCATCACTTTGGACTTTGAAATCAATAGCAAAAAAGTGAAAATTACCAAGCATAAATTTCATCAAAGTTGTTTCAATGTAGTGAAGTTATTGAATTTCGTTGATTTTTGTAGGATATGGCAGACTTTCCTGGTCATCCTTGTTATCTACACAGCTTGGGTATCACCATTTGAATTTGGTTTCCTTAAGAAACCAGAAGCACCCCTTTCCTATACAGATAATGTTGTCAATGCACTCTTTGCTATGGATATAATTCTCACCTTCTTTGTAGCTTATATTGACAAAGCTACTTATTTACTAATTGATGATCGAAAACAAATTGCTTGGAAATACACAAGAACTTGGCTTGCATTTGATTTGATCTCTATCATTCCTTCAGAGCTTGTTAGAAAGCTGTCACCTGCACCTCTGCAGACTTATGGCCTATTCAACATGCTCCGTCTATGGCGTCTTCGAAGAGTTAGTGCATTGTTTTCAAGGTAAGAAGCAGAGCTTTACATTAAAATGCAATATATATTTGGTTAATAATAGATATTATGCTTTTTCTCAAGGTTGGAAAAGGACAAAAGCTATAACTATTTTTGGGTTCGATGTGCCAAACTTATCTGTGTAAGTTTTATAGTAATTCATACTTTGTTTCTTAAAGAAGATGATTTGGATTTGTATATAGGAACAAGAAGATAAATATTTGTGTGATTTATTCAGGTTACCCTATTTGCTGTACATTGTGCTGCATGCTTTTATTATCTTATCGCGGCTCGTTATCGTGATCCCAAAAGGACATGGATTGGAGCAACAATGGGAAATTTTCTTCAAAAGAGCTTGTGGACAAGATATGTTACATCTATTTATTGGTCAATTACTACCTTAACAACTGTTGGCTATGGAGATCTGCATCCAGTTAATTCAAGAGAGATGGTCTTTGACATCTTTTACATGCTTTTTAATTTGGGACTTACTGCATATTTGATTGGTAACATGACTAACTTAGTTGTCCATGGAACAAGCCGAACCCGAAAATTTGTAAGTAAATTATTTAAATACATGAATGAATTCACTAATTTGAATGATCTGAGTATAACTATGATTATTTATTATTAATTTTTAGAGAGACACTATACAAGCTGCCTCAAGTTTTGCTCAAAGGAATCAATTACCTGTTCGTTTGCAAGACCAGATGCTTGCTCATTTGTGTTTGAAGTTTAGAACAGACTCCGAAGGGTTACAACAACAAGAGACAATTGATTCTCTTCCTAAAGCCATCAGATCAAGCATTTCACATTATCTCTTCTATTCTCTGGTGGATAAAGTCTATTTATTTCGAGGCGTTTCAAATGATTTACTCTTTCAATTGGTAATGAAAAAATGTTCATGGCTAGTATTGATAATTACATCAGTTACTTATAAAATTTGCATTGGAGACTTATATTTTGATTTATTTATTCAATCTTTAAAGGTTTCAGAGATGAAAGCAGAGTATTTTCCTCCTAAAGAAGATGTAATTTTACAGAATGAAGCTCCAACTGATTTCTACATACTAGTCACTGGTGCTGTGGTAATTGTCCAATCTTACTTGAATTTCACGTTGGACAAATTTGATTCTCATATTATGTCCAATCCCTAATGTTGTGATTATTTGACAGGAATTGGTAGTTCTTAAAAATGGCGTTGAGCAGGCAAGTTTATTTTACATTTCACATTTGACTTATGCTTGAAAAATTTTCTGAGTCTGCATTGAAATATATATGCCAAGAAGTTATAATGTAAACTTTAAAAATTGATTGCAGGTTGTTGGAGAGGCAAATACAGGTGATCTTTTTGGTGAGATTGGTGTGCTTTGCTATAAGCCACAGCTCTTTACGGTTCGGACAAAGCGATTAAGCCAGCTTTTGAGACTAAACCGTACTGCTTTTCTAAATATTGTCAAGGCTAACGTAGGAGATGGAAATATTATTATGAACAATCTTCTTCAGGTTTGCATAATCACAAACTTCCATTGCAAACATGTTTAGCTTATTCACTTTTAGAGTTTTATTTTGTTTACTTAGTTTGGTTAATGTGTGGCAGCACTTAAAAGAACTAAATGACCCTATCATGGAGGGAGTTTTGGTGGAGACTGAGAATATGTTAGCTCGTGGTAGAATGGACCTACCAGTTGGTCTTTGTTTTGCAGCAGCAAGAGGAGATGACTTGTTGTTACATCATTTGTTAAAACGAGGATTGGATTCAAACGAATCAGATAGAAATGGAAGAACAGCTTTGGTGAGTAATTAATTTTCTTTTTATTATTAAAAAAATTGTGGTGCTAAAATTAATTCTTGTGTAATCAGCATATTGCAGCATCTAAAGGAAGTGAGAATTGTGTCATGCTTTTACTGGATTATGGAGCGGATCCCAATATTAGAGGTAGATATGTCTTGGCCCCTTAGCTTGTTCTTTACTAACATGGATGCAGTTGTTTGGAATATCTACTGTCATGCTTTAATAATCGTATATCATAATCGGTATGATATCTTTTCTTGTTAAAGCTAACATGTCATTTTTCTGCATATCGATTTGGACAAGAGTATCTTTTTGTATACTTTAGCAATGTATAAAATTGCCACGAGGGTGTATATCTAGATTACATAATTAACTATACATTTCATGTGCTATAGAGTTTGCTTCCAGAGTATAACTTTTGACTATATGCATTATATGTGTGTCATGTAGTGTTAACAAACATCTACATTATTGATTCTTATGTTAGCTTTCCTCATTAGTTTTGTGTTTATCTTCCCCACCAGCTTTTTGTTTGTTTTTCTTAGAAAGAAACACATGGAATTAAAAAGCAATAACAAAAATGATCAGTTCTATCTAAGTAACAATAATTGACGATGATGTAATTCTATCCTAGTTTTAATTAATTAAAAAGCAATACAAAAAAAATGATCAGTTCTACGTAAGTGACAATAATTGACGATGATGTAATTCTATTCTTGTTTTGGTCTCTTATTATCAGCAAACTACTAATTTTTAATTTATCATTTTAAGGCGGCAAGTTACAGACTTATCTTGCATGTACCATGTCCTATTTTCAGAAATAAAAAATAATACTAAAAGAATTGTTCTTTGTGATGATTTAATATTATCTTCCTCTTAAGTGAAGAAGTTGAAAAAATAATAACCTAATCACTATTGAAATTTGTAATTTTTGTGGTGTGTGAATTTTACCACCTTTATTGAACGGTGATTAGCATTTTATAAACCTCCTTACTTTGTAGAAAACTTTTCTCCTAATATGAGACTATATCAGTGTATGCATGGTTTTATTTCGATTCACACACACATACATATTCAAAAGATATTACAGAGTACGTATAAAAAAACCTAACATAATATTTATTCTCTCTCTCTCTCTATATATATAAGAGTAAAGGTCTATATTTCTCGTGTAAACAGATGTAGAAGTCACCATCTATATAGGATGAGATTGATGTCTACGACATTGACACAAATGAAAACTTTATCAGAAGGAAAATATCTTTCTTATCCCTTTCAATCATAACCAAAATCCAAATCCCCTTCCACATTGATAACGCTATTTTAACCAATCCCAAGACACAGAGACAATGCACATGCTAGAAGCTCCTTACCACCAGAAAATACATTATGTAAAGATAAATATTTATAAATGTTTATAGAACTCATTTTCTTAATATTCATTTAGGATTCATTATTTTATTATTATAGTATAGAATCTGGCCTTATTTTAATTGAGATCTACAGTTAATCCTATAATATAATAATGTAACAAAGTCATTCTATCACTAATCAAAATCTAACTTTCTAATGTGAATTGATTGCAGACTCTGATGGCAGCGTATCACTATGGGAAGCCATATTGGGTGGACATGAATCAGTAAGCCAGCTACTATTGGAAAATGGTGCTAATTTGAAAAGTGGTGATGTTGGTCAATTTGCATGCATCGCTGCTGAACAAAACACCCTCAACTTGCTCAAGGATATAGTGCGCTATGGTGGAGATGTCACGCTCCCTAGCGCAACCTCCGGAACCACAGCTCTACATGTTGCAGTCTCTGAAGACAACGTAGAAGTTGTGAAGTTCTTGTTGGATCTTGGTGCCGACATTGATAAACCAGATAAGAACGGTTGGACACCAAGAGATCTAGCAGTCCAGCAAGGGCATCAAGACATCATAGCCATTTTTGAGTCTATTAAGGAGCCTAAGAATTATCAACCTTTGGACCGTATTCCTGAGAAGGAAGGTAAGATAAAGAAGTTCCTTGGAAGATTTACAAGTGAACCAGCAATTCCTCTACCCCAAGAGAGCACATTTAGGGGTTCAGATGGGTTTAGGAGTTCGGACGGGTCTTGGAGCCAAAGCCGCCCAAGGCGGAGAAGCAGCAATAACTTCCACAACTCTTTGTTTGGGATAATATCAGCAGCAAACAAAGGGGAAAAGGACACGCTCTTTTATGTGAATGAAAATGGTAATGCAAAGAATGGTATGAAGAGTAGAGAATGGCCAACCAGAGTGGTGGTTAGTTTCCCTGAAAAGGGTGAGGCTGGTGGGAAACTTGTGTTGCTACCTGGAAGCTTTCAGGAGTTACTTGATATTGGGGCTGAGAAGTTTGGTGTGCGTCCTGCTAAGGTTCTATGCAAAGATGGGTTTGAAATTGAAGATATAGAGGTTATTAGGGATGGGGATCATCTTGTTTTTGAGAGTGCTGCTCAAAATTCTGACTATCCTACTCCCACAATCGGTGTGCAACCGTAGCATGCATACCTTTCCTTTTATTTTCTCTTATTTTTTCCATTTTTCTCCCCTACTCTTAAACCAGTAGTATCAACCTATAAATTGTAAATCTCCCTTGTTACAGTTAAAATACAAAAAGAAATTTTACGATTTTAAATCTTAGCACATCTACTTCTTAACTGGAAGCTTTCTTGTGATTTCTTAGAACTCAAGAAAACTTTGTATACTTGGATGTTAACAATAAAGTGAATATATAGAAAAGCAAAATGGAGTAATGGACTATTCTTGCTAAAATAGAATACTAATATATCTAACTGAACAATGCCTGCACAAACAAATGCATATATTTGTATTTTCCTCATTTCTCTCAGGACTCATATTTTCAGTATACAGAATTTGGTGAAGGCCCAGATAAAAAGATTTATGAAAAAAGAAACAAAAGAGCACATAAACCAATCCAAGCTCTGGCAAGCAAGGTTGGTAATCATAAGAGAATGTTACCGTATAATAAAGCAACTCAATACTTTAAAAAATCATCTTTACAGGTTTGTGCACCGTGATTTACAAAAGCTTGAGCATTTTCAAGCGAGCTTCATGTTCTGGATCCAACTTTGGTGGGACATAAGTCCCACATAGATCCTCTACTACGTATTCCTGTGAATACATAACATAACACGAAATATATGTCAGACACAAATATTAGGGAGGGTTGAATAACTTTCTTGATCCCTTTAGAGTGATTCTTTTCTTTTCCATGTCATAGGAACAATAAACTTATTTAACCCTGTTAGAAATTAGAAAAATTAATCCAGATTATAGATATAACAACAGGAATATCTATCCAAAAAAAAAAAAAAAACAACAGGAATATTTGATATGGCACTCATATATACCTTTGTAAGCTCCCTTTTGGTGAGAATATGGTAGTGCCTTTGCCAAATTCTTTGGATTGCCATGGTGGCTGCAAGGAAACCATAAGCAATGCCGAGAATAGCAAAGATGACTACGAAAACCACAACAAGGGCAAAACAAGCCTCCATTGATGCAGGAAAGCAATCAAGGATGCCCCATCCATAACAACAATTCTGACAACCAGCCATTCTGGGGTCATTGCTGTTGAGGGAGGTGCAATGCAGTATGAGACCGAAAAACCCGATCAGTACAAAGAAAGCCAGCACTCCTAGTATAAGGATATAAAATATTAGAGACAGATAGAGAAATAAACAGAAAGAAAAACAAGAGCTTGCATTGCAAATTATTATTATCACCGATGATTATTTTACAACTATTCAGAATAAGATTTAACTCAATAAAACATGGATTTAAATTTTTGTGTATTTTTTATTATTCTTTAGTTATATAATATACAAATTTCTTATTGGATATGCATTCTCTCATGTAGATGACTTTAGTTAGCCTCATCCTAAAGTGTTTGGTTATGTGTCTTAGTGTGATGTTACCTCATTAAATGGTGCAACATTACATGATCCAGATTCTATGTAAATATATGTTAGACAATCTTCTGTTTGCGATATATTCTTTGGGGTAAATAATACTGTAGCACGAGCAAAATATGAAGGAAGATTTGAAATGCGGCAGATTATATGGAGAAAATGAAATATGGGTCCCTAATCCCAGCAAGATTTCATGGTGAAACGAAAGGACAAATGCAGAGGAATTTCATGCATTGAAAAGAAGAAAATAACTCTGTTAAGCATAATAACTTACCAATACAATAATAGAATGGTATAGGATGTTTTGACAGTATCCTATCCCAACCATCATCAAAGGAGTTCCTGAAGTTCCCATCCTTGTCCATGATGTATGCGAAGCCACCTATACCCGCAATTACCTGACAGAATCAATCAATCCTTCAAAATAAGATACTTTGTATGCTAACCTTGTTCACAAACATCAAATGCTAATGAAATCAAAATCCTATTTTTCTTCTTTCCACGATGATGTCAGCAGAATCATATGTTCTACATCTAATTGTTCACAGTCCCACGACAAATATAGCTTTAAATGTTTATATATACTCATGTTGGTGAAATAGTGAAATCCTGATATGAAATTTTAGTTTAACAAATAACACTCCCATAAGCTACAAAACATCTTTGTTCTGAACGCAAAGTTCCGTAGAGATTCTACACCAACAGACTTTTATTTAATAACAGACTAATAATTGACAGAAGAGCTTCTATCACATGTATGATTGAATTGAAACTGTCAAGCTTCTAGAACTAACATCCTCTTTGGGCTAGCTTAAAAGTATATTGAACTACCACTGACTTAATAAAACCTATGAAAAGACACTCTAAATGATAAAGGATATGGAAGAAAATTAATAGTCAATAACCACTGAAATATTCTGTTAAATCTTTACAACATAAAAATATAAGGAAGAAAGTTAAGAGTACTCACGGTCTGTACAGCCAGAAAAACAAGGAAAACATCTCTTGCAACAAAGAGTCTAAACTTTGCTTTACGCCAAGAATTGTCCTCAAACAATTCAACCCTGAGATGATATTGGGCTTTGCAAGTAGTGCAGTGAGAGAAGGCAAATCCTTCCTATGAAGCACAGAGTAAAAGTAAATTACTAAATTATCATGTGATCTCAACCAGTAAGGACTAGCTGTCAAAAATAAACATCAAGAGCAGAGCTAAGATATACACACCTTTACCGAGCGCCAGTGATCAAGACATGAACGGTGGACAAATTGTTGGGTCCCTTTGCACATGCATGGAGATATCAATTCATCCTCTACAAAATTGAACCTCAACTATTAGAAGTATAAAAGCTAGCACCACCCGACTAATGGACACCCATATTATTCTTTGATAACTCGAAGTGACATTACCAAACTAAAAAAAAAAAAAAAAGAGTATGTGTAACGATAGAGGATGTCCATGCCTCCATGGAACAAAACTTAAGAAAATCATCATTTGATCTTTTAGTAGTTTCTACTAAACACAATATAATCAGTCTTGTTCTAATCAGTTAAATGTGAAGTTGTAGTTACAAGATACAGGTTTTCTAAAGTACAAAACATCCAAAAAAAGCAATGGATGCTAGGAAGGGGAAAAAATTAATCAAAAACAAATAATTGCAGCACAGCCCAAGCCCAAACCCAAAAATTAACATAAATTTGATAAATTTTACAGGAAATCTCACCTGGGTCGGAATCGCTTTCAAGACAAATTCGACAGCAAGGGAGTGAACCAGCCTCCAAGTCCTCATCTTTGATCTCAGTGGAGCTTACAGGGGACACATCCTCCTCCTGGTTTTCGAGTAAAGGCTCGGAATCACTAAGGTTCTGCTGAACCACCGGTGGTTGCAGCTGCACTTCCCCTTTCATTGATGAACGGTTCTATACCAACCGAGTTTCAGAAACTGAAAACCCTAAAACAATCTCGCTGAACACAACAGTAACGACAACGCGGGTACAATCAAAATTCAATCTTTGGATTCAATTTCAATCCTTGAGAAATGAATGGGTCGCTACATACATATTTAAGAATTGGAAAACGTAAAAGGGTTAATGAAATTAATATGGAATTTAGAAGGTACCTTGAAATTAGTGCGAAATTCAGAGGGCTCCTTCGATGATTGAGAGTTATATGAGTGTGAATATCTGTGATTATAACAATAGAAGAGCAAATGCTATCCTTTGCAATTTTATTTATTTATGTAAAAAAAAAAAAAAAACTTTTTTATTAAAGGCTATACAATATATATCCTGAATATAATAACAAAAGAAAAGGTTGAAAGAACTGTTTTGGATTTGCTGGGTTCGATTTTTTTATGTTACATTGTAAACCGGAACATGATGGCAATTACAAACCTACTACTGATTGCGACCTCTGACTTTTTCGATTTTCCTTTTCTTCTTTTTTATACTCCTTTCTCGAGGACACCATGAATAATAATACGCAGGTAAACATGATCTTCAGTAATAATTCATTAATGGCCCGGCCCATTTAAGAGAAAGCCCATTGAATTTAAATCTGTCAGGCCTTTAAAAAAACATATACATAATAGTTTTTGGACTAAAATATCTATTTTGACCAAGGTTTTGAAAATCGAACCGGTAGTTATTGGTTTATTAGTTTATTAATTCAATAGATTTGATTGTGGTTCAATTGAAAAAACTGTTTTAAAATAAAATAATAAATAAAATATAAATAAACACACTAAAACATAATTATAGTCTAATATAAACTTTAAAATATCATCCAAATTAAAAGTATTACATGAATCACAATGTTAAAATCTCATTCAAATACACACTCAAACTCAAAAGTCAAATAACAAAAGTAATTAGACAAAACAAGCATTGTAATGCGACTTTCCTTTTATTACTTATAAAGCAACATGTCTCCAAGTTAGATCATTTTTTCCTAAATATTAGAAATTTATGATTGATTATAGCTAGATTCAGGAGGATGAGAAGCTTCACTTGAAGCAACAAGATTCGAAACTGAATTATTCTTTGCCAAGATATCACATCCACCCAATAACAATATAATCTAATAACAATACAATCCAATAACAATATTATAGATTTACATCCACCCAAATAATCTCAACATAGATACAGCAACCCAATATTACAAACGCACATCAACCCAATAATCTTAAGAATAGCAAGGTTCGATTCAAGAATATGAATATCAGAATCAAATCAATTAATTAATAGAACCACATCATATTAGAATCAATATTGAAGATCATCCACAATTTTAAACCACTGTAATGACTAAT
Source organism: Arachis stenosperma (assembly GCF_014773155.1). Classification (NCBI taxonomy): domain Eukaryota; kingdom Viridiplantae; phylum Streptophyta; class Magnoliopsida; order Fabales; family Fabaceae; genus Arachis; species Arachis stenosperma. Next base: position 129,466,452 of record NC_080377.1, read on the forward strand.
GACAACAACAATTGAAGAAGCAACATGAAACTCATAGGTTAAATAACCAATTAAAAGTTTAAAACAACAATTACTATTAAATTTTAAAAAAAAAACTTCTAAAGAGAACAGAGACAGCATAGAGGGGGACAAGGAGTACGATGGTGGGACTGACGCGGTGGAACAGAGGTGGTGCGGTAGGACAGTGGTGCTCGAGGCAGTGGTTGATATCTCATTCGTACTTAAAAATTACCAGCAATCCAATAACAATACAATCCAATAACAATATCACAGTAACTTGCATCGACCCACTCTAACCCAGTAATCTCAACAGTCAACATAGATAACTACACAATAAAAAATTAACAACAACAAGGTTCACAAATTATCTAACAACAATTATTTAAAATTATCCACAATCATAAACCACAGTAATAAAAAATCACAGTTCACACTTCACAGATTAACTAACAACAATTACAATTATAAAAAACTAAATATCTAAAAAGCTAGAATAGAGCAGACTAAGCACAAAGGGGGACAGGGAGCATGACGGAAGGGCTGATGCGGCTGAAGGGTAGGAACGCGGTGGAACAGAGCTGGCATCGGCGGGACAATGGCTGGCGATGGAGGCAGGAGGTGAGACCAATTGCAGTGATGATGGTTGCTTCGAAGTTCGAACGGTGGCTGTGCGATGGAAGCAGCTTCCAGAAGTCGCAACAGCGGTAGTGACGGGGCGGTATGGCTGGACGGAAGTGAGGGAGTGACGGAGGAGCTCAATGAAAGGAAGGAGGAGAGTGGCTGAGTGAGACTGTGAGAAAGACGAGGCCAAGAGGGTGTTGTGGTTTTTGTTAACGGTAGGGTTCCTCTAAACCAGCGGCGTTGTTTTGAGCAACATTAAAAAAATCGGCTAAGTCTCGATTCGGTTCGACCAACCGGTTCCCAGCCGGTCCGACAATCCAACGACATTTTTTTAGTCTTCTGATTTTGGCATCTGACCGAATCACTATTTCTATTGGTTCATGGTTTAACTGGTAACCGGCTAGTTCGAACTGATTTAAAAAACCTTGATTTTGGCTCGATAAATTATTCAATTAAAACTTAAAATATTTACATTACATTTGATATTGTTAAGAAGTTAAAAATATTCAAAAAATAAATAATTTAAAAAGATTAAACGAATTAGCCTATTTAAATGTATTTTTTATCCACTGTATTTTTTATGAATTTCTTTCTAGTATTTTATGGTAATATAGCATGGCAAATTCTACGGTATGGTCGAAGGAAGACATTCAGAGGTTTGGATCCTAAGTGGACGTGGCACGGTTTGGACGCGTGGAAGGGAGCCCAGAGTTTTTGATGTTGGTGAGTTGCTAGAAAGGCTGATAACAACAGTTGGGTGCAGGCTTTGTTTTACATTTCGGTGGGATTACGAGTTAATGAAAACTGGTTAATTTAACGATATAATTAACTTTTATTAGTTGATGGGCCGAAGAAATGCTGGAACGCTATATTTTTTATGATTGGTTGGATTTCGGAAGCCCAATAGGATTTAAATAGATAGAAGATGATTGGAACAAAAAAGGACTAAAAGAGTCTCGATTTGCCAAAAAATTATTTGCACGAGCATCCCAAAAAAGATGATAACGTTAGTGAAGGCAAAAAAAAAATCATGGATGGAATAGACGAATATGAGTTTCAGTGGTTAGTTAGTTATATAGAACAAGGTCCAGATAATGACGAGCACAGTTATCTGAACCATAGTTGTTAAATCGTACCGAACTGGTCGGTTCGACATGAAAAGTGCTGAACCAAATTCACAACAGATCCGGTTCAGTCTCTGGAAAATTAAAAATAACCGGATATAATATACAAATAAAATAAAATTTATTTATAATAAAATTTCACCGATAATAGTATATACAATTTTTTTATACTTTTTTTTTTATCTTGGGTCGGCCAATTGAAACCCGGTTTACATAAGGTAATTCTAGGGTGGACCTGGTTTTCTTTCTAGGTCGGGTGTTAGTCTAACTAAGAATGGTCGGACTGGATAATATCTCAGTAAACCTGGATTGTCTCGACCCATGAACACCTATAATATATTCTATATGTTGATCCGAAGAATGTTTGATTCACTCTCAAGTGTGTTTAATATTGACTCTTTAGGAGAAGTTTGTTTCGAGAAAAAATTACATTCTTAATGTGCACAGTTTAACAAGAGTTTTGTTTTTTAATGTTAAACATAGTTGGAAGACTCATAATGAAGCGGAAAAAATGTAGATATGTCATAGATAACATAAATTGTTAATCCTGTGCAATGCCATTTCTATCTGGATGCCAGATAATTGCATGTTTAGGTGAGGTATTAAAGCTTTGTGCCAAGTGAGCCTATTATTAAGATTATTAAGGCTCGATTGTAAATTTTGGGAGTATGGCAGTATTGTCTACAATTGAGTTGCGTTGGCATGTTGTATTTGTTTTGACATCTGATATGTATGGTATAAGGTAATGTTTAGGGTTTAGATGTGGCCATTATGATGGAGAATGAAATTTGAAAATGTCATTGGAGTTTCGCTAGTGTAAGAAATTTAACACCCTCACTATCAGACTGTCACGCCTTCGGCTGCGCCACTCTGATAGCTTGGATATTACGACGACTCTAAACATGTTTAATACTAAAATAGGAGCTTGTTTAAAACTTAAAATGTGAAATCTTTCAAAAACACTTTTTCGTTGAAAACATATATATACATACAGACCAGATACAATACTTGAGAATTATATATACACATAACAATAACTTACAAAGATACATATCACAAAGTCCTATCCCTCTTACAAAATTGGTAAAGATAAAGGCGAGGAAAAATAATGATAACTAAGATAATACAAAAATATCGAATAAACAGAAAATGAAATAAACTCTTCTGAAACTTCATCGCCCATATCCTGAAAAGAAAAAATCTATAGGGGAGTGTGAACATCGTCCTCACTGATTCTCACTATAGGGTTACAGAAATGCTATACTAAGATACGTAAAATAAAACTGTTTTTAAAATACAGTGATCATTGCTTGTCTTATGTGTCTTTTCAAAAACCAAAGGTTCACATTCAAAAATCCAAAAATCCTTTTTAAAGAGAACTTGGTTAATTCCTCAAAATCCAAAACCTTTTTCGTTTCTTGTAAAATCTTAAAAGTTTTCCTAGACAGTATGAATGACCAACCTGTTCCAAGCATATGTTCATTAAGTCTATGCTGAACAAGTTTAATTTTTCATACAAAACTAGACCTCAAACAAAAACTAATCATAGCCCCAGGCCCATCACATAATCAAATACGACCTCAGGCCCAAACAACTCAATCAATATCTAATCCAACCAATTTCAGTCACAAACACAAGAGGTTCAAACACAATCAAATATAGCAATTAGCAGTTAAACATAATTATTCACATAGACAAACCAATTTCAATATGCACACCCAAACAATGTCACACAGATGCATATGATGAATGTCTGTCTTACTGGCAGTGATATCACTTGTCAGTTATAGTGTCAATTCCGACACAAAATTCGGTCAGCAACTCCTGGATTAGTCTCTCTATTACGCATACTCAGGAGAAATAATTCCAAGGGATGAGTGACCTACCACCTTTTTCGTCAGAGGGTAACGTTCCGAGGAAGAATGCCCTACCACCTTTCTCTGGATGCCATATGATTCCGTGGGTTAGTGCCCTACCACCTTGCAACTAGAGAGAAATGTGAATGGTGAGCCCAGCTTCGACTCTCACATCTCAATGTAGGTGGGAGACTGCCTCGGACCCTACACCAGCAGTGCTACCTCGACAAGTGGGAGACTGCCACAGTCCTTGCCCGAGTCGCATAGTGACTTACCAACAATCTCAATAATATCAACAATCAATTAGGCTTAAAATCTTATTTCAAAAAAATCATTCTTGTCCTAATTAGTTTTAAATAACAAACGTATTCTGTTCACATCTTGCCAAGAACCACTTTTCTCAAGTCAATTTTCTTTTCAAAACAGAGCCACTTTTCACAACATCTTTCCAAAACTTCCAAACGACTTCAAAACTATGCCAAATTTAAAATCTCTTCTGAAGGAATCAAAATCATTCATTCCAAATCCGGATTTGATCATAAAATTTCTCAGCAGAGTCACAAGGCTTTAGGGGAGAATAACCTAACTCATTTCCTTAAATTCATTAAAAACCTCTAAAACCTTAGCTTCTTGATTTTAATAAATATAAATAGAATTTAAACCAAAACCAAGTTATGTATCCAAATATTCCGAACCAATTTCAAAACAAACTTACTTAAACCAAAACCCAATCATTTAAATCCAAAAGCAATTTCAATTTCATTCTTAAATTTGAAGCATTTTCAACTGCTCAGAAATTATTTTTGTTTAGCTAAATTAAAATTTTAAAGAATACTTCAAACTTTTCCTAAAACATCATAAAGTGAAAATTTTTCTTTTAAATCCACTAAAACTCCTCCAAATCTACTTACTTAATCAAATTCCAAAACATAAGCATTTTCATCTTTAAAGCGACTTTAAAACATAATTATTTTCTTAGATAAATTATATTTCAAAATATAATAATTTTCTTAAAAAAAAGTTCAAACATAATTCATTTATCAATAACTCAATTCAAATCATAATTCATTATTTTCAAAATAATGTTTTAAACAAAGTCTCAGATTTTATAGAAATTTCGCCAGCACCTCCCCTAAAACTTGGACTTTGCCACCTTTTTCAGTCCTAACCAAACCAATCCTCAACCCTTTCCAATGGGTTCAAGACCAAATCATTTCAAATCAAACCAATAAGAATTCTCTAATTTAACAAAATCCGACAATATTTCAATCAAACAAACAACCATATTCATCCAAGACAAATCAGACAATTCATAAGACTTACATAATCACCAAAATGCATTTCTCATATCAATATCAATTTGTAGCAATTCCAATTACCAAATGAATTTTTTGAAAAAGCCCCTACCTCGATAAACAAACCCATAACCTAAACGCATCACAGAAAATCTTTTCTCTCGGGCCACTGATGAGCGGATAATTTATACGCTTTTTGGCATTGTTTTTAGTATGTTTTTAGTATCTTTTAGTTAGTTTTTAGTATATTTTTATTAGTTTTTAATTAAAATTCACTTTTCTGGACTTTACTATGAGTTTGTGTGTTTTTCTGTGATTTCAGGTATTTTCTGACTGAAATTGAGGGTCCTGAGCAAAAATCTGATCCAGAGACCAAAAAAGGACTGCAGATGCTGTTGGATTCTGACCTCCCTGCACTCGAAGTGGATTTTCTGGAGCTACAGAAGCCCAATTGGCGCGCTCTCAACGGCATTGGAAAGTAGACATCCTGGGCTTTCCAGCAATATATAATAGTCCATACTTTGCCCAAGATTTGATGGCCCAAACCTGCGTAGCAATCCGGCCTCAGAAATTCCAGCGTTAAACGCCGGAACTGGCATAAAACTTGGAGTTAAACGCCCAAACTGGCATGAAAGCTGGCGTTTAACTCCAGAAAAGGTCTCTACACGAAATTCCTTCATTGCTCAGCCCAAGCACACACCAAGTGGGCCCGGAAGTGGATTTTTATGTTATTTACTCATTTCTGTAAACCTTAGGACACTAGTTTACTATTAATAGGATCTTTTGACATTGTATCCGTACCTTATGACCTCATGACATTTTTTACACGTTTCTTTGTATACTTCCACAGCGTGAGTCTCTAAACCCCATGGTTGGGGGTGAGGAGCTCTGCTGTGTCCTGATGGATTAATGCAATTACTACTGTTTCTTATTCAATCATGCTTGCTTCTATTCCAAGATAACACTTGTTCTTAATCCGGATGAATGTGATGATCAGTGACAATCGTCATCATTCTCAACTATGAACATGTGCCTGACAACCACCTCTGTTCTATCTTAGATTAAGTAGTTATCTCTTGGATTCTTTAATCGGAATCTTCGTGGTATAAGCTAGGACTGATGGCGGCATTCAAGAGAATCCGGAAGGTCTAAACCTTGTCTGTGGTATTCTGAGTAGGATTCAATGACTGAATGACTGTGACGTGCTTCAATCTCCTGAAGGCGGGGCGTTAGTGACAGACGCAAAAGAATCACTGGATTCTATTCCGGCCTGATTGAGAACCGACAGATGAATTCCGCTATGCTGTGACAGAGCATATGCAATCGCTTTCACTGAGAGGATGGGAGGTAGCCACTGACAACGGTGAAACCCTACACACAGCTTGCCATGGAAGGAGACTTGCGTGTTTGAAGAAGAAGACAGTAGGAAAGCAGAGATTCAGAAGATGGAGCATCTCCAAACCTCAACCTATTCCCCATTACTGCAAAACAAGTACCTTTTTCATGTTCTTTTGCTTTTTACAATCAATCCTGATAATTTCTGATATCCTGACTAAGATTTACAAGATAACCATAGCTTGCTTCAAGCCGACAATCTCCGTGGGATCGACCCTTGCTCACGTAAGGTATTACTTGGACGACCCAGTGCACTTGCTGGTTAGTTGTGCGGAGTTGCAAAAGTGTGATTGCAATTTCGTGCACCAGCCACGGTCAACCGAAGCTGCAACCTCAGCTCAAACCATTTTCGTAGCAACCACAACAACATTAAAGCGACATGCAACATCAGAGCACGACCATGTGTTACAAAAACTTCAGAGTATATATATAACCAAACATAATAGAATACTAATGTAGGAGTTTTCGAAATATAAACACTTACTGCAATAAGAAAAACGAAACAGCAGCGGTCTCTGAACCGATTTGGCAGCAGCCCCGGCAGCCACATCAAGCGGCAGCGGTGACCAGAACTTCAGCGATGGTGACTGTAACAACATCCAGAGATGATAAAGCTCCCGAAAATTCAACAAAAATGAAAACTAAACTCAAAATCCTTACCGATAGTAGATCCAACGACAGCAGCAGTGATTCCCGGCTGCGGAGGCAGCTTCGTCCTCTCTCATCCATGACCAGCCTCTATGGTGGTGGAAGCTGGTAGCGACAGCAACGGTTCAGACGAGGACGACAACGGCGACTGAGTCCCGCAACAGTGACGCGAACAACTTCGTCTCCTTCCTCCGTTCGCGGTTCCAACAGTGGCGGCGCTAGGCAGAGGCGATGACGATGCGACTGGCAGCGATGAACATGGACGACGATGATCCAGGCTTCACGAAAGATGATTGGTGCAAGAAACTGTGATCTTCAATGGCGCCATCAACATGGTACGCTCAATTGTAATCTCAACTCTTTATCACAACTTCGCACAACTAACCAGCAAGTGCACTGGGTCGTCCAAGTAATAAACCTTACGCGAGTAAGGATCGATCCCACGGAGATTGTTGGTATGAAGCAAGCTATGGTCATCTTGTAAATCTCAGTCAGGCGGATTCAAATGGTTATGGAGGAATAATGATTAAAAGATAAATAAAACATAAAATAAATATAGAGATACTTATGTAATTCATTGGTGAGAATTTCAGGTAAGCGTATGGAGATGCTTTGTCCCTTCCGTCTCTCTACTTTCCTACTGTCTTCATCCAATCCTTCTTACTCCTTTCCATGGCAAGCTGTATGTTGGGCATCACCGTTGTCAATGGCTACAGTCCCGTCCTCTCAGTGAAAATGTTCAACGCGCTCTGTCACAGCACGGCTATTCAGCTGTCGGTTCTCGATCATGTCGGAATAGAATCCAGTGATTCTTTTGCGTCTGTCACTAACGCCCCACAATCGCGAGTTTGAAGCTCGTCACAGTCATTCAATCCTTGAATCCTACTCAAAATACCATAGACAAGGTTTAGACCTTCCGAATTCTCTTGAATGCCGCCATGAATTCTAGCTTATACCACGAAGATTCTGATTAAGGAATCCAAGAGATAAACATTCAAGCCTTGTTTGCTTGTAGAACGGAAGTGGTTGTCAAGCACGCGTTCATAAGTGAGAATGATGATGAGCGTCACATAATCATCACATTCATCATGTTCTTGGGTGCGAATGAATATCTTAAAACAAGAATAAGCTGAATTGAATAGAAGAACAATAGTAATTGCATTAATACTCGAGGTACAGCAGAGCTCCACACCTTAATCTATGGTGTGTAGAAACTCCACCGTTGAAAATACATAAGAACAAGGTCTAGGCATGGCCGAATGGCCAGCCTTCCAAAGAGGGTTCAATCATAAAATCATGATCAAAAGCTCTCTTAATACAGTAGCAAAAGGTCCTATTTGTAGAGAACTAGTAGCTTAGGGTTTACAAAGATGAGTAAATGACATAAAAATCCACTTCCGGGCCCACTTGGTGTGTGCTTGGGCTGAGCATTGAAGCTTTCATGTGTAGAGACTTTTCTTGGAGTTAAACGCCAGCTTTTGTGCCAATTTGGGCGTTTAACTCCCATTCTTGTGCCAGTTCCGGCGTTAAACGCCAGAATTCTTGAGCTGACTTGGAACGCCTGTTTGAGCCATCAAATCTCGGGCAAAGTATGAACTATTATACATTGCTGGAAAGCCCAGGATGTCTACTTTCCAACGCAATTAAGATCGTGCCAATTGGGCTTTTGTAGCTCCAGAAAATCCACTTCGAGTGCAGGGAGGTCAGAATCCAACAACATCTGCAGTCCTTTGCAGCCTCTGAATCAGATTTTTGCTCAGGTCCCTCAATTTCAGCCAGAAAATACCTGAAATCACAGAAAAACACACAAACTCATAGTAAAGTCCAGAAAAGTGAATTTTAACTAAAAACTAATAAAAATATAATAAAAACTAACTAAAACATACTAAAAATAATGCCAAAAAGCGTATAAATTATCCGCTCATCACAACACCAAACTTAAATTGTTGCTTGTCCCCAAGCAACTAAAAATCAAATAAGATAAAGAGAAGAGAATATGCAATGAATTCTAAAAACATCTATGAAGATCGGCATTAATTAGATGAGCGGGGCTTTTAGCTTTTTGCCTCTGAACAGTTTTGGCATCTCACTTTATCCTTTGAAATTCAGAATGATTGGCTTCTATAGGAACTCAGAATCCAGATAGTGTTATTGATTCTCCTAGTTAAGTATGATGATTCTTGAACACAGCTACTTTATGAGTCTTGGCCGTGGCCCAAAGTACTCTGTCTTCCAGTATTACCACCGGATACATACATGCCACAGACACATAACTGGGTGAACATTTTCAGATTGTGACTCAGCTTTGCTAGAGTCCCCAATTAGAGGTGTCCAGGGTTCTAAAGCACACTCTTTTTTTTTGCCTTGGATCACGACTTTATTTTTACCCTTGCCTTTTGGTTTAAAGGGCTATTGGCTTTTTCTGCTTGCTTTCTCTCTTTTTTTTCCGCATAGAATCTCTCTCTTTTTTTTGTATTCACTGTCTTTTCTTGCTTCAATAATCATTTTTATGATTTTTTAGATCCTCAGTAACATGTCTCCTTTTTTCATCATTCTTTCAAGAGCCAACATTCATGAACAACAAATTCAAAAGACATATGCACTGTTCAAGCATACATTCAGAAGTCAAAGTATTGCCACCACATCAAAATAATTAATCTATTATAAAATTCAAAATTCATGCAATTCTTCTCTTTTTTTTTTAATTAAGAACATTTTTCATTTAAGAAAGGTGATGGATTCATAGGACATTCATAACTTTAAGGCATAGACACTAAGACACTAATGATCATAAGACACAAACATAAATAAAACATAAAGCATAATTTACGAAAAAAAAATAGAAAAAATAAAGAACAAGGAGATTAAAGAACGGGTCCACCTTAGTGATGGCAGCTTGTTCTTCCTCTTGAAGATCTTATGGAGTGCTTGAGCTCCTCAATGTCTCTTCCTTGCCTTTGTTGCTCCTATCTCATGATTCTTTGATCTTCTCTAATTTCATGGAGGAGGATGGAATGTTCTTGGTGCTCCACCCTTAGTTGTCCCATGATGGAACTCAATTCTCCTAGGGAGGTGTTGATTTGCTCCCAATAGTTTTGTGGAGGAAAGTGCATCCCTTGAGGCATCTCAGGGATTTCATGATGAGGAATTTCCTCATGTCCATGAGTGGGATCTCTTGTTTGCTCCATCCTCTTCTTAGTGATGGGCTTGTCCTCATCAATGAGGATGTCTCCCTCTATGTTAATTCCAACTGAATTACAGAGGTGACAAATAAGATGAGGGAAGGCTAACCTTGCCAAGGTAGAAGACTTGTCCGCCACCTTATAAAGTTCTTGGGATATAACCTCATGAACTTCTACTTCCTCTCCAATCATGATGCTATGAATCATGATAGCCCGGTCTATAGTAACTTCGGACCGGTTGCTAGTGGGAATGATTGAGCATTGGATAAACTCCAACCATCTCCTAGCCACGGGCTTGAGGTCATGCCTTCTCAGTTGAACCGGCTTCCCTCTTGAATCTCTCTTTCATTGAGTGCCCTCTTCACAAATGTCTATGAGGACTTGGTCCAACCTTTGATCAAAGTTGACCCTTCTAGTGTAAGGGTGTTCATCTTATTGCATCATGGGCAAGTTGAATGCCAACCTTACATTTTCCGGACTAAAATCTAAGCATTTCCCCCGAACCATTGTAAGCTAATTTTTTGGGTCCGGGTTCACACTTTGATCATGGTTCTTGGTGATCCATGCATTGGCATAGAATTCTTGAACCATTAAGATTCCGACTTGTTGAATGGGGTTGGTAAGAACTTCCCAACCTCTTCTTCGGATCTCATGTCGGATCTCCGGATATTCACTCTTTTTGAGTTTGAAAGGGACCTCGGGGATCACTTTCTTCATGGCCACAACTTCATGGAAGTGGTCTTGATGCACCCTTGAGATGAATCTCTCCATCTCTCATGACTCGGAGGTGGAAGCTTTTGCCTTCCCTTTCCTCTTTCTAGAGGTTTCTCCGGCCTTAGATGCCATAAATGGTTATGGAAAAACAAAAAGCAATGCTTTTACCACACCAAACTTAGAAGGTTTGCTCGTCCTCGAGCAAAAGAAGAAAGAAGAGAGTAGAAGAAGAAGAAATAGAGGAGATGGAGGTGGCTTTATTTTTTGGCCAAGGAGGAGAAGTAGTGTCTAGGTTGTGTGAAAATGAAGGAGTGAAGATGGGTTTATATAGGGGTGGAGAGAGGGGTAAGGTTTGGCCATTATGGGTGGGTTTGGGAGGGAAATTGGTTTGAATTTGAATGGTGAGGTAGGTGGAGTTTTATGAAGGATGGATGTGAGTGGTGAAGAGAATGGTGGGATTTGATAGGTGAGGGGTTTTTGGGGAAGAGGTGTTGAGGTGATTGGTGAATGGGTGAAGAAGAGAAAGAGAGTGGTGGGGTAGGTGGGGATCCTGTGGGGTCTACAGATCCTGAGGTGTCAAGGATAATTCATCCCTGCACCAAGTGGCGAGCAAAAATGCTCCTTCTGCCAATCCTGCATTAAACACCGGGCTGTTGCCCATTTCTGGCGTTTAACGCCAGCTTGGTGCCCATTCCTGGCGTTAAACGCCAGTCTGGTGCCCCTTTCTGGCGTTAAACGCCAGAATGGTGCCAGACTGGGTGTTAAACGCCCATTTTGCTATCTTCACTGGCGTTTAAACGCCAGCAAATTTTCCTCCAGGGTGTGCTGTTTTTTTCTTTCTGTTTTTCATTCTATTTTTGCTTTTTCAATTGATTTTGTGACTTCCCACGATCATCAACCTATAGAAAACATAAAATAACAAAGGAAAATAGATAAATATAACATTGGGTTGCCTCCCAACAAGCGCTTCTTTAATGTCAGTAGCTTGACAGTGGGCTCTCATGGAGCCTCACAGATGTTCATAGCAATATTGGAACCTCCCAACACCAAACTTAGAGTTTAAATGTGGGGGTTCAACACCAAACTTAGAATTTGGTTGTGGCCTCCCAACACCAAACTTAGAGTTTGACTGTGGGGGCTCTATTTGACTCTGTTTTGAAAGAAGCTCTTCATGCTTCCTCTCTATGGTTACAGAGGGATATCCTTGAGCCTTAAACACAAGGGTTTCTTCATTCACTTGAATGATCAATTCTCCTCTGTCAACATCAATCACAGCCTTTGTTGTGGCTAGGAAGGGTCTGCCAAGGATGATGGATTCATCCATGCACTTCCCAGTCTCTAGGACTATGAAATCAGCAGGGATGTAATGGTTTTCAATCTTTACCAGAACATTCTCTTCAAGTCCATAAGCTTGTTTTCGAATTGTCTGCCATCTCTAGTGAGATTCTTGCAGCTTGTACCTCAAAGATCCCTAGCTTCTCCATTACAGAGAGAGGTATGAGGTTTATACTTGACCCTAGGTCACACAGAGCCTTCTCAAAGGTCATGGTGCCTATGGTACAAGGTATTGAGAATTTCCCAGGATCCTGTCTCTTTTGAGGTAATCTCTGCCTAGTCAAGTCATCCAGTTCTTTGGTGAGCAAGGGGGGTTCATCCTCCCAAGTCTCATTACCAAATAACTTGTCATTTAGCTTCATGATTGCTCCAAGGTACTTAGCAACTTGCTCTTCAATGACATCTTCGTCCTCTTCAGAGGAAGAATACTCATCAGAGCTCATGAATGGCAGAAGTAAATCCAATGGAATCTCTATGATCTCAGTGTGAGCCTCAGATTCCCATGGTTCCTCATTAGGGAACTCATTGGAGGCCAGTGGACGTCCATTGAGGTCTTCCTCATTGGCGATCACTGCCTCTTCCTCCTCTCCAAATTCAGCCATGTTGATGGTCTTACTGACAAACCCCAATTTGACGGTTTATCTTGTATTGAATTTAGGGGATTTTATAACCTTTTACCCACATTTATTCAATGAAATAGCATGGTTTTACAACTTTTCCTTTAATTGTGCTTAAGAGTGAAAACATGCTTTTTAGGTCTTAAAATAGCTAAATCTAATTCTCCTTGATTCCATTAGATGCCTTGATATGTTTGCTAAGTGATTTCAGATTTAGAAGGCAAAGATTGGATCAAGGGAATGAAGAAAGAAGCATGAAAAGTTGGAGAACTCATGAAGAAATGAAAGAACCGGAAAGTTGTCAAGCCGACCTCTTCGCACTTAAACGACCATAACTTGAGCTACAGAGGTCCAAATGATGCGGTTCCAGTTGGGTTAGAAAGCTAACATCCGGGGCTTCGAAACGATATAAGATTTGCCATAGTTGCTACATGTATGGTGGCGCGCACGCGCATAGTACGCGCATACGCCGTTGCTGCCACCTAGTTCACTTAAAGCAACATGTGGCCAGCGATTTTAGAAGCCTTGTGGGCCCAATCCAACTCATTTCTGATGCTATTTAAGCCAAGGATTGAAGGGGAATCAACATACTTTTCATACTTTACCACAAGTTAGTTACCAATTAGTTTAGTTTAGCTTTTAGTTAGTTTCTAGAGAGAGAAGCTCTCACTTCTCTCTAGGATTAGGATTATGATTAGTTCTTAGATCTAGGTTTTAATCTTTGCTTTCTTCTACTTCTACCTTTCAATTTCTTGTTGTTACATTCATCTTCCTCTATTCTTTTCTTGTAATTTCCTTTATGTTGTTCTTATATTTTGTTGTAGATCTAGTATTGTTCCTTTTACATTCTTCCAATTCAATAAGAGGTAATTCATAATAAATGTGTCTTCTTTGCTTTTCTATTGTTGATCTCTTGTTTTTGTAGTTGTAGATTCCTTTAATACTTGCATTTAATAATGTTTACTTTTATTGCACTTTATGTGTTTGATGAAATGTCTCTTTTAGTTTTAGTGTAGATTTTGTTCCTCTTGGCCTAGGTAGAGTAATTAGTGACACTTGAGTTATCTAATTCCTTTGTTGATTGATAATTGAAGAGATTGCTAATTGGTTTGGAGTGCACTAAAGATAGTCTTTCCTTGGGAGTTGGCTAGAACTTGTGGCTCAAGTCAATTCATCCACTTGACTTTCCTTTATTTAGTAAGGGTTAACTAAGTGGTAGCAATGAACAACTCTCATCACAATTGAGAAGGATAACTAGGATAGGACTTCTAGTTCTCACACCTTACCAAGAGCCTTTTATAGTTGTTAGTTCACTTTTCTTGCCATTTATAATTCTTGTCTAAAAATCCTAAAACCCCAAATATAACTCACAACCAATAACAAAACACTTTATTGTAATTCCTAGGGAGAACGACCCGAGGTTTGAATACTTCGGTTATTAATTTTAGGGGTTTGTTACTTGTGACAAACAATCTTTTGTATGAAAGGATTATTGTTGGTTTAGAAACTATACTTGCAACGAGATTTCATTAGTGAAATTCTAAACCGTCAAAAATCCAATCGTCACTTACACTCTCCTTTTGGATTCTCTTATGTATTGCTTGGAAGAGTACTAGGAGGGAGTTCAGTAACTTTCTTACTCAGCTGACCCACTTGTGCCTCCAAGTTTCTAATGGAGGACTTTGTTTTAGTCATGAAACTTTGAGTGGTTTTGATTAGATCAGAGACCATGGTTGCTAAGTCAGAGTGGCTCTGCTTAGAATTCTCTGTCTGTTGCTAAAAAGATGATGGAAAAGGCTTGCCATTGCTAAACCTATTTCTTCCACCATTATTGTTGTTGAAACCTTGTTGAGGTCTCTGTTGATCCTTCCATGAGAGATTTGGATGATTTCTCCATGAAGGATTATAGGTGTTTCCATAGGGTTCTCCCATGTAATTCACCTCTTCCATTGATGGGTTCTCAAGATCATAAGCTTCTTCAGATGAAGCGTCCTTAGTACTGCCTGGTGCAGCTTGCATTCCGACAGACTTTGAGAAATCATATTGACTTGCTGAGTCAATATTTTTTTCTGAGCCAATTGGCATTCAGAATCAATCTCAAGAACTCCTTTATTCTGATTCGTCCATTGTTCACAGGATTCCTTTCAGAAGTGTACATGAATTGGTTATTTGCAACCATTTAATGAGTTCTTGAGCTTTTGCAGGCGTCTTCTTCAGATGAAGAGATCCTCCAGCAGAGCTGTCCAATGACATCTTAGACGGTTTCACCTTCCTTCTGTCTGAAGGTTTGGACTTCCACTCTAAGCTTACTCAATTTTTGAGGTGGAAAGAACTTTGCCAAGAAGGCATTGACTAGCTTTTCCCAAGAGTTCAGGCTTTCTTTAGGTTGTGAGTCCAACCATATCCTAGCTCTGTCTCTTACAGCAAAAGGGAATAGCATAAGTCTGTAGACCTCAGAGTCAACTCCATTGGTCTTGATAGTGTCACAGATTTGCAAGAATTCAGCTAAAAACTGATGAGGATCTTCCAGTGGAAGTCCATGGAACTTGCAATTCTGTTGCATTAGAGAAACTAATTGAGGCTTAAGCTCAAAGTTGTTTGCTCCAATGGCAGGGATAGAGATGCTTCTCCCATAGAAGTCGGGAATAGGTGCAGTAAAGTCACCCAGCACCTTCCTTGCATTGTTGGCATTGTTGTTGTTTTCGGCTACCATGTCTTTTTCTTGTTTGAAGATTTCTGTTAGGTCCTCTGTAGAGAGTAGTGCTTTAGCTTCTCTTAGCTTTCGCTTCAAGGTCCTTTCAGGTTCAGGGTCAGTCTCAACAAGAATGATTTTGTCTTTGCTCCTGCTCATATGAAAGAGAAGAGAACAAGAAAGTATGGAATCCTCTATGTCATAGTATAGAGATTCCTTGAGGTGTCAGAGGAAAAGAAGAATAGAAGGAGGAGGTAGAAGAATTCGAACTTATCAAGAGGGATAGAGTTCGAATTGTATATTGAGGAGGAGTGTTAGTCCATAAATAGAAGGATGTGAGAAGAGGGGAAGAATTTTTGAAATTAAAGTAAAAGATTTTAAAATAATTAAAAGAAATTTTTGAAAATTTGGTTGATGATTTTTGAAAATTAAAGTTGGGAAAGAAATAAAGTGATTTTTGAAAAAGATTTTGAAATTAGAAATAAAAAAGATGTGATTGAAAATTATTTTGAAAAAGATGTGATTAAAAAGATATGATTGAAAAGCTATGATTGAGAAACAATTTAAAAAGATTTAATTTTTAAAATTAATGACTTGGCTAACAAGAAATTTTAGAAGATATAATTCAGACATTAAACCTTTCTCAACAGAAAAGGCAACATACTTGAAATGTTGAATCAAATCATTAATTGCTAGTAAGTATTTTTGAAAATGGAAAGAAATTGATTTTGAAAATATATGATTGAAAAGATATGATTTGAAAAAGATTTGATTTTGAAAAATTATGAAAACTTGAAAAAAAATTTGAATTAAAAACAAAATCTTCCCTCTTGTGCCATCCTGGCGATAAACGCCCAGAATGGTATCTATTCTGGCGTTTAACGCCCAAAATGCTACCCTTTTGGGCGTACCTGGCTGGCGTTTAAACGCTAGTTTTCCTTCCTCACTGGGCATTTTGAACGCCCAGCTTTTTTCTGTGTAATTTCTCTACTGTATGTTCTGAATCTTCAATTCTCTGTATTATTGACTTGAAAAGACACAAATTAAAATTTTTTTGGATTTTTAATAATGAGGAATAATCAAAATGAAACTAAGATCAAATAAACAATGCATGCAAGACACCAAACTTAGAAGTTTGTATACTATTGACACTAACAAATTGAGAATGCATATGAGAAACAACAAAACACTCAAGACAAGAGAATTTAAAGATCAGAGCAGGGAAATCATCAAGAACAACTTGAAGATCAATGAAGAACATAATGCATGTAATTTTCAAAAATTAGAAGAAAAAAAAGACATGCAATTGACACCAAACTTAAAATTAGACACTAGACTCAAACAAGAAACATAAAAATATTTTTGATTTTAAGATTTTATAAATTTTTTTTGGATTTTTTCAAAAATTATAGATTCAAAATTTTTAATAAGAATTCCAGGAATCATGCAATGTTAGTCTAAAGCTTTAGTCTAAAAAGATTAGACATGGCTAGCCAAGCTTCAGCAGGACATTGCATTCAAGAGCTAAATTGATGAGAATCAATCAGCTTTGGTGATGATGAAAACATCACCTTGAAACTCTAGAATTCATTCTTAAAAATTCTGAAGAAAAATACCTAATCTAAGCAACAAGACGAACCATCAGTTGTCCAAACTCAAACAATCCCCGGCAACGGCGCCAAAAACTTGGTGCAAGAAACTGTGATCATCAATGGCGCCATCAACATGGTACGCTCAATTGTAATCTCAACTCTTTATCACAACTTCGCACAACTAACCAGCAAGTGCACTGGGTCGTCCAAGTAATAAACCTTACGCGAGTAAGGGTCGATCCCACGGAGATTGTTGGTATGAAGCAAGCTATGGTCATCTTGTAAATCTCAGTCAGGCGGATTCAAATGGTTATGGAGGAATAATGATTAAAAGATAAATAAAACATAAAATAAAGATAGAGATACTTATGTAATTCATTGGTGAGAATTTCAGGTAAGCGTATGGAGATGCTTTGTCCCTTCCGTCTCTCTACTTTCCTACTGTCTTCATCCAATCATTCTTACTCCTTTCCATGGCAAGCTGTATGTTGGGCATCACCGTTGTCAATGGCTATAGTCCCGTCCTCTCAGTGAAAATGTTCAATGCGCTCTGTCACAGCACGGCTATTCAGCTGTCGGTTCTCGATCATGTCGGAATAGAATCCAGTGATTCTTTTGCGTCTGTCACTAACGCCCCACAATCGCGAGTTTGAAGCTCGTCACAGTCATTCAATCCTTGAAT
Organism: Arachis stenosperma; assembly: GCF_014773155.1. Taxonomy (NCBI): domain Eukaryota; kingdom Viridiplantae; phylum Streptophyta; class Magnoliopsida; order Fabales; family Fabaceae; genus Arachis; species Arachis stenosperma. The sequence continues at coordinate 129,484,205 of NC_080377.1, forward strand.
CCTACTCAAAATACCATAGACAAGGTTTAGACCTTCCGGATTCTCTTGAATGCTGCCATCAATTCTAGCTTATACCACGAAGATTCTGATTAAGGAATCCAAGAGATAAACATTCAAGCCTTGTTTGCTTGTAGAACGGAAGTGGTTGTCAAGCACGCGTTCATAAGTGAGAATGATGATGAGCGTCACATAATCATCACATTCATCATGTTCTTGGGTGCGAATGAATATCTTAGAACAAGAATAAGCTGAATTGAATAAAAGAACAATAGTAATTGCATTAATACTCGAGGTACAGCAGAGCTCCACACCTTAATCTATGGTGTATAGAAACTCCACCATTGAAAATACATAAGAACAAGGTCTAGGCATGGCCGAATGGCCAGTCTCCCAAAGAGGGTTCAATCATAAAATCATGATCAAAAGCTCTCTTAATACAATAGCAAAAGGTCCTATTTGTAGAGAACTAGTAGCTTAGGGTTTACAAAGATGAGTAAATGACATAAAAATCCACTTCCGGGCCCACTTGGTGTGTGCTTGGGCTGAGCATTGAAGCTTTCATGTGTAGAGACTTTTCTTGGAGTTAAACGCCAGCTTTTGTGCCAGTTTGGGCGTTTAACTCCCATTCTTGTGCCAGTTCCGGCGTTAAACGCCAGAATTCTTGAGCTGACTTGGAACGCCTGTTTGGGCCATCAAATCTCGGGCAAAGTATAAACTATTATACATTGCTGGAAAGCCCAGGATGTCTACTTTCCAACGCAACTGAGATTGTGCCAATTGGGCTTTTGTAGCTCCAGAAAATCCACTTCGAGTGTAGGGAGGTCAGAATCCAACAGCATCTGCAGTCCTTTTCAGCCTCTGAATCAGATTTTTGCTCAGGTCCTTCAATTTCATCCAGAAAATACCTGAAATCACAGAAAAACACACAAACTCATAGTAAAGTCCAGAAAAATAAATTTTAACTAAAAACTAATAAAAATATAATAAAAACTAACTAAAACATACTAAAAATAATGCCAAAAAGCGTATAAATTATCCGCTCATCAATGATTGGGCAGCGCGATTCCTTCCTCCTATGCAGCCCTTTTTCTCGCCTCAGTTCTGAACCACAACGGCAACGACTTCACGGGCAGCAGCGGCAGCGACTAGGGGTGTTCAAAACCGATCCGAACCGAACAAAACCGACCAACCGAACCGAAAAAACCAAAAACCGAAAAAACCGAAAAAATGACATTTGGTAGTTTTTTTGCGGTTCGGTTCGGTTTTCGATTCGTTCAGTGAAAACTCTAACCGAACCAAACCGAACCGGTTCACTTAAAAACTCTAATATATAAAGCCCCCTCCCTCAAGCAGATAACCTAGCTAGCCGCCCTCTCTCCACTCGACCACTCCACAGCGCCAGAACTCCTCCTCCCACCCTCCTCTCTGCATCTGACTCACCGGACAGCACCGTCAAGGCGGCCCTTCCGTATCGCACTCCCTCTTCTCGGCGCGGTCCTTTCTCTGCCTCCCTTCCTCGTCGCGCTTCCTTCTTGTCGTCGAACACTAACCCTCAGTTAGAGAGCGAGCCCAGACCCAGGTTGCTGATTACAGCGTCGTAATCGTCCTCCACTACTCTGCCATACGTCTCAGTCCAGTCCAGGAGTGTCGTCGTCCTTCTCAGTCTAGTCTCATCCCCTCCGTAGCAGTCGCCGACCCACCGTGTCTCACTATCCAACATCTCCGTCTTCTTTAGTAGGATTTTTTTAATTCTAATAATTTTGGGTTTCATCTTGTGTTTATGATTCTGAATTTTTATTTCTATTTTGATGATTCTGTGATTCAAATTCTGTGTTTAGGGTTCTAATTTTTTATTGTATTTTCAAAATCTGTTATAATTATGCAGTTATGGGACTTGGTGTTAAACCTCTTTTATTGTTGATTTATTTTTTATTGATTATTATTCCCTATTGACTTCTAACTATGGGTCGAGGTACTTCTGTATTACAGGTGAAGCGTTTGCCGACAGAAGCAATTTGATGAAAGATGAAACAATAACATGGTCATCATCTTTGCCTTAAAGGTCCCCAAGAAAAAGATGTGGTCTTACTCTCTTACGGTAATATTTTAGACAGAATTGTCAAGTTAAGAAGATCGATCAAACAGTGGAATGTCGTCCAACAAGCCAAGCTAAGCTGATGTTATATTATAGTTTGCAGATTGAAATGCAGGCTGGTGCACGAATTTGTGATTCGCACAACTAACCAGCAAGTGCACTGGGTCGTCCAAGTAATACCTTACGTGAGTAAGGGTCGATCCCACGGAGATTATTGGCTTGAAGCAATCAATATTTATTCTATTTGTCTTAGTCAGGATGTCAACAAAATTGTTTGGATTACTTGAACAATAGAGTTACTTGTTTATAAAGGACTGGGGAATATGTTACTTGTTGTGCAGTAATGGAGAATATGTTGGAGTTTTGGAGATGCTTTGTCCTTTGACTTCAACTCTTCCTTGAAATCCTCTTTTCACACGCAGATTCCTTCCATGGCAAGCTCTATGTAGGGTGTCACCGTTGTCAGTGGCTACTTCCCATCCTCTCAGTGAAAACGTTCCTATGCTTTGTCACAGCACGGTTAATCATCTGTCGGTTCTCAATCAGGTTGGAATAGAATCCATTGATTCTTTTGCGTCTGTCACTAACGCCCAGCCCTCAGGAGTTTGAAGCACGTCACAGTCATTCAATCCCAGAATCCTACTCGGAATACCACAGACAAGGTTTAGACTTTCCGGATTCTCATGAATGCCGCCATCAATCCGGCCTATACCACGAAGATTCTGTTGGGGAATCTAAGAGATATTCATTCAGTCTGATGTAGAACGGAGGTGGTTGTTAGGCACACGTTCATGGATTGAGGAAGGTGATGAGTGTCACGGATCATCACCTTCTTCACAATTAAGTGCGAATAAACATCTTAGATAAGAACAGGCGTGTTTGAATGGAAAACAAAGGAATTGTATTAAATCATCGAGACGCTGCAGAGCTCCTCACCCCCAACAATGGAGTTTAGAGACTCATGCCGTCACAAAGTATGTAATTCAGATCTGAAAATGTCATGAGGTACAAGAAATGTCTGTAAAAGTTGTTTAAATAGTAAACTAGTAACCTAGGTTTACAGAAAATGAATAAACTAAGATAATTGGTGCAGAAATCCACTTCTGGGGCCCACTTGGTGTGTGCTGGGGCTGAGACTAATGCTTTCCACGTGTGGAGGCCTTTCCTGGCGTCAAACTCCAGGTTATAACGTGTTTGGGCGTTCAACTCCGGATTATGACGTTTTTCTGGCGTTTAACTCCAGACAGCAGCATGAACTTGGCGTTTAACGCCAAGTTACGTCGTCTATCCTTGCGCAAAGTATGGACTATTATATATTGCTGGAAAGCCCTGGATGTCTACTTTCCAACGCCGTTGAGAGCGCGCCAATTGGACTCCTGTAGCTCCAGAAAATCCATTTCGAGTGCAGGGAGGTCAGGATCCAACAGCATCAGCAGTCCTTTTTCAGCCTAAGTCAGATTTTTGCTCAGCTCCCTCAATTTCAGCCAGAAAATACCTGAAATCACAGAAAAACACACAAACTCATAGTAAAGTCCAGAAATATGATTTTTGCTTAAAAACTAATATTATTCTACTAAAAACTAACTGAAACATGCTAAAATCTACATGAAATTACCCCCAAAAAGCGTATAAAATATCCGCTCATCACAACACCAAACTTAAACTGTTGCTTGTCCTCAAGCAACTAGATAAATAAAATAGGTTTTAACAGAAATAAAGAAGTAATAATATTCTCGAGTTTTAATTGAAGCTCAGATTCTTATTAGATGAGCGGGGCTTGTAGCTTTTTGCCTCTGAACAGTTTTGGCATCTCCCTGTATCTTTAAATTTTCAGAATGATTGGCATCCTTAGAAACTCAGAATTCAAATAGTATTATTGACTCTCTTAGTGTAGTATGTTGATTCTTGAACACAGTTGTTTCATGAGTCTTGGCTGTGGCCCTAAGCACTTTGTTTTCCAGTATTACCACCGGATACATAAATGCCACAGACACATAACTGGGTGAACCTTTTCAGATTGTGACTTAGCTTTGCTAAAGTCCCCAGTTAGTGGTGTCCAGAGCTCTTAAGCACACTCTTTTGCTTTGGATCACGACTTTAACCACTCAGTCTCAAGCTTGTAACTTGGACCTGCATGCCACAAGCATATGGTTAGGGACAGCTTGGTTTAGCCGCTTAGGCCTGGATTTTATTTCCTTGGGCCCTCCTATCCATTGATGCTCAAAGCCTTGTATCCCTTTTTTACTCTTGGCTAGTGCTAATGGCTTTTTTTTTTTTTTGAACTGCTTTTTCTTGCTTCAAGAATCAATTTCATGATTTTTCAGATCATCAATAATATTTTTCGTGTTCCTCATCCTTTCAGGAGCCAATATTCATCAAATTCAGAGTACAATTTATGCACTGTTCAAGCATTCATTCAGAGAACAAAAAGTATTGCCACCACATATAGTTAATTATAGTCTTTATTACTAAGAACTCATAAATATAGATTACTTCTTTATTCTAAAAAAAATTCTACTACTTTATTCATGCCTGATAATGATGAGAAAAATAAATTATAGCTTAATTGGAAATAAAATCAAAATAGACATACTAATTACTACTAAATATCTCCTAAGGTGAAATTAAAAAAAACGCTATCACTAAGTTAAAGCAGGAAAATTGGAACTCAGCAACCTGTTGTTTTGAGGAGTAGATGTTCTTCTAATCTGTGGAGCACTTTTCAAGGATTAATTTTTTGCGCTTTAGCTCCCTTAGATCACGCCCTTGCTCCTCCTGTTCCTTGAGCAGTTTGCAAATCATGCTACCTTGATTATTCTGTTCTTCCTTTATTTGATCCATAGCATCTTGCAATCTGGAAATAGAAGCCTCAAGATGTTCCCAATATTCGAATTGGGGCAGTTCTGGGAGGGCCTCTTGTGCTCTCCTCTTGGTTGAATCATCTTTGTTGCTGTTGTCTGACCATTGATATTCCAGTAATGGGCTTTTCAATTAGGATATATTCAGTTATTCCCATTTTTACTCCAGCATCTTTGCAGAGCATAGAGATTAAGCTGGGATAGGCCAATCTGGCGTCCTTAGAGTTCCTGTTTGCTACTTTGTATAGCTCACATGAGATCAGCTGATGGACTTCTACCTCTTTTCCCAACATGATGCAGTGAATCATGACAGCTCTTTTGATGGTTACTTCAGAACGGTTGCTGGTGGGCAATATGGAACGCCCAATGAAATCCAGCCAGCCTCTGGCCACTGGTTTTAGATCTTCCAGTTGAGGAATCTTGAATATCTCCCTGATTTTATCAGCATTGGTATGAATGATCTTTCCTCTGACTACGGTCTTATGGTCAAAGAGAGCAGCTCCAATGATTCTTTGCCTTTCTGCCTGCCATAGATTAGCATAGAATTCCTGAACCATGTTCCTTCCCACTTTCATTTCAGGATTGGTCAGAATTTCCCAATTCCTGTTTCAAATTTGCTCTTGGATCTCCGGATATTCATCTTCTTTCAGATCAAATCTGACTTCCGGGATCACTGATCTGTGACTCATTATCTTGTAGTAATGGTCTGAATGTTCTTTAGTTAAGAACTTCCCTTGATTCCAAAGTGGCTTTGGAGTGCTTTCTTTCTTGCCTCTTGGGTTGGGTTGTTTCCCTTTAGGAGCCATGATCAAGAGACACAATAGTTTTTGTGATCACGGGTAAAACACACCAAACTTAGAGCTTTGCTTGTCCTCAAGCAAAAGAGAAGAAAGAAGAGGGATAGGAGGAGAGCAATTGTGGGATGGTGATGATGAGGAAGGCGCCGAACACAAGATATAGGGAGGGGGTGGGAAATTTTCGAAAAATAAGAAAGAGATAAGATAGAAGATATGATTTTAAAAGATATGATCAGAAAAAGATATAATTTTTAAAAGAGAAAGATATGAATAACAATTTAAAAGATTAAATTTGAAGTCTACTTTTGAAAAAGATTTTAAAAATAATTAAGTTTTGAAAACAAATTTGAAAGGATGTTGGATTGGATTTGAAAGCCATTTGGTTTTATAAATTAAGATACATTTGATATTTTTGAAAAAGAGATTTTAAAAATTTGGATTTTTAGAACACTAATTTGGATTGAGGGGTGATGATTTAAAATATGTTTATGCAAGAAATCATGGTTTGAAACATAAAAAATTTGGATTAAAAACGAAATTGTACCTCCTCCCACCATCCTGGCGTTAAACGCCCACATGGTGCATGGTTTGGGCGTTTAACGCCCAATTGTTGCTTCTCCTGGGCGTTCAACGCCCATTTGGTGCTTCTTTCTGGTGTTGAACGCCAGGAAGTCCTTCGTCACTGGGCGTTTTTTCTGAACGCCCAGGATGCTAGCAGACTGGCGTTAAACGCCCAGAAGGTGCATCTTTCTGGCGTTTAACGCCCAGAAGATGCTCCTTTCTGGCGTTTAACGCCCAGATGGCTACCCTTACTGGCGTTAAACGCCCAGTGGGAGCTTCTTTTGGGCGTTTAACGCCCAAAGTATTTCTTACTGGCTTTGTCACGCCAGTGAGCTTCCAAATTTCCCTGTAACTCTGTGACTTCAACCAATTGCTGTTTTACCTTGAAGAGACTTTAACATATACCTGAAAGAAAATAATTAATGAATACGAATAAAATTAAATTTTGTGATTGGCTGGGTTGCCTCCCAGCAAGCGCTTCTTTAATGTCATTAGCTGGACTATTACTGAGTTTTAATTAAGTCTCAGTCTTGAGCATTCTTGCTCGAAATTACCTTCAAGATAGTGTTTAACTCTTTGTCCATTAACAATGAACTTTTTGTTAGAGTCACTATCCTGAAGTTCTATGTATCCATATGGTGATACGCTTGTAATTACATATGGACCTCTCCACCGGGATTTTAATTTCCCAGGGAATAATTTGAGCCTTGAATTAAATAACAGAACTTTCTGTCCTGGCTCAAAGACTCTGGATGACAATTTCTTATCATGCCATCTTTTTGCTTTCTCTTTGTAAATTTTTGCATTCTCGAAAGCGTTGAGTCTAAATTCCTCTAGCTCATTTAGCTGGAGCAATCGTCTTTCTCCAGCTAACTTGGCATCAAGGTTCAGGAATCTGGTTGCCCAGTAGGCCTTGTGTTCCAGTTCCACTGGCAAGTGACACGCTTTTCCATACACAAGCTGGTATGGAGAGGTCCCTATAGGGGTCTTAAATGCTGTTCTGTATGCCCACAGAGCATCATCCAAGCTTCTTGCCCAATCCTTTCTACGGTTAATTACAGTCCGTTCCAGGATTCTTTTGAGTTCTCTATTTGAGACTTCAGCTTGCCCATTAGTTTGTGGATGATATGGAGTAGCCACCCTGTGGTTGACTCCATAACGTACCAGAGCAGAGTAAAGCTGTTTATTACAGAAATGAGTACCCCCATCACTGATTAACACTCTAGGGATACCAAATCTGCTGAAGATATGTTTCTGGAGGAAATTCAACACTGTTTTAGTGTCATTAGTGGGTGTTGCAATAGCCTCCACCCATTTGGATACATAATCCACTGCCACCAGAATATAAGTGTTTGAGTATGATGGTGGGAAAGGTCCCATGAAGTCAATGCCCCATACATCAAACAACTCAATCTCCAAGATCCCTTGCTGAGGCATGGCATAACTGTGAGGTAGGTTGCCTGATCTTTGGCAACTGTCACAATTAAGCACAAATGCTCGGGAATCTTTATAGAGAGTAGGCCAGTAGAAGCCACTTTGGAGGACTCTTGTGGCTGTTCGCTCACTTCCAAAATGTCCTCCATACTGTGATCCATGGCAATGCCAAAGGATCTTCTGTGCTTCCTCTTTAGGTACACATCTACGGATTACTCCGTCTGCACATCTCTTGAAGAGATATAGTTCATCCCAAAGATAGTACTTTGCATCTGTGATTAATTTCTTTGATTGCACCCTACTATACTCTTTGGGTATGAATCTCACTGCCTTGTAGTTTGCAATGTCTGCAAACCATGGCACTTCCTGGATGGCGAACAGTTGCTCATCCGGAAAGGTTTCAGAGATCTCAGTGAGAGGGAGGGACGCCCCTTCTACTGGTTCTATTCGGGACAGGTGATCTGCTACTTGATTTTCTGTTCCTTTTCTGTCTCTTATTTCTATATCAAACTCTTGCAGAAGCAACACCCATCTGATGAGTCTGGGTTTTGAATCCTGCTTTGTGAGTAGATATTTAAGAGCAGCATGATCAGTGTACACAATCACTTTTGATCCTACTAAATAGGATCTGAATTTGTCAATAGCGTAAACCACTGCAAGTAGCTCTTTTTCTGTGGTTGTGTAGTTCTTCTGTGCATCATTTAGAACACGACTGGCATAGTAAATGACGTGCAGAAGCTTGTCATGCCTTTGTCCCAACACTGCACCAATGGCATGGTCACTGGCATCACACATCAATTCAAATGGTAATGTCCAGTCTGGTGCAGAGATGATTGGTGCTGAGACCAATTTAGCTTTCAGGGTCTCAAACGCCTGCAGACACTCTTTATCAAAGATAAATGGCGTGTCAGCAGCTAGCAGGTTGCTCAGAGGTTTAGCAATTTTTGAAAAATCCTTTATAAACCTCCTATAGAATCCTGCATGCCCCAGGAAGCTTCTGATTGCCTTAACATTAGCAGGTGGTGGTAATTTTTCAATTACTTCTACCTTAGCTTGATCCACCTCTATTCCCTTGTTCGAAATTTTGTGCCCAAGGACAATTCCTTCAGTCACCATAAAGTGACATTTTTCCCAGTTTAACACCAGGTTAGTCTCTTGGCACCTTTTCAGAACAAGTGCTAAATGGTTAAGGCAGGAGCTGAATGAGTCTCCAAATACTGAAAAGTCATCCATGAAGACTTCCAGAAATTTTTCCACCATATCAGAGAAAATTGAGAGCATGCACCTTTGAAAGGTTGCAGGTGCATTGCACAGGCCAAATGGCATCCTTCTGTATGCAAATACTCCAGATGGGCATGTGAATGCCGTTTTCTCCTGATCCTGGGGATCTACTGCAATTTGATTATAACCTGAATATCCATCCAGGAAGCAGTAGTATTCATGACCTGCTAGTCTTTCTAGCATCTGGTCTATGAATGGTAAAGGAAAATGATCCTTTCTGGTGGCTGTATTGAGCCTTCTATAATCAATGCACATACGCCACCCTGTAACTGTTCTTGTAGGAACCAGTTCATTTTTTTCATTATGAATCACTGTCATGCCACCTTTCTTAGGGACAACTTGGACAGGGCTCACCCAGGGGCTGTCAGAAATAGGATAAATAATCCCAGCCTCTAGTAGTTTAGTGACCTCCTTCTGCACCACTTCCTTCATGGCTGGGTTCAGCCGCCTCTGTGGTTGGACCACAGGCTTGGCGTCACCTTCCAATAGGATCTTATGCATGCATCTGGCTGGGCTAATGCCCTTAAGATCACTGATGGACCACCCAAGAGCTGTCTTGTGTGTCCTTAGCACTTGAATTAGTGCTTCCTCTTCCTGTGGCTCTAAAGTAGAGCTTATAATTACAGGAAAGGTATCACCTTCTCCCAGAAATGCATATTTCAGGGATGGTGGTAATGGTTTGAGTTCGGGTTTTGGAGGTTTCTCCTCTTCTTGAGGGATTTTCAGAGGTTCTATTATCTTCTCTGACTCCTCCAAATCAGGCTGAACATTTTTAAAGATGTCCTCTAGCTCTGATTCCAAACTCTCAGCCATATTGACCTCTCTTACCAGAGAATCAATAATGTCAACACTCATGCAGTCATTTGGGGTGTCTGGATGTTGCATTGCGTTGACAACATTTAACTTGAACTCCTCCTCATTGACTCTCAAGGTTACTTCCCCTTTTTGGACATCAATGAGGGTTCGGCCAGTTGCTAGGAAAGGTCTTCCTAGAATGAGAGTTGCACTCTTGTGCTCCTCCATTTCCAGCACCACAAAGTCAGTAGGAAAGGCGAATGGCCCAACCTTGACAATCATGTCCTCAATCACGCCTGATGGGTACTTAATGGAGCCATCAGCAAGTTGAAGACATATCCTGGTTGGTTTAATTTCTTCAGTTAAACCAAGCTTTCTGATAGTAGATGCAGGTATTAAGTTGATACTTGCCCCAAGATCACATAAAGCTTGCTTGGTACAATTACCCTCTAATGTGCATGGTATCATAAAGCTCCCAGGATCTTTAAGCTTCTCAGGTAAGCTTTTCAGAATGACTGCACTGCATTCTTCAGTGAGGTAGACTTTCTCAGTTTCCCTCCAATCCTTCTTATGACTTAAGATTTCTTTCATGAACTTAGCATAAGAAGGTATTTGTTCAAGTGCTTCTGCAAACGGAATCTTTATTTCAAGAGTCTTGAGATAGTCTGCAAAGCGGGCAAATTGCTTATCCTGTTCCGCTTGGCGGAGTTTTTGAGGATAAGGCATTTTGGCTTTGTATTCCTCAACCTTAGTTGCTGCAGGTTTATTACCTATAGAAGTGGGTTGGGAAGCCTTTTTAGAAGGGTTATCATCAGCACTCGTAGGTGACTTATCCCCCACTGGCAATTGAGTGCCAGAGGTGGGAGATGGGGTGGCGTTAAACGCCACCTCCTTGCTTGTTACTGGCGTTTGAACGCCAGAACCATGTTCCTTTTGGGCGTTCAACGCCAGATCCATGCTTGTTTCTGGCGTTGAACGCCAGGAATGAGCATGGTCTGGGCGTTCAGCGCCAGCTTTATCCCTTTCTGGGCTCTGCCTGTCCTCAGAGGGATTTTGAGTAGCTATTTGTTCATTTCCTGTCTTCTTGCTGCTTTGAAGTGAGGTATTTAATGTTTTCCCACTTCTTAATTGAACTGCTTGGCATTCATCTGCTATTTGTTTTGACAGTTGCTTTTCTGTCTGTTTTAATTGCACTTCCATGTTCCTGTTAGCCATTCTTGTTTCCTGTAATATTTCTTTGAATTCGGCTAGCTGCTGAGTTAGAAAGTCTAATTGCTGATTAAATTCGTTAGCCTGATCCACCGGACTGAGTTCTGCAGTTACTGTTTTAGCTTCTTCTTTCATGGAAGATTCACTGCTTAGGTACAGATGCTGATTTCTGGCAACTGTATCAATAAGCTCTTGAGCTTCTTCAATTGTTTTTCTCATGTGTATAGATCCACCAGCTGAGTGGTCTAGAGAAATCTGAGCTTTTTCTGTAAGCCCATAGTAAAAGATGTCTAATTGCACCCATTCTGAAAACATTTCAGAGGGGCATTTTCTTAGCATCTCTCTGTACCTCTCCCAAGCATCATAAAGGGATTCATTATCTCCTTGTTTGAAGCCTTGGATGTTTAGCCTTAGCTGTGTCATCCGTTTGGGAGGGAAATAGTGATTCAGGAATTTTTCTGACAGCTGTTTCCATATTTTTATGCTGTTCTTAGGCTGGTTATTTAACCACCTCTTAGCTTGATCTTTTACAGCAAATGGAAACAGTAGTAATCTGTAGACATCCTGATCCACTTCCTTATCATGTACTATATCAGCAATTTGCAGAAATTGTGCCAGAAACTCTGTAGGTTCTTCATGTGGAAGACCAGAATACTGGCAGTTTTGCTGCACCATGATAATGAGCTGAGGATTCAGCTCAAAGCTACTAACTCCAATGGAAGGTATACAAATACTACTACCATATGAAGCAGTAGTGGGGTTAGCATATGACCCCAGAGTCCTCTTGGACTGTTCATTCATACTTACTTCCATAATGGAATACAAGCTGAGAATTTATATGTTGAGAATTATTTATTTTATAATAGTGGAATAAAAAAATGGAATATAAAAAAAATATTTTGAAAATATTTTGTGAAAAATTATTTTCGAAAAATTTGAAATTGAAAATTGAAGTTTATATTAAAAATTTCGAAAAAGTAGTTTTAAAAATAGTTGGAAAATAATTTTTTTTTTTTTTGAATTTTGAATTTTATGATGAAAGAGAAAAACACACAAAAGACACAAGATTTAAAATTTTTAGATCCAATGCTCCTTATTTTCGAAAATTTTTGGAGGGAAAACACCAAGGAACATCAAACTTAAAAATTTTAAGATCAAGACACAAGAAAAACTCAAGAACACTTTGAAGATTCACAAGAACACCAAGAACACAAGAAAGAACACCAAACTTAAAATTTTTAGAAAACTTTAATAAATTTTCGAAATTTAAAGAGAACTTAACAAGAAAACACCAAACTTAGAACAAGACACTAAACTCACGAAAATTAGCAATTAATTAAAAGAAAAAAATAATAAATTTTAAAAAGAAATTTTTGAAAAGAAACTATCCTATCAATATTGATTTAATGACTCTATAATAATTAAAAATAAGAATAAAATTAAAAATAAATTATTCCTAATCTAAGAAATAAAATAAGCCTTCAATTGTCCAAACTCAATAATCCCCGGCAACGGCGCCAAAAACTTGGTGCACGAATTTGTGATTCGCACAACTAACCAGCAAGTGCACTGGGTCGTCCAAGTAATACCTTACGTGAGTAAGGGTCGATCCCACAGAGATTATTGGCTTGAAGCAATCAATATTTATTCTATTTGTCTTAGTCAGGATGTCAACAAAATTGTTTGGATTACTTGAACAATAGAGTTACTTGTTTATAAAGGACTGGGGAATATGTTACTTGTTGTGCAGTAATGGAGAATATGTTGGAGTTTTGGAGATGCTTTGTCCTTTGACTTCAACTCTTCCTTGAAATCCTCTTCTCACACGCAGATTCCTTCCATGGCAAGCTCTATGTAGGGTGTCACCGTTGTCAGTGGCTACTTCCCATCCTCTCAGTGAAAACGTTCCTATGCTCTGTCACAGCACGGCTAATCATCTGTCGGTTCTCAATCAGGTTGGAATAGAATCCATTGATTCTTTTGCGTCTGTCACTAACGCCCAGCCCTCAGGAGTTTGAAGCACGTCACAGTCATTCAATCCCAGAATCCTACTCGGAATACCACAGACAAGGTTTAGACTTTCCGGATTCTCATGAATGCCGCCATCAATCCGGCCTATACCACGAAGATTCTGTTGGGGAATCTAAGAGATATTCATTCAGTCTGATGTAGAACGGAGGTGGTTGTCAGGCACACGTTCATGGATTGAGGAAGGTGATGAGTGTCACGGATCATCACCTTCTTCACAATTAAGTGCGAATAAACATCTTAGATAAGAACAGGCGTGTTTGAATGGAAAACAAAGGAATTGTATTAAATCATCGAGACGCTGCAGAGCTCCTCACCCCCAACAATGGAGTTTAGAGACTCATGCCGTCACAAAGTATGTAATTCAGATCTGAAAATGTCATGAGGTACAAGAAATGTCTGTAAAAGTTGTTTAAATAGTAAACTAGTAACCTAGGTTTACAGAAAATGAATAAACTAAGATAATTGGTGCAGAAATCCACTTCTGGGGCCCACTTGGTGTGTGCTGGGGCTGAGACTAATGCTTTCCACGTGTGGAGGCCTTTCCTGGCGTCAAACTCCAGGTTATGACGTGTTTTGGGCGTTCAACTCCGGATTATGACGTTTTTCTGGCGTTTAACTCCAGACAGCAGCATGAACTTGGCGTTTAACGCCAAGTTACGTCGTCTATCCTTGCGCAAAGTATGGACTATTATATATTGCTGGAAAGCCCTGGATGTCTACTTTCCAACGCCGTTGAGAGCGCGCCAATTGGACTCCTGTAGCTCCAGAAAATCCATTTCGAGTGCAGGGAGGTCAGGATCCAACAGCATCAGCAGTCCTTTTTCAGCCTAAGTCAGATTTTTGCTCAGCTCCCTCAATTTCAGCCAGAAAATACCTGAAATCACAGAAAAACACACAAACTCATAGTAAAGTCCAGAAATATGATTTTTGCTTAAAAACTAATATTATTCTACTAAAAACTAACTGAAACATGCTAAAATCTACATGAAATTACCCCCAAAAAGCGTATAAAATATCCGCTCATCACAGGCCAAGCTGGAATGGTTTTGCAGGTGTCTATCTCACAATTTATAAGCTTTCATTACCATCAATATCATAAAGAATACACGAGCCCACTTACTTATAAAATATTCCTTGTTGATATTGCAAGTGTCTATTTCAGAATTTATTTAATGTTTAGTGTCTAACTATATATATGGAATATAAAAACAGAATGATTATCACACATGAATGATAGAGTATTTTAGATTGATCGAAAATATATGTTCAGTTCTAATTATGTATATATGGATTAAAATATTATTAGAAATAATTAATATCAAAGTAAGTTACATATGTTTTTGCAAGTTATCCTTGTAAGTATTGAGTATTTATTGTTGATTTTTTGGAAATGTTATTGATTATTTGTTGAACCTATTTTATTTTGTTGTTCTGCTGCTTCTGTTAAACTTTTATATGATTCTTTGTTTCCAATTTTGATTTTTAATGCATATATCCTCGAACTCCAGGTATATCTCCTGGTTTATCTGCAGCTCTGGCCGACTCTCATGGTATCTCAGATAGTCATGAATGTTGCAACTGACTGGATTTGTTTGAATTTCTGCTTCTGTTTGACTAATTTATGTTCTATGTTCAGTATATCTTGAAATTATTAATTGTTGTTGATTATTGTATTTGTTTATGCAGTTTGTTGTATTTGGGGGTTTTAGCTTATGAATGTGTATTATTTCTAATTGTTAGGGTTCTAGGTTCTGATTGTTAAAGAAGGTGTGTTTTTTAGTGTTAAGGTTCTAGGTTCTAATTGTTGTATTTGGGGGTTTTAGCTTATGAATGTGTATATTTATTTGGTTAGGGAAATTGCTTCTGATTGTTCAATGTATTTGTTTAGGAAAATTGGTTCTGTGGTTCACTGTTCAATGTATTTGTTTAGGAAAATTATTTCTGATTGTTCAATGTATTTGTTTAGGAAAATTCCTTTCTTATTGTTTAAAAATCTGCAGAAATTTACAGGATACAAAAACAAAAAATAGCATATAAATGGTCATGAAAGAGATTTTGTGTTATGATGATGGATTGGTGCTGTGCCAGTTCCTCATGGTAGTTTTTTTTAATTGATTGAAAAACCGAACAAACCGAACCAAACCAAACCGAATTTAATTGGTTCGGTTTGGTTCGGATGGTCTTAATAAAAAACCGAACCAAACCGAACCGCATATTAATTAAACAATTGGATCGGATGACTATTCTCTAAAAAACCGAACCAAACCGCACCGCGAACACCCCTAGCAGCGACGGGCTTCCTCCATGCTTGCGAGCACGACGGTGGCGACGATGCGGTAAGGACAACGGCGAGCTCGACGCCAGCAGCGGCCTCTTCTCCTCTTCTCCTTCCTTAGTTCTCTCTCTCTCTCTCTCTTCTCTGTGCTCTTCACGCTCTCTCTCTTCCCTCCTGGTGGTGACACGACGGTGCAGCGGTAGTGATGCCCGCCGACGCCATCCTCCTTCTCCCTTTCCCCTTCTTCTCCGTCTCCCCCATCCTGCGCCTCCCTCTCCTCTCTTTCTTTTCCTTTTTTTATCTGAAACTGATGAGTGTTAGGGTATAGGGAAGGGGTTGCGGCGTTGGGAGAAGAGTGAGGGTGGGTTAGGGTAGAAAATTAGGATTTGAGTAAGGAATTTTGGGGTTTAATTAAAGTAGGGTAATTTTAATAAAATTGGGGCATAGGGTATAAATTTGAAATCTAACTAAATACTTAAAATTACTTCAAAAATATTATTTGTTGTATCAAAATACTAGTTAATTTGAAATCGAATACTTTAATTGAAATTATAAGATGATAAGATTAATTTTCTTTATTCCTAAAATTTAAAGTATTAAATTATAAACATATCAATTATCTAAATCATATCATATAAAATTTTTATTATTTCATAAATACCAACTTTATAATTTAAATATAGAAAAATAATTCAATAATTATAAAATTAGATAAAAAATCTAATTTAAATTGTCAAACCTCATTATTTTTTAATTTCTAAAACTTTAAGCTGCAAACAGGAAAATACTCAATAATCAAAGTTTGGATAAAAATCTTAATTTATTTCAAATTTAATTAATCAAAAATGCCTCTAATTATCTTTAATAAAATAAGTTGTGAAATTAAAACTCTAAATAAATAAATAATTTGAAATTAGTTCATAATGAGACTTTCCAAAAAATTTTGAGTCTTACAAGAAAGGCCAAGCAATTGATGACAAGTTTGGTGGATTGCATTGGTCTGATTTTGCAGCAAGTCAACATGGATAGGGTTGCAGTGAACGAGTTACAAATTTGTAAATTTTTGTTCAAATAGATATGTTATTTTACATACAAGTCTTTGCTAAGGTTCACTCTGAAATGTAGCATAGTCACCGTGAACTGTTTTCGAAATAAAGGATGAACCTTTAATTTAGGGTAAAATTCTTTGATTGTATACCTTTTTATGAGCGGCCAAGTTTTTATTTTTTTAATAATCGAGTTGAAAACCAGTTTTTTTGTTATTACATAAGATCACGAAAATTTTGTATTTGTTCGCAATTAGTCATTGATATAGTGGTACCTAGTTATATAGTTTGGACAATTTGTCATTGATATAAATTAGATGGTTAGGGTATTCTTTTTTGTTGTAGTTAAGTGTCGAGTATTATCATGTTGCAACCGTAGATATAACCCTAGACCTAAATCCGGTAATAATGGCACACCCACGATAATAGTTATACACGTAGGGTTTGCATCCAAGCAAGGGCTTAGGTTTTGCTTCCAAGCAAGGGTGTAGGGTTAGACACAGTTATTGAAATATAATTCCAATATCATGAATGAGCAGGAAAGCAAAAAATTTATTTAATTTGAAAATTCGAAATGAATAATAGATTAAATATGGACAGTTGGATTTGATGGCGCGGTCTCCATGGTTCTCTGTTGCATGACCATCATTACATTGGAAACATGCCTTTTCAGGAGTCATGTGATTGTCACAGTTATACATGTTCTATTTAGTTAGGAAGTAAGGAAGTTAATAAATGATTTGCAATGTGTTAGGAAAATCTAAGGAGGAATTAAAAGCATGGTTAAGTAATGGTTGTGAGAGTGCTGACCAGATTGCAGGCCCTATAGATTGGGTCATTACAAATACCCATTGTTTGCACGTTACATCATTGAGAGACGTCCTTGGTATCCTTTATTTGTTCTTGTTTTATTTGTTCCACCGAGGAAGGATGCGGGTTCCTTTTTATACAGTGAAGGTAGGGAAACAACTGGTATTTAAACCTCCTGAGTTCATTGGAAGGCCCAGGTGGATGGTTTTAGTAATGCTGTGTTCAAGGGATTTCGTTCCCGTGAGGATGCACTGAGATGGCTTCACACCTGCGAGGAGGAAGTTGCAGAGATGTTGGCCCCTAGCAACAGTGACAATATGGTCAGGCATGTGATGGATGTTATAAGGGATATACACTTGTCTTCTAATGATGGTTCTATTTCTTAGGGGTGTTCGCGGTGCGGTTTGGTTCAATTTTTGAGGAAAAAGCCATCCGATCCGATCGTCTAATTAAAGTGCGGTTCGGTTTGGTTCCGTTTTTTTGTCAAGGTCATCCGAACCAAACCAAACCAATTAAAATCGGTTTGGTTTGGTTCGTTTTGTTTTGTTTTTTCAGTTAAATCAAAAAAATTCGACCATACTATTATGCAAAGAATGCGAGTTAGGAAAACAACATAAAGCATCCATGTTCTGTATATTAAAATTATGTTCAAATAGATACATAACAAACTTCATATACTCAATATGTGGGATACATATCCCCAACTTAGTTTCTACCTAATCATGCATAATCAAGCTATATAGTTTGGATGGTTTAGCATTGGATTTTAGCAAGCCAGCAACAAAACCAACAATAAAATAATTCATCAAATCAACAATGCACCCACCAGTAAATAGCAATTAGAAACAAATCAACCCAAAAAGCAGTTACATAATAAGAACAACAACAATAATAATAATATAAGACTAGTAGAAAAACATTCTAATCTAGTTATATATTCTAATAATAAAGAGAACAATAGAGTTCAAGCAAAAAAATACTCTAAACATGAAATGAAATAAAACATGGGGCAATCTGATTGAAAAATTTCCAAAGTCCAATAGAGTTCAAATCAACCCAAAAAGACATATGAACAAGAAGAAGGCTACTATCCTCCTCGAGATTGATCGAGTCCTTGAACTTCCCATACAAAATCTTCTTCAGTTCAGCCGTCTGAGCAACCACAGATTGTTTCTCCTCGTCAAGCTTTGTCAGTTTCTGGCTTGTCACCTCTTTCATGTTTTCTATCCTATTCTCAACTTCATCCTTTGGCACATGTGCAAAGACCTCACCTATTTGAAATCGAACCACATCTTGGTGGAGTAAAAAACTATTCTGTTTACAAAAACTGCATAAAGCCATAAATAAATACATGCAACAAACAAAATTAAATTTAGCGCCAATTTACAAAATCAAGATTCTGTTTACAAAATCAAACAATTTACCAAATCAATATCCTGTTTACGAAATCAAGCAATTTACAAATTCATTAAACAACCAACAACAATACCAACAAAAGTAATTCATACCATACAAAATCAAGATGCTGTTCTCATTATTCAAATTTAGCTTACCATATTGATTTCAATCTAACCCTATAAAGATCCAGAAGCTCCAAAACATACTAATCATACTAAATCACTTCAAAAGTAATTCAACAGAGGCAGTTTCAGTAACTCAACAGCATAAAACAAACCAAAAATAACATTGAAATTAAAACAACAATATAATTGGCAACGAATTTTTAAAACTCACCAGGGTGGAACCACTAAGCACAGGTGAAAGAGGCAAACAATCAAATGGTTCTAAGTTAATTGAGATCTGCAAAACAAACAAATATACAGTTTGAAATTGAATTAAAATTTCAGAGAGATACTGAGTCAAGAATAATGAATCAACAACAACAAGTCAGCAATAGTGAATCAACAACAACAATACCAACAATAAAGTAAACAATGCCAACAAACTGCAACAATGAATCAATGATTATTGAACAAAAATTAGTTAAATTACATACCTGACTGGGTGCTATGTTGAATCAGTGACTGGGTGGGAGACTTGAATCGGTTATTGGTGGGTGCTGTGTTGTGGGTGGCGCTGGCGAGGGTGGCGCTCTACTACTCCTGGGTACGACTGCGAGGGTCGTGCTCTGCTACTGCTGGGTGCGAGGGACGAGGGTCGTGCTCTGCTACTGCTGGCGCTGGGTGCGAGGGATGAGGGTCGTGCTCTGCTAGACTGCTACTGCTGGCTGGGGCTTCGTGGTTCTGCTGTCCGCGAAGAACGTGGTGGGAGACTGGAAGGAACGTGGGTTCGCCGCCGTGAGAAGAGAGCGCCACTGCAGAGAGGAGAGCTCGACTGTGAGAGGAGAGCGCGACTGTGAGACAGTGAGAGGCTGTCAGGCTGAGAGTTTTGGATTAGGGTGGGAGGCGTGGGGTTAGGGCTCACTGCCTCAAGACTCGCGGCGCGCTCAAGAGAATTGGGGTTTGGGGGTGGGATGGGGGAGTGGGGTTGGTTTTTAGGGTTTTTTACTGAACCGATTTGGTTCGGTTCGGTTAGGGTTTTCTTGGTCAGAACTGAAAACCGAACCGAACCGCAAAAAAACTGCAAAACACCTTTTTTTCGGTTTTATCGGTTTTCGGTTTTTTTCGGTTTTCGATTTTTTCGGTTTGGTTGGTCAGTTTAGTTCGGTCCAGATCGGTTTTGAACACCCTTACTATCTCTACTAGTGAGTCGTCACAGCTAGAATCCCATGTTTACAGGTAATATTATTAATCGTACGGGACTGGGTTTACGTGTGTGGTTTGAAATTCTAAGTTCGTAATTTGTGTGTGTTACTTTTTTGTTGTTTGAAGGAGTGTATGGCAAGCAGAGGATTTCATGTATGTTGAGAATATGGAAATGTTACTAATATGAGTGGTCGGTGTTGGGCTTCCCCTGTTCTATCAACGTGATACAAAAGCACTAGGCAACGGTCAGCTAGTGGGTTTTGTTGTGGTTCTTCCATCAAATCCTATAGGCTTGGCGATAGCAGCTGAAGGCGAGCTAAGCACGTTAGAGGAGAATGCTTGGGAGGATGCTGCTTTCTGAGCGATTGAAAGGTTGTTGAATGCGACAGGTAGAAAGATACTGGACTACAACTATCGTGTCATCATGCGTGTTCAAATACAGCTTGAGGAGCTTCACCATCAATGCTCATACAGGAACTGTGACCGA
Source organism: Arachis stenosperma (assembly GCF_014773155.1). Taxonomy (NCBI): domain Eukaryota; kingdom Viridiplantae; phylum Streptophyta; class Magnoliopsida; order Fabales; family Fabaceae; genus Arachis; species Arachis stenosperma. The sequence goes on from NC_080377.1 coordinate 129,504,589, forward strand.
ATATATCAACTTGAGCGGGAAAACGCAGTTTTGAAAGATCAACTATCCCTTTTCAATAACATGTTAAGATGAGAATGTCTTCAAGTTGCAGGATTAAAATTGGCTAGACGGGTATAGTGTGAATTAATGGTTAGGATAGATTTTCTGTGGTTTAGGTGTAGTCCTTTAGGGCGCTATCTTTGGAGGGTTAATGGAAGATTATTGTATTTGTTCCTACGCATGTAATTATTATTGGTTCCAGTAGAGTGTATTTTCCATGGATGATAATCGGTCCATTAAATGTGATTGGGTTTTGATTATACACTTTGCATTCCTACATAAATTAATGCAATACATGATGAATGGCGATTTACGTGAATACAAATTTATCTTCTACCGTCCAGAACGAGAATATGGGGGCACAGAGTGATGCAATCTATCTGTGTGCAACATGGTGAGCCTACACTATATCTCGACATGTCCAGTATGTAGCATAATTATATTTTTAATTGAGGACTAAATTTGTTGATTAGTGCCACTAAATTTGTGTATATTTTAATATTTTTGATTGATTGATGTCTTGAGTTAAACTGGACTGGATGTGGCAACTTTAGGTTGAAAATAGTCACATCACTGTCAGCTTTATTTGTACTGTCACACTCAACTATTATCGAAAATTGAATAAGTAGAAAAAGGTGTCACGTATTGAGAGGGGAGAATGGAGCGACGTTTTAGTAAGCTAGAAGGTTACTTTGCGACGGAGCCAAATCCTAGCAAAAGGTTATGGGGATTTATTCAGACAGAATATGATGAAGCGAATGCCCACTAAAGTTTCGTTGGACTAGTTACTTGTATAAAGGTGGCACATGGATATGCGTGTTTCACAACACGATACACCTTTCCCTCGTAAGTAAACATTGTGTTTTGAGAGTAGCATGATGGAGAATGAGGCTGCACGAGATGTGTCGAGGTTGGACAAGTAAGTTCACTTATTATACGCATCGATCCTTTTTCAATATATTGCATGACATGGTTTAGGGTTGTTGTGAAGGCCTTTGTGTGTGATGGAGTTTTTTACTGCATGATTTACTCAGGGAGGGACAGACGGACGCCGGTGAGAATGTGAACTCCTCTGAAGTTCAGGTGTTGCAACTCCTTGGGTCCATCCATCAGGTGTGACTGATACTGTTTTTTTGTTTCCTTCAAGGTGATTATAATAGGTGGACATAGCCCCGTAATGTTCGGTGTTACAGCATTTGTAGGTGAGGGTTCAGAATGTTGTTAAGTTCGCTACATGAGATAGTAGTCGGCCATGCCAAGATTATCGAATTACTATTGCAGTCCATACGACTGAAGGGAAGGAAAAGCCACACCTTGAGGTAAATAGCAATGTCGAGTTAGGCACGAAGATGGTTCGTGGTCGGAAAGCACCAGCAGTAGTGCAGAAGAAGGTTTTGCTAGGTTTAACTACCAAAATTCCTCATTAGAAAGTGTGCCCAATCATAAAGCAAATTGCACATTGAGAACACCACAAATTTGATTAGCATTGTTATTAGTTGTATATTCATGTTTTTATGCCTTTGAATCAATCATGCACCCACCCCTCATTCATGTCGCAGAGAAAGCTCAAGTTTAGCGACGATGACTGTCCGACGAGCTGGAGGACATGCATTAGAAGGGTCCAGGGACACCCTTTACATACTACACTCACGTTGGACATTACATGGATGGCGGAGAGATCCCCCAGGTCAGGAATCTAAAAAATTGCATCCATTAATCCTTTGGGTCGTGTAATGCATTAACGCTCTAGAAAAAGTTTTTTTGTTGTAATAGTGCATTGACCTTATGTTCCCCCCACCGGAAGGAATGGAATTTGCTAGGCTGGATCTTGCAGTAGCGGCATACATATTCGGTAAAGACCTCCCGAAAAGGTTGGTGTACACCCTCTTAAAGATCAACAAACATGTCATGTGACTTTTACTACAAAATTTTTTTGCATTCGCGTAAGGTACACATAATGATTTTGGAAACACAGTTATGAAGTTAATTCGACTGATTGCAGCGAAGTGCTTGTTCTCGATGAACACTGCCCAGTAACTAGAGGTTCTATTTAGACACTATATCCCAGACAGCAAGTCATCAACGATGTAATGAACCAAAACCCGGTGTGTGCCAATTATATGTTGAGTCTTGCATGATGTCTGAATGTGTGACACTCATAGGTGCTTAGTTTGACCGCCGCAATGTGCACCAGGATCATGACTGTTGACTCAATTTTGAAGCGATGGTGGCTTCTTACTAGTTTCTCGGTAATATCCCTAGAATTGATTTCGTTGCATGATTTGAAGCACGTTGTTATACATTATCCATGATTCAGAAGGCTGACGGGCATCTAATCGTTTGAAATCTTGGCAACAAATTGCATTGAGCCCAGGGCACCATTACCCTCAAACATTGGAATACATTAGGAAAAAATTCATGGGCTTGGCTAATAACTTATTCAAGGTATTATTTAAGTCAACGGTGTTGAATCAAGATTTTTTGTCAGTTGTTAGTGTCAATGTTCATCTGAGTATGTTGTCTGTGCTGTGTTGTGTTAATAGGTGTATGTGCCGATGCATAAGGATAATCACTGGTACCTCATGATTATTGACTTTGTGAGCTTGAAATTTGCGTATCTAGACTCTCTAAAAGTTGATAAGGAGACAAAGGCCGGTGAGAATCAAATGCAATACGTGGTAATGAATGGATACTTTTTTTTCCATTGTAGTCATATCCCTTGCATGCGAATGTAACAGAATCACTTGTACTTGGTGCTTAGGCTTTTTCTTGGAGAATATACTTGCCGACCGAAGTTTCTATGAGGATAAGGTGAACTGCATGATACTGAAGCCTTCGACTTTCGACGTCGTCGAACCTGAAATAGGGCAGCAACACGAAAGATCGTGTATAACCATATCTAACTTAATTTTCTCATTGTAGTGATATACTTAAAATGTTTATATCCTCATTGTGCCTAAATGCTTGCAACAATGATTGCGGAGTGCGGGTGGCACAGTGGATGATCCAGTCCCACATGTGACGAGATTACATTTTACAGGTAATTTCTTTTTATTGCATCTTGCGTGTGCGCCCCCATATGATTGGTCCCTTATCGACTATCTTATCGTTGTTCTGGCTCTACTGAAACCAGGTCGTCAATGCAACCACCAAAATGTGACTCGCACTGGACCTAGTCATAGGGAAGCACACCGCACTCCGGACAGACATAGGTCGTATTAGGGGTGTTCAAAACCGAACTAGACCAAACAAAACCGATGGACCGAACCACAAAAACTGAGAACCGAATAAACCAAAAATCGAAAAATTAAATTTTTGCTGTTTTTACTTTGGTTCGGTTCGATTTTCGGTTCTAGTGTAGAAAACCTAAACAAAACCGAACCAAACCGCAACTATAAGTTAAAGATCCAAAATACCCTTAAATTAAACCTAACCCAATACGCTAACACCCTCACTCAGACTCTCTTTCCCATCTCCTACGCCGCACAATCTTCTCCAATCCTCAACCATCACTCAAACTCAATCCCTCTCCATTCCCCTCCTCGTAGAGTCAGTTAGCCTCTTTACCGTTGCAGTCACAGCCTTTCCCTTTCCCTCCTCACAATCGTACCCTCTCCCTTTCTCTCTATTGCTCCCTTGCCATCGTTCACTAAGAGAGCTGTATACGCGCAAGTGCACAACGCCGTTGCCGCCGCACACAGTGCTGCTACTACTGCCATCGCGCACAGAGAGTGACTAAGCGATCCCCTCTTCCTATGCCTTCCATCTCTAACAATTGCATCACCGTCGTGCTCTAGCCATCTGGGCCTTCGTCTCTAGTTTTTTTGTTGTTTGTCATTGAAGCTGTGCTGTTTGTCCTCCACTTTGTCTCCGTCATTGAATTTGTAACATCCCTCTAGCGTAGCTGCTCCCTTGTGGCCACTGACGTGCTGTCATCTCTGTCATCTCACCATTTCTGATACTTTTTCCGATATTTGGTTCTTTTTTTATTTTTTTTCTTGATTTTTGCTTATGATTATTCCATTTGTTGTTGGTTCTGTCTTTTGTTTCAGGATCTTGATTTTATTTTTTTTTTAATTTGTTGTTATGATTATTAGTTTTGGGTTATGATTATTTCTTTCTAATAATTTGGTTTTTTACCTTTCATTATCTATACTTTGATGAAAAAAATGTACATAATTATTTAGTTATTTGGTTTTTTTGTTATGATTGTTAGTTTTGGGTTACAATTATTTAGTCATCTGGGTTACAATTATGCACATAATTTCTTTATTGCTATGTGATTTTGTTTTTATGACTCTGACTGAGTAGGATATGTTTTTCCTTTGAATTAATTCAAAAGCCAAACAACCGAACCAAACAAAACTGATTTTAATTGGTTTGGTTTGGATGATCTTAACAATATAACCGAACCAAACCGAACTGCAATTTTAATAAACGATCGGATCGGATGGCTTTTTCTTAAATAACCAAACTACACCGCACCGCAAATACCCTTAGGTCGTGTGGCGGTTGATAACTGGGATAAGAGGTGCTGTAGATTATCCAGAAAGGCAAGGAAGCACGTCAGAGATGCCTCAAGCAAAGCTGGTTCGACCCAGGGTGATGCTACTTGAAGGGTACTTTTGAGACACTCTTCGAATGACTTTTATATCTACCATTCGTCTCATGTCACCGTAGCTAGAATACTATACTTTTGATTAAGATCCGATTCATAGTTGGGTTGTTCATGTCCGACATTTTCAGTCAATTGTCATGGACAACTGCACGTTAGTTTATCTTCAACCAGAATATGCTTATTGAAGTTCACTTGGTTGATCTAAAGTGATATGTGGTTGCCTAAGTTGTTTATGTTTATATTTTGCCTTCTTATTATACCGTTATATAATCAATGACTACATGTTTGTTCATCTTGTAACGCCCAGAAAACTAATGTTTTGATTATTATGTGGTATTTGAAATTCAACACCCATCACGAGTGTGACTATAATCTGATGCATAAATATATTATAGTATGGATTTTGAAGCATTAGCTATGTGGACTGTGTTCACCACATGTTGGTGTCACTCGTAAATATATTCAACTCACATGTACCAATTGTCTTATTTTTGCAATTCACTTGAATCATTCCAATTCTTCCGATATGCAATACATTCGTTCTTCCTTTGCATGATTCATTTTACTTATGTATTAAATGGTAGACATAATTGAATGATAAATGGTGTCAAGAACAAGTATTTAGACCAAAATTGCAAATATTGCTTCGAAACCCTAACTAAAATGAAAATAATGAACATAGTTTAGCGCTGATTATTTGTTATGAAACCACTCACTCATTTCCTTACGTTGTTTCCACTTTAGACCTTCAACCCAACAACTAGAAAAATATGAAGAAAAAGTGCTTGGGAACTAAAATAGCTTCAATATTCCAGAAAACCAATGAATGATTATATATTTTTATAGCCTAACAAAATAACAAGCCCAACAAAAAAGAGTATAGTAAGAAACATTAAATTCCAGCAACTAACCATCGTTGAGAAGGATAGACACATGGAATGTCCCTATGCCAAAGAATTTCCCTAGAAGAAGTCGCATTTTCTATAGTTGAAGTCCAAGATTGGATAAGCAATGATATCTAGAATCTTATCCAACATGATGGTGGAAAACTTGTTGCCTAAAATCCCAGTCTTTCCTGCACACAGGACCTTTAGCGACAACATTCATAAATCTTGCAAGTTGGGCATGATTACAAAATATCAAAATCGAACTTCACCATGCGAATTGTTGGCCTTTCTTAGAATGAAAGCCGGTGAGCCAACACGCAGATTTGCACAGACCCTCAGGAGCATCAGGTCCATATCTTCTTCGTATATGAAGATGTCATCCTCGGTTTGGGTTTCCTCGTTACCACAAACCCCTGAACATGTGAAGTTAAACGGATTGTAACTATAAAATTCTTGGATGCCTAGTTTATACAAGTTAATAAACCAATGTGATTGACATAGGTTCACATAAACATACATGTTGGCTTCGACGAGTGATCCCCATCAAGGTCTGCTTGGACACCACTTGAATCCGCATCCATGGTAAAATATAAGCCAATGTTGTTTGTTGGCATATGGCTAGAAGCATGCAACATGAATAGCAAATACTTAACAAAATGGAGTAGATAAAATGGTAATTATGACTCATTTGCATCTACTTTTGCAACCCTAGTCCAACCTGTTGTTCCTCATAGGACTTTTTAGAGTCTTTTCTAGCAGACTGTTGGCGAGAATCTCAATGTTGGTTTTTTTCAAACCGTCCGATTTTGAAAAAATTTTTCTACACAGCACGTCAATGGGTACGAAAGGTATTTCAACTAAATAATAAAGTTCATGGGCATGGAGGGAAAATAGCAACTCATGTGGATACAACGTATAACTTATTGGGTTGAAAAACCCAGACCCGTTGAAGTTATTTACATCCATTTTCCTAGCTTATCCAAAAATGCACATGCAGGTATGACTAAAAAAGATTCTGATGCGAACCCTTCTTCCACCGTTCTCGTCCCAGATCGGGTGGAGAGAAAAGCCTAACGCTACGCGGGCCTTATTATTATCTGAATCCTCAGCACATAGATGGACCTATTTTTCATTTCGGGCTCACTCCATATGACAACAATGTGTTGGAATGGGTTGAATTTTGCCTTCAATATTGCAGTTTAATGTATGGCCATATCATAGTTGGTAATAAAACTCATTTCGGTTGAAAATTATTCAAAGACAATACTTAGAGAATCAGCCACAACACTCATGTTGAGGTTCAAGTTACAATTAATTATAACTACAAACAATATTCACTAATTAGATACAACCAAGAAAGGGATAAAACATTCTACACAAACCAATTGTTTATTAACAAACCAACCAATCATTTTGACTAGAATTGAAGTGAAACATAAGCAGAGCAGCACACATCAGTTTTCCCAATCATAAGGCATTTGCAAGAGAGGCCACCATCTCCATCAGCTGTGGCATTCATCACAGATGGAAGGAAATGAATAACGTCTACACAGTTTTAGACAACACACATCAACGTCATCAGAACTAGTAAAAATAAGGCATACCTTACTTGTCTTGTCCTCGTCCACATTAAGTCCCCCAAGCCATGGACATGGGGTTGGCATCAACTTTTTCCTCCAGGTACACTACAGCCGAGTTCGCATCTCCGTCAACTATACTAGCAAGCTTACTCCTATCAACATAGTTATAAGCATTAGGGGTGGCAATGGGTAGGGTAAGGTACGGTTTGAACCTAACCCTAACCCTATTCGCGGGTTGAGTTTTTGACCAACACTCAACCTTACTCTACCTGCAGGTTGACAAAAAGAAACAACATTATTATGTAATCTAAAAAGTATAAAAATTAAAATTTTAATTCATACATTCAAAAAACACAAATTATTCCACAAATAATACAATTATCTCATACACAACATAATCATCAAATATTTAATTACACATAAAAGTCTTTATCTAAATAAATAACACAAACATAAATAAAATTATTTAATTCCATGTCTCCATGAGCATTTCATTTGTTGTAACAATACCATCACTAGTCTATGACTTCAGATACAACATCATTATCATTTGCAGTTTGATAATCAGGTTTTTCACCTAAAAATCAAAGATAATAAATCAATTTATTAATCAATCTATATATAAATTTAACATTACCATAAACAAATAGTTAAGTTAAATCATAAATAACCTCTTTGATGATATGCTATCCACAACCAGTTTTGATTATACATAAAAACTTCCACAGTATCTTCATGAAGACTATCACGATGAGGAGAAATTACTCGACCACTGCTGCTAAAAGAAGACTCAGAAGCAATAGTAGACATAGAGATAGTAAATATATCTCTTATAATTCTTTAAAAAGTTGGAAATCTAGCCCCATTTACTTTTCACTAAGTTGAAATATCAAAGTCAGCACTCAAATGATGAACATCTTCCTCTATGTAATGATCAAACTCAGTCTTTACAAATGAACCTTTTTTTCTCTTCTTTTGTCTGATATACAACTAGTAAGCAGTATTATCATCTTGCTGTTTTTTCATCTGTATCTCTTATGTAGAATCTTCAAATACATTACTTGAATTAAACGGATTCTGTTGGTACTCATGAAGTAAGTCATAACATATTTGTTTGATCCTCTCAATTTTACTTGAGCACTCATCATGATTTTGACATTGAGAATTTATACTCAAGCCTAACAAGTTTATACCTAAGGTCTAGAATGACAACAACACCCATCATGCCATGAATTTTTTTCTAATACTTATCAAATTTTACCCTTAAACTACATGCCATATTACTAATTAGTGGATTTGAAAAAACAAACCATTTTTTCAAGGCAACATTTATATCACATACTTTGTTAAAAAAAATATTAGCGGTTGGAACTTGAGTACCAGAAAACAATTATGTCACACCATAAAATAATTTTAATTTACCACAAATTTCTTTAGCAAGGTCCCACTCCTCATTGCTTGGAAAACTTTTGTAATTAGGATCCTTCTGTCTTAATCGAGGGAACACATTTTGATACAACTATTTTATATTACATACAAATGGCCTTGGCAATACACCTTCTTGTATAAGATGGATCAAATACAAAAGCATTTGCACCACTCCTTGCATGTTTAGATAATGAATTAACAATTATTGATTGCCTAGAGTTTGCTAATTTGATCCTTTTTACAATAGTGGACCACATGATTCTTCAAATTTGTAGTCCTATTTCTTGAATTGGCTCCAAAAACAGATTTGTAATGGTTGCATTTTGCCTTCTACTATTTTTTTCTCTTGAAATTGTTTAAAGTATTGTCAATAAACACTCTTCAAGCTCAATTTATTGCTATTTTCAATCGAAGCGGACTCTCCTAGAATAAAATTAGCGGTTGCTTCCACTGGGAGTTTTTCTTGTTGTTCTTCTGCAACCACATCTTGTGTCACTACATCCATGTTGGTACTTGACATTTCGAAGTGAATTCCTTACAAATATGTACAAATATAACATGTTCAAATACACTTTGTACAGATATACAAATATATTAATGTAACAGAAACAGAAACAACACTTACCAATAAACTCCCATCTCTAATTTCTTAATGATTAAATAATTTTTTTTACAGAAATAAAAATTTATGACAAATAATTTATATGCATATAACAGAAACAACATAAAGTCATGAACTCAACTCAAACTCAAATTAAAATCTGCATATGTACTTTTACACTATAAAATCATGAACTCAAATTAAAATTACATAAACTTAAAGAAAAATGTCAGCATCTGTTCCAACTTCCAACCAATCTAAATAAAAGGATTTCAACTTCACTCTTTTTGAAAGGTATAAGAAATTAAGATTTATTATTGTAGAAATGAGTCAAAATTAATTAAACAAATATTACTAAATAATTAACAAATAAACAATCAGCGTTTAAGTATTCATTAAAGACAAAATTTAGCAAATAAAAACACATTTATAACTATTTATTTTTGCAGATGTTTTCTCTTTTAAACAAACAATACATTACTCCATATATACTTATGCAATAAAGAAGCTAACATAGTGATAACTAAACCAATGAAAAATCCTTCTGCAACATAATTGAATTTCTTATTCCTAAACTGCTTGATTCACCTAAAAAGTCATCGTCCTTTTTTTTATTTCATATATACTTTAATAAAATAAAATAGAAAAGGAGCCAAACAATAACTCATATTTTTATAAGTTATGCTTTGAATTCACAATTACCAAACTCACTATCACAAATAATAATTCTATAAATGTTATGTCCCAATTTTCATTCACTCCCACTTTGTATTAAACTTTTCATCACCTTTATACGAGATTCTTAATTCTTATTCAAAGAAATATTTTCCAAATATCTTCATTAATGTATGTTAATTAAACCAAGGAATGACCAAATCAGAATTATGGCCAAATTTATCACAATATTAGGCAAAAGGTTATCCATTGAAGATCATGTTTAAATTAAATCTAATTATTAATTTGTTAAAGCACACAAAAACTGAAACACATACGCGCACTGTGCACACACAGATACATATCTAATTAAAATAAAATTAAATAATAACTGAGTTTTAGTTTTGAAGGCAGTTAAAAATACTTTGAGAATTTCAGCACGATGAGCAGGCGTTGAACAGAGAAATGAAGCATAGGATAGGGTACAATAGAGCCGGCGACCCGACGCAGGCAAGTTGAACAGAGAACGTGCTTTGCGAGCAAGCTGGCAACAAGAGTGAGGGGAGATTGCAACACCATTGGTGCGCGAAATTGTGATCACTACAACTTCACACAACTAACCAGCAAGTGCACTGGGTCGTCCAAGTAATACCTTACGTGAGTAAGGGTCGATCCCACGGAGACTGTTGGTATGAAGCAAGCTATGGTCATCTTGTAAATCTCAGTCAGGCAGACTCAAATGGGTATGGTGATGAACGAATAAAGCATAAAGATAAAGATAGAGATACTTATGTATATCATTGGTGTAAGAGCTTCAGACAAGCATATGAAGATGCCTTCCCTTCCGTCTCTCTGCTTTCCTACTGTCTTCATCCAATCCTTCTTACTCCTTTCCATGGCAAGCTCGTGTAGGGTTTCATCGTTGTCAATAGCTACCTCCCATCCTCGCAGTGAAAGCTAATGCACGCACTCTGTCACAGTACTGCCAATCACCGGTTTGGTTCCCTCCCCTACCGGAATAGAATCCCTCTTTTGCGTCTGTCACTAACGCCCAGTAGGTTACAGGTTTGAAGCACGTCACAGTCATTCAATCATTGAATCCTACTCAGAATACCACAGACAAGGTTTAGACCTTCCGGATTCTCTTGAATGCCGCCATCAGGTCCTGCCTATACCACGAAGATTCCGATTAAAGAATCCAAGAGATATTCACTAAGCCTCAGATGCTTGTAGAACAAGAGTGGTTGTCAGTCACTTTGTTCATGGGTGAGAATGGTGATGGGCGTCAATCATCACCTTCATCAAGTTGAAGAACAAGTGATATCTTGGACAAAGAACAAGCGGAATTGAATAGAAGAACAATAGTAATTGCATTAATACTCGAGGTACAGCAGAGCTCCACACCTTAATCTATGGTGTGTAGAAACTCCACCGTTGAAAATACATAAGAACAAGAGTGATCATTGGTTTCGGCCCCAGAGAGGGAACCAGAAGAACCAAGATGAAAATACAATAGTAAAAGGTCCTATATATAGAAAACTAGTAGCCTAGGGTGTACAAAGATGAGTAAATGACATAAAAATCCACTTCCGGGCCCACTTGGTGTGTGCTTGGGCTGAGCAATGAAGCATTTTTCGTGTAGAGACTCTTCTTGGCGTTTAACTCCCGTTTTGGTGCCAGTTTGGGCGTTTAACTCCCATTCTTGTGCCAGTTTGGGCGTTTAACGCTGGGAATTCTGAGGGTAACTTTGAACGCCGTTTTGGGCCATCAAATCTTGGGCAAAGTATGGACTATCATATATTGCTGGAAAGCCCAGGATGTCTACTTTCCAACGCCGTTGAGAGCGCGCCAATTGGGCTTCTGTAGCTCCAGAAAATCCACTTCGAGTGCAGGGAGGTCAGAATCCAACAGCATCTGCAGTCCTTTTTAGTCTCTGAATCAGATTTTTGCTCAGGTCCCTCAATTTCAGCCAGAAAATACCTGAAATCACAGAAAAACACACAAACTCATAGTAAAGTCCAGCAAAGTGAATTTTAACTAAAAACTAATAAAAATATACTAAAAACTAACTAGATCATATCAAAAACATACTAAAAACAATGCCAAAAAGCGTACAAATTATCCGCTCATCAACCATCATCAATGCGAGTTGCGGCAGACACAGCTAACGTGAGTAGCCACAGCAACACAGTCAGAGTGCGGAGAGATTTGGATTTGAGAGAAAAGGATTAGGGTTCTTGCACCACTGAGAGAGTGAAGGCTGTGAAATAAGGTTTGTAATCTGAATGGATTGAGGGCAAGTAGGTTGTTAGAGTTGTATTTATATCTCATTAAATGAGAAATGAGTTTTATAGAAATAAATATGTTAACATTACAAATTTATAAACTTAGTTCAGTGGCTAAAAATTTTTTGCACATGCTGAATGTTTTTTGTTCAACTCCCATATGTAACATTTTTAAATATATAATACATATATATGGGTGGTGCAGGTACGGCAGGTAGGGTTGAGGCTCAACTTGCACCCTGCCTGTTCCGCGTCCAATCTTACCCGCAGCGGATCGAGTTGGCAACTCTACCTGACCGAGTTGGGTCAGATTGGGTACCCGTAGGTAGGGTCCATGCTGTCAGGCCTAATAAGCATCTTTCTTCAGGAATCCAACTAGCGAATACCCTCCGGCCATGCCAGCCAAGATATTGCATCGTCTTAGACGTCGAAATTTCACACACCTGTATCCCATTTATTTGAGCTGTTGCCGCTTCTGTCATGGACCGAAAATTTGGAATTAGGTGGACCATGTCATGATGTGTGAGTGCATGTTCGTGATAACCTTTTTCACCCTCCACATGTTATTGCTCCTGTCAAAGTATACGCATATCCTTGCCTCACAGTTGGTCCTTGTCTTTGGCTTATGGGGCCACTTCCTATCCACCCGGTTGTAGTGTTTTCTATGTCTGAGTCCTTCTCTATTGCAAAAAAACTTCGCCTAATTAGGTTCCCTCCTTCATCCTTAAACATATCCCCTTTCTAAATTCCAAAACCATAAAACCTTCCCAACTTTTGATAGAAATCGTATGCATATTTTTCGTTTGGAAATACCTTTCTTAATATGTCGTCACCGGTCAAAGAACCAACATCTCTGTAGTCAACACCGTCATCACTCCGTGTGTAGAACACATTTTTCAAGTTGGCTGTTGTCATCTACAACTTCACAAGCACAACTCGTGACACAACCAATAATAACACACCAAATGAAATCGTATAGACATTCTCTTATGTACATTCATAAGTATTTTTAAACTCGTGCATAGCTGAATATGTAACCCAACAAACTTCAGTTTCCATCCACTGGGCATAACAACGAAATATTCTAAATCCAAACCACACAATTTTAACACTAGCTTAATCTATATCTACACAAACACATACTACCTTAACTACTACCGGCGAGAACTTGTCTAACATTGCTACATATTTTATATTTGTCAAAATCCATAACTTAGAACATACACACCACAATACAAAACCCACATTGAATCGAATAAGGGATTTATAAAAATCAAAAGGAAACTACTGGGAATAGAATCAAAATCATTAGCCGCTAAATTCCACTTTACAACTTTCTACAGAGAGAGATACCAGAACATACCAATCGCTCTAGACTCCAATCGTGTATGAAATGCCCTCCGATACTGGCCAACTAATAAAAACCACAATATTCTATATTCTTCGGGGACAACGTCACCACACTCCAGCTATTGCACCATCCAAGTATAACGGCTAAGGTTCTGAGGTTTCCTTCCCTTCAATTGTGTTCGATGAATGTGTTCCCCTTAATTCTTTTTCCTAGTTTACAATGATATTTTTTATATAAATTTAAAATCCTCTTTCTTTGATTGGATTTGCCATTTTCACTCATGTTTACTGGTTCTTAGTTACTAGGTTGGCGTTAAGAAAGATAGCTCTGACTACTGTCCTGATTCAAAAAATGTCAACACAAAACAATTTTTCACCCAAAAAAAGTCCAAAATGCACAGCCCAATGCTGTCAAAAATCCAATCAGCCCACCAAGTGTTTCCTTCCAAAAATTATTTAACCAGATACTTGCATTTATAATGACACCTTAACAATTAATCCTCTACAAAATTAATGGCCCACATCTGAAAACCACTTTTCTTTACTTCTTGTGTCAGGATAGTATCGTACATCCTGACTTCCCAGGTCCATGTAAATCCCACACGCGTAGTGTGATGGAGACATACACCTGGCATCCATACGTCTGGATGTTTCCTGATGTCCATACCATAGCCTTCACCAATATAGCATTAGTGCATTAAGACACCAACTATGTCAATCACTTTGAGAAAAGCATGAAATTTCAAGGTGCCTTCTATGCAAATTACTACTTTCATCTGAAACCTTAAATATTCAAGATCAATCCTCCAAAACCCCATCACAAAAAATGGCATATGAAGAAGTCAAACCACTCAATCCTATCTTTCTCTTTGTCTTTGCCATATGATCACATTTTGATTTTTGTTTCGTTTTTCAATACTTTCTGAAACTCATGATAAGACGACATCACTAATGTTTGTGAGGTAATTGCTCTCTAAAAAGTGGATTTAGTTATTTTGTGCAGTTGTGCCAAAAATAGAAAGAATAAAACTCTACAACCAAGTCAAAAGTTTAATCAAATCCAACCAAATTGTTATTAAGGGTTTTAAATCTACGTGCATACTTTTCTACACCTCTGGTGCTTCAAATTCACGCGCACACGTTCTTCTTCACCCATTTGTTCGTCTTCTTCTTCTTCTTCTCCTCATTTTTTGTTATCTTTCTCTTTTGTTATCGTCATTGCCATCACCACCACCACAATCTCTTTCTCCTCCTCTTCTTTCTCCTTCTTTTCTCACTTGAATTTCTTCTCCTCTATCATCATCATCATCATCATCATCATCACCACCACCATCATCGTTATCATCATCATCGTCGTCTTCTTGTACGTATCGTCATTATCATTATCGTTATCATCAAATTTTTGCCATATTGATGATGTTGTCTGATCTGAAATTGATTTAGATGTATTTTTGTTCATGATTCAGTCTTGTTTTTGTGTTTTTTTCGAACTAAATTTGTGCGTCACAATCATAAAGTAATTTCAGTGCACTTCTGAGTTAATTGAGGTACATTTAGTCTTGTCACTTGAATTTGGTGTAATTTGGTCATCAAATGTAATTGTAATGGTTTTGGCATCATTTAAGCCATATTGATGATGTTGTTTGATCTAAAATTGATTTTGGATATGTGTTTTGTTCATGATTTAGTCTTGTTTGTGTACTTATTTTCAAACTAAGTTTGTGTGTCGTAATCATTAAGTAATTTTGGTGTATAATAACTAACAATATCAACTACAAAATTATATATCAAAGTAACCACACAAAATACACAACACTGAAAATATTTTTTGTATGAGAAGTAATATTTCTAAAAAGAAGAAGTAAGAGCAACAGAAAAAAGAAAAAAGAAGAATAAAAAGAACGGAAAAATACATCATTAAAGAAGATATTTTTTATCGGTGTCAAAACTAAAAAATTTATGTGTTATTGTTAAAAAATTTTGGTGTTATTTTTCTGATAAATTATGCACAATTCAAAACTTTTTTCCTCTTCTTCCTCATCTTCTACTGCTTTTTCTTCTTCTTTTTCATCTTTTTCTTCTTCATCTTCTTCTTCTTATTTCATTTTCTTATAGTTCTTCTTATTTCACTTTCTTATAGGAATAAAACAAAAAAAAAGAAAAAATTAAACAAAAAAAATAAATAACTGCAATAACATATGAAAAAAGAGAAGGAGAAGAAGAAGAAGAAACAAAAATTTCGGTATTATTTTTTAATAAATTCTTCACACTTTAAAACTCTCATTCCTTCTTCTTCTTCTTCTTCTCCTTGTTTCATATTCTCATAATTCTTGTTTCACCCTCTTAACAGGAACTTGTGTCACGGTTAAAAAATTCCCGTGTTAAAATTGAGAAACTTCTGTGTCACACTTAAAAAATTTTGGTGTTATTTTTTGATAAATTCTGCATAACTCAAAACTCATAATCCTCTTCTTCTTCTTCATCATCATGGTCTTCTTCTTTTCATGTTCATCTTCTCCTTCTTGTTTTACCTTCTCATAATTCTTCTTGTTTTACCGTATTAACAAGAATAAAAACAAAAAATCAAACAAAAAAAAGAAAAAACACATAATGCTGCAAAATCACTAGAAAAATAAAAGAAGAAAAGAAAAAAAATGCAGCAATAATAGTAGTAATAAAAGAATGACAATGAGGAGAAAATATGTGAAGAAAAAGAAGAAACACAAAGAAGTTGGAGATGTTGAGAAGTTAGAGCGTGTAGACACGCTCTCTCTAATGAAACTGATTTTTATTAGATTTGGACCAACTTAATTAAACTTGGTTGTCAAAAAGACTTGAATATGTTACATAATTAAAATAAAAAATACAAATAGTTTAAGTTTTTAATGCATTTATTTTGTATTTATTAAAAAAATATTTAAAATATTTCATTAATAATAATCTTATTATATATTTTTAAAGCACATATTAACTGAACTCGTAAAAATTTAGGACTAATCTGATTGAGTTAAAACTTGGAATAAAATTTAAATCATTAATTTTACCATTTAACTTTATAATTTTTTAGAATATATTAAAAGCTAATTACTAAATCAATTATTCACATAAAATATATATCGCAATATATAATATACACATAAAAAATAGGTTAAATAATAATATTTATACACAAAAATATAATAATTAATTTAATAGTTAATTTTTTTTATACATATAATACTTTTAAATGTGGAAATGCCACTCCAAAAGCATCCAAAGGCAGAAGTGAGGTAGAAACATCCTGTGTAGCTTATTTGCCTTGGTATACTTGATTCTAATATCCAAAGCAACCGCCCCTACACAGATCCAAAAAAAACGCACACACACCACGAAAATAAAAACAAAAATAAATAGTTGAGAAATCCGTACACTTGAAATGTTAAAATTGAAGGCACCTTCGACGTAGGTACGTACTGCCTTCTTTAGACAAATATCTTCCTTGATTCAAGAGTCGCCACTTTTAACACTTGACTTTTGAGCCGCCACGCCAATAATAATACAGGGTCCCAATACAGACAGCACTAGCCGAAGCTACATATACCAATCATCACACCCTGCACACACAGGTAAATCTTAATCTTTCAACTAGGTAGAAGAAGAAGAGCCAGATCAGAGTTTAATTAATTAATTAATTATTACTGTTGAAATTCTATGTTGATTAAGACGGCAGTTGTATTGGCAATACTGCCGAATGCCTTGTCGGACAACACCAAGGTAGTGCCGCTAGCCGAGGCGGCCGAAACAGCGGTGGCAGCGTAATCAACGATCTTGATCTGAATGCTTTGGTCGGGAATGCAGGTCCTTGGTTGCTCCGCACTGATGCATCTCACCAGATACTGCCTCCCGCAAGCTGCCCCATTGTCCCATATTCCATCTCCCGCCGCCGCAAACAGATTGCTCGATGGGAACTCTGTGGCTTCCGTCCCATAACACTTCGAAGCTACATAAAACAAAAACAAAATAAAAAAATGATGTGAAAATATATATAAAAAAATAATGACCTTAATAAAATTCATGTTAATTTTTTTTTAAAAATGTATAAGTAGTCTTAATTAAATTATTATATATACAAAATAACATTCAAACTCTATCATTTTTTAAACTGAATAATGAATTAACTATTAAATTAACCTAAGTTGATTAATATAATAGCTATTATAATATCCACTTTATATATTATTTTTCACAATATTCTTCAGTTTTACACGCAAAAAGTTAATCCATCTCAAATAAAATATTCATTTAACTTGGTCAAGGAATTACTGGATATGTAGGACAGAATTCGCGAGCATGTAAAACTTACGTAAATATGGAGGGGAGTAACTAGCAGCGGTTCCAACATCGGCTCTGCAGGGGAAGAAAAGGTGGAGAACTATGAAGGAAACTATGAATGACGATGATAGAATGCGTGTTGCTAATGATGATGACATGATTGCAGCGTATTATTGATGATGTTAAAAGCGCAGAGAAAATTGGAAATGAAAAACTCTCAACATTCGACATTGTTATGGCTGTGTTGTATATATTCCGCGTTCACACACGTATGTGGGCCACTTTGACGCGTTTCTTAAATAATTGATTAGTTAAAATTTTTTTTTTTCTTTTCTTAAAAAGATAACTTTAATGTATAACGATTTTGCTAGAAAATCAATTAAAAGATAATAAACTAGACTCAACTAATTGAATAACAGAAGATTTATATATATTGTAGTTGGTTCTTTAATTTTTTTCAATAAAATAACGTAATGAATAACTTTTTTTTTTATATCTACTCCTTATTCATACTTAGGTTTTTGATCAATAATGGGTACAACAGTCGCCCAGAGTTGACCACGTTAATTTAAATAATTAATACTGAGTTTTTATTTTTTTATTAATATTTAATATCTTATTATAATCATTTTAATTTTGGATTTAGCTAATTTATGTCATAATAAGAACATATGTTAAGAATACATTAATAAAAAACTTTTAAATTTTTAATATATTAAATATATTAAAAATATAAAAAAATAATTTCAATAGTAGTTTTTAGTCAAAAATTTTTTTATATGATTCTTTAAAATGTGTCTTTAGGTATAAGTTAGCAAAATATTTTAAATTTTTTTATTTAACACCCAATTTAAATTTTGGCTATTATGGCATTAGACAAATTGTTCATGACAAAACAAGTTCAATTCGATCCTTGTTCTTTAAAGTTAAATTTGTTTACAAAGATAGAATACTAAGACAAAGATACGAGAATATAAAATTATATTTGATAGAGAAGATATAAATAGAAATAATATGTCTAAATATATTGAATTAGTTTATTTTGTGTTTATTCTAAGAAAAGATATGAAAATATTAATAAAGACACAACTTATTTTTTATTTTTTTATTATTTTTATTAATTTTTCATAATTATATTTTTTATTATTATATTTTTTATCTCAAATTTCTTTAATGAAACAAATGAAAATAAATTATATTTTTATAATTTGTTCTAATTTATCATCAAACAGAATATAAGAATATAAAATTTTGTGTATTTGTCCCTTATATTTTGTTCTCAGTGTCTTATTCTATCCTATTTTAAAAAATAAATACAGCCTAATGTTTGATATAACGTGATCTTTTTGTCATTTTTATTTTTAATTTATAATGGAAATTATTTAGTTGATATATTTAGGTCTTTAACTAATTTAACAGTAATAACATGATACTTAAAAGTAAAATGACAAAAGAATCGCATTGTCTCATATTATTAAAAAAAAGATCGAAATTTATTTAATAGCTATTTTTTATATAGACTGAAATTGTGTGATATGCACTCTTATTAGAAGGATTGGTGTTTCTTTTTAATATAGAGTAATTTTCTTAAAATTATATGCAAATCGGATGGTTCAATTTATTGAGGGACAAAAAAAATATAAAATTAGAGAGTCTGATTTTAATTTTAAATTTTTTAATTTTTGAAAATCCAAAAGATCCAATTTTATTTTTTATCTTTTAATTTTTTAAAAATAAAAATTGGATAATCCATTTTTAATATTTTAATTATTTTAATTTTTTAAAAAGTAAAATTAGAGAGTTCGATTTCAATTTTAAAAATATTTAATTTTTAAAATTAGAAATCAGATGATTGAATTTGAATATTGTAAAATTTTTTATTTTTCACAACATATCAGATTCAATATTTTAAAATAGTCATATATCTGTGATACATCTTTTTTACATTATATTTGTGTGAATTAAGCTAAAAAATTTAGATATAAAAATGAGATGAGTAATATATTTTGACATTATAATTTTTTGTGTTTTTTAAAGGTTTAATTACTCTATTGGTCTTTATAGTTTCGCAAAATTTTTAATTAGATTTTTATATTTTTTTTCCTTTTAATTGGGTCTCTGCACTAATTTTTTTTTCAATTAGATTCTTCTTGGTAGTAGTTAGCTTAATTATATAGGGACTCAACTAAAAAAAATTAGTGCAAAAACTTAAATAAAAGAAAAAAAAGTGTAGGGACTCAATTAAAAAAATTTTGGTGCAAGAACTGAATTAAAAAAAAAAGTAAAGAAATTTAATTAAAACTTTCGTAAAACTATAAGAATCAATAGAATAATTAAATCTTTTTTAAAACTATAGAAGGTATCCAAATCGAACCTTTATATTTGTATTTAAAAAAATTTAAGATACACAAATTGAACCATTCTACATACATTAAAATGCAAGTAAGGATGACCGAAGCAGCAACTACAGAGTATTTTTTAGACCTCTTAGACCTTGACAAAAAAACAAAGATACCCTTTAAACCAAAAAATAATGGCTAACAAAGTGGAGTAAAATAGCAATAGTGAAGAGTTAGTAATTGAAGATGGATAGGATTAGAGACATATCTAAAGGAGGACGAGTAGTTGATTCAGTCCTCCTAACATTATAAGAAATTATACTTATACATGAGATATATGTTTAAAAGATAAAAAAAATATTGTGCAATTTAATACTTATATATATATATATATATATATATATATTATTTTTCACTATATAAAAAATTTATATCTTAATTATTTAACTTACTAATATTTTTTATTTAACTAATTTAATATTATATTCTCAAATTTTTGTACTTTTTAAATTAATTTTTATATATATATAATCATTTCTATATCTATTTTTTAAAATTTATTTATTTTTTAATATTAATATATTTAACATTTATATTATTATATAAAATATTAATAATGATTAGGGATGGCAATGGGTCTCCATGGAGATGGGAACATGCCCCCGCCTCCATTATTACTTCCCGTCCCCTCGACAGGTAACAAGAACTCCATATCCGCCAGGCATCTGGATATCCGCAGATTTTCTTAAAAACAAAACAAATTTGAAAAAATTGATCACAGAAACAAAACATCATTCATAGAAACACCAATAATAACAAACCACATAAATCATTTTGACAACAAAATCAAAACACAGAACAGATAATAACAACAAATTTACAGTAGATAAAAATTAACAAATGCTTCAACATAAATAAAAATTACAGAAGCTGACTTAACAGAAAGAAGATGAGCCAATAGTGGGAGACTAACGATGGCAATGAAAAATGACAAAGATGGTAACTCTCACTGCTATTACGAAGATGGTGACGGTGACCCTCCCTGCTGCAATGAAGATACCGTTGAGAAAACCCTCCTTGCTGCAATGGTGCGATGAAAAAGGCGTTAAGAGAACCCTCACTTATGTGACGAAGACGGCGACAACGCGAGGCTCCTGACGCAGAAAGACGACAATTGCACGATTTTAAAAAAAATAATTTTAATTAATAAGATATGTGATAATTTTTAAATTGAACATACTATAAATTATGAATATTTTATAATTTTATAATATACTATTGATATTGTAATATTTTTTTATTTAGCTATTATGTAAAAAATAAAGTTATAAAAAAGAATTTATAAATTTTTAATATATATTAATAATTTCTTTGAAAAATTAACTTAATAACTACAAATTATATCTAAATTGTTATTATACAATAAAAAATAATTAAAAAATTTGTCTAAAATTCTATTCTTTCATATTAAAATTGTTAGATTCGAGTATAGTTAAAATTTGAGAATAATTAAATTAAATTAAAAAAATCATTTAAAATTTAAACAATTTTTTAAATTTAATAATTTTATAAAAAAATCGCATTTTTAATGAAAATAAGTTAATTTTAATTATGTTATATTTAAATTTGTTAACATTATAATTTTTTGCGTTTAATTTTAGTACTTTACTCTTAAAAATAGAAACTGCGATGTTGTTTGAAGAAAAGTCCGCTTTTTGTTTTCCTAGCTGGACTTTAGAAGATTCCAAGACCCACCAATTACCAAAAACGTTGACTTGGAGTCTCTTGTAATTCATCTCAATTTAATACACCATTAAGCATGCAGTTGAGAGAAAGCCTTAAAGGGAATTGAAACTTATCATCTGAAAATTAAGGAAACACCGAAATAATAGTCCAATTTGAACTTCCTTCAATCGTAAGCAATAGGTGTCATTATTTATGTATTTAGATTTAGATTTTAAATTTCAAACAACAAATTATCCTCAATTGAATCAGAATAAATTATTTCATCTTATAACTAATTTAAATTAGTTTAATAATTAACTCATTAATTTATATAGTTATTAGAATTAAATTGATAATCGAATCGGTTAGATTATTAATTTATTGGTTTAACCATAAATTATTGATTAAACTAATAGAATCGGTCATAAATAAATAAAAAATATAAAAATAATCAAAAACATATTTTAAAAAAGAATACAAATTTTGAGAGATTAAATACTAAATAGAATTTTTCATCTTAGTTACAATAAGTCATATAAAAATAAGTTGAGGACTTTTTTACCTTACATTTAATACAAAACTGAATTGATACTTGTAGATTAATTAAACTAAAATAAAAATATTTTAGAGATAATATAAATAGATCTAAAATAATTTATTTTTTATTTTATATTTATTAATTATTACTAAATTAATTGACTAATATTAAATATAATAGAGTATAATTATAGATATTAAATTAAATAAAATAATTTTTAAAGATTGTCCATCTAACCTTAACGAATCTTCAAGACCAACAATCTCTCTATATATAATAGGAGAGCAGTACATGGTTCATTACTCGACAAGTGTTTAGCCTCTATAATCGACACGTGGCAAAACAACAAAAGCAGATCTGTGAATAAGGTAATTGAGCGGGAGTTTGATTTAACTTCAAATTCAAAATCATTTTTCAGCTTATTCTTATCCTCATATATATACATTAAACGCGAAGAGAAGACCAAAAAAATTGTTAAACGCAAAGAGAAGATGAGAGACAGAGCAGCAAGTTTTGGTAGAGGGAGTAGTTGGCGCTGGCAAGGGAAAGACTTCCTCCAGCTACTTTGTAGAGATGAAGAAAACGACGGTGAAAAAAGAAAAGTCGAAGGAAGAAGGAGAAGAGGGTGGCGAGGATGACAGTGACGGTCACAGAGAAGGAAGCTAAGTCTACAGAGAAAAGAAGAGGAATGAGGCGACGGCGGTGATAGAGTCCACGGTCGCTGTTCGATCCGTAGAGCTACGTCCTCCGTGGGACGGTGTCGCAGCTATTTTTTCGCCGGTGGATGTTGCGAATGAAGAATGGTTAGTTCTCTCACTCGGACATACTTTATTTTATTGTTTGACTGGTTGAAAACGCTAATTGAAGTTGAATATGGCTTTTCATGTTAATATCTTCAAAATGGCGTGCCGCACTTGAAGAAGAGAGATTACGAGATGTCGACGTCGGCAATGGTGGAGCTAGCCTCCTATCCTCGCCAATGACACCTATGAAATGATGCAACAAAGGAGTGGAGCAAAAGAGACAAGCTTTTGGTGGTTTAAAGTCACTATCTCAAAGCATCAGAAGTGGCCAAGAAAAAAACAATCATTTTGGGACTAGAATCTTAGCAGCAAATTGATGACACCGGTGATGAAAACTGAGAGCTTTGATATCCTATTTTGGGCGGTATTACAGAGGTAATTCACTTTTAAAAGTTAGAATAGCCACACAAAATCATTGTGTTTCTATGAAATCAATGAAACTGAGGAAGTATTTCCTTGATCTTTAAACTTTACCAGAAGGCTGTGTTTTCATATATCTGAAAAATTACAACACATTTAGAAAATTTATGTTATTTTCTTTTGTTTGCAGTGGTAGCAGGTAATTAGGAGCTAAAATCATGTTTAGGAAATTCACTAAATTTTGCTGTTGTCAGTGAATATAGTTGTGAATGAACTAGACAAGACCTTGCAACACCAAAGAAAAAGCCACTTTCTGAAGGTGAGAAGAGGTATATATCTTTGGTTTTCTTTGTTTTATTCAAATTTTAATTGATGATTTCATTCTAAATATTGTTTTGTTCTGGGAAAATAAAGGAAGAAGAAAATTGTGCTTGGGAGTTTAATGAAAGCGTGGTGAGGCCTGGTGGTGATGATCAGGTTATTTTTGTCATATGTAAATATGTATTTTTTTTAATATATAATAGGAAAAATAAAAATTTTTTCCTTATTAATTCCCTTGATTAAATTGGTGAGTGTTAGTTATAATGTTGGGCATTTTGTTCAAAAAAGTGATTGCTTCAATCCTGTAATTGTGGTAACTGATTACGTATTTTTTGGCCTTTTTTGTTTAATAGTTAAACAAGATGAGGTATTACTCTTTTGTCTTCTAAACATTTGTAAATCTAGACTTGGATTCCATTGTTTGTTTGAAATTCTATATGTAAATTCATAATAAAAAGCACTTATGTAAAATATTTTGCTTTTTTATTTCTTTTTTATTTGTTTCTTTACATGTGCTTCCCATAAGTTGACAAGGAAAAGTGAGATAATGACAAGGAAAAGTACTAAATTTTGTAAGATAATAACATACAGAATACGACATACATATTTATATACTAAGATGAGATGCATGATAGTAAGTTGGGTGTTTTAATATTAGTATTGGTATTTGTATTTTGATATTGTCCCTTAAGTGTTCGTTTATTTAACATAGCTTGAAGATTTAGAGATTTTTAGTTTAATTCTTAGCTATCATCCTTATTTTTAGGATAAGGAAATAGAGTGGAGCAAGAGGCCAAGGCTTGGCTCAGAAGAAGAAATTTAGTTTAGCATCTGTGTCACTCTTTGTATGACTACAAGCTATATGAAGGGTTAGTATATAATTTTATCGATGTTATATATATACATTCTTATACTTTACAACTACTTTACTCCCCTTTCTATGTTAATCTGATTAATTCTGTTTCAACTCATGTTATTGGATCTTCATTTAAACTCAGCTTGCCTCCCTTATAAACTATGGAGATGGTCCCATCTACTGCTGTTAGCAAAGTGTTACGTAGAGGAGGGGCAAATATAACTAATTTCAGGAAGGTATGTTCTCCATAGTTAAATTTATTTTTTTTCACTAAATGTTTGAGGGGTTGAATTGTTTGTTCTAAATATAATTAAAATGTAAAATATATGCAAAATAAAATTTATTTTCTTAGCTTAGAATTGTGACTATCTTCATTGTGAATGATATTCTTTTTGACAGGTGAGGTGGTTTCTGAATTATTTTTGTCATTTTAATTCACTTTTACTATTTTTCATGGTTTGGTTTGTTTTCATGATGGTATAACTAATAATTTGTTTCCTTTTGTTGTTCATTATTTTTATCTATTTTTGTTTGTTATAAAAATGTAATTGAAGCTTAACGATTATCTCACTAAGTATATGTCTTTAAGAATACATACTTCATCATTTAAAAGCATCGATAAGAACTAAAAACAGTTATGCTTAATACTACAATTGTATAGGAAGCCATTGCTTAGTCAAGCATGTAATATTGGCAATATTTTCAAGTTTGGTATTTTTTTAATTGAGCTTGAGATATGACTGCATGATGTAATATTGGCAATTTATAAGTAATCCTGTTTATTTGAAAGATTTTTGGTTTATTTTCAAAATTGATTGGCTTAAAATTGGGTGGTGGTGTGTAATTTACATTTTGTTTTCTCATGATTATCTGATTTCTTCTAGGCACATGGTAGGTTTGATGTGTGTGCTTGGTTATGTTTTTGTTGAAAATTTATATCTAAACTTTAATTCTATTCAGCCACACCTATAATTGAGAGAATGGAAAGTAGCCATGAGCAAGAATAACATTCCAAATGGATGCCTGGACAATTTTGCAACTTTGGAGAAGAAACTTTAATCTATTTATTATTATTTGGCATTTGTAATAAATAGTACTCAAATAATATAACAAATAAAAAGAAGAGTAAATATTTGCTGGCTTTAATTTTTGTTTTTGGAATTACCTGATTTTTTTCATTGGTCTATTTATATAAGTTGTTGCATTGGCCTCTCTTCCTTAATTAGTTTCTTAAAATTTAAACATAATTTTCAATGTGCTGATAATTTGTGTTTTGTTATTTTTCAACTATTTCTATTTTATGTTATATTTACACAACCTTCCAAAAAGAACCAATTCAAAGCAAGTATTAGATTCATCCTATAAAGAGTTTTACTTGCAGTTGATATGTTTTGCTAAAACTATAACCAAGATTCACATTATTATCTCAAATTGCTTGGGTTGTTGACATCCATGTTGCAATTGGGGATTTAGATATATTTTTCTTTTAGCAATGATAGTAATAGCAAGTAGAAGATAGTTACTTGAAAGTTTGTCTTAAGGCTTCTCTTATTGACAGTATCTTAAGGTGGGATGTCAAGGTTTTGGGGCTTAGTTTGGAGTTGGAGAGAAAGGGGAAGAAAATGGGCAGCTCACCAAGGAGGTATTTTATTTTATTTTATTTGAATACAAATAAAATATTTGTGAATATAGGTAGGTAATCAGAAGATCTATAATTCCAATGGAATGATAACTGGAATTCAAAATGAATTGAAATGTTCAATGAATATTGGTATTGTTTTTTTGTCTTGCTGAAGTTGGATACTAACATTTTTTTTTGTTTTCTATGGAGAGTAATGGGGCATTTTCTACTGACATGAAACTTCTTCATCCTTTTGGCCTTAATGCTTATGTCGTCTAGATTTAACTTTTGAAATTTGAAATTAGCTGAGCGTAAAATTTCCCAAAAGAGCTTTTGAATATATCATTTGAAAATTCTCCATGCTCTCATTCCTTCATTTTGTTTCTCTCATTCCACCGGGTGATGAAGGTGGTGGACACGGATGCGGTGCAATGAAACTAAAGTATATATATTCTAAGTATATGAGTTGGGCCCAGTTGTTGCTATGCTGTGTCGGATAGGGCATCCTCCTAGCTCGAAGAGGAAGCCAAGTCATCCTCCAAAGGCTGCTCCTGCTGGCGGTCCGGCTGCTGTTGCTGTGGTGGCAGCTGAAGCTTCAAGTGGCGACTCCTGTTCATTGCTGTCTCTGATCCTGCCACTGCCGTGACTGCATTGCGGCCGGCACCCATGGTTGTGCCTGCTATTCATCACAACCAGGTCAGTCACGTAAGCTATGAAGTTTTTGATATATATTTGAGTTGGTTTTGTTTCCCATTTTGTCCTTTATTCTTTGTTAATCTAGAAGTTGTTGCATTGGCGTTTGTTTCTTCTTGGTTTTTTAAAATTTAAACGTGATTTTTCATTTGTTCAAATTTCTAATTTAATATATGTGTTGATAATTTGTGTTTCATTTGTTTTGAATTAGGGTAAGGTCGTGTATTCTTTATTTCAATTTGAGGAAAAGGATTTGACTTTGGAAATTTTCTGTGGTGATTTGTTGGGCTTCTTTGATTTGATTTATGCCTTTGTTTGCTCTAATTTTATATTATAGTTTGTTTCTTTCTTACATATGTTGTGTGTCTTCTCATACAATTTTGATGAACCATTTTGTTTTTTCTTTTAAAAAATTTAAAAACAATTTCATTCTTCATTTAAAATCTCGAGAAAAGGACAATTTCATTTCCACTCCTAGGATTGCCAACAGTAAAAGTCTTTTTTTTTTGTTCTTTTCATATTTTACGAAACAATTTTTATAGCAATTACTTTTGACAATATTATTACTTTTGACAATATTATTAGTAAAAGTCCTTCTTTGGTTCTTTTCTCATTGAAGTTGTCCATGGTTCCTTTGAAAAGTATTCTTTGATTTATTCTCATTTGTTCTCATCGATAGTTGTAAACATTCAAGCATTTCTTCTGTCAATATTTCTTTTTTGATTCTAAAAGGTCTAAACTAGACAGAATTGAAAAGGAAAAATAAAAGCTAATTGTTGCCAAGCTATGTATTCTATGAGGCATATCCTTTTTGGCACCTCTTGCCTAAAGGTGTGTCTTTATTTTACCAGTTTAAGTTGGAGTGAAAATGAACCTAATCCATTAATTCTTTTATCTCATATTATAAAATTTCTTTTCTAACAGAAGAATTTAGAAGAGCATTTGGAGAATACCAATGTGGATGATTCTAGCTGCTGTTTGCAGTTTTTGCGGGTTTGATATTTACTTCTAAATGATGCATTGAAGCTTTATAATATATAGAGCATGAAGTGATAAATTATCCAACACTGACAGTAAGTGCTACAATAGCAACAACTAATCCTATTTTATTTGCAACATGAGAATCCAAAACTTCTTACCATTAGAAAATGAGGTGGATCTATTGTTAAGTGATTACAAAGTAAAGAAATGACTTCCGATATCAACGTTGGATGAGGTTATTACTAAGAAATTAAATGTTGAATCCATTCGTTATTATAATTTTATCATAACACAGAAGTATGTCATTGTCATTTGACTGCCACTTTTATGAGTTGGAATATTCCTCTTAATTCATATTATTTGCTGGTTTTACTTTTTAGTTTTGGAATTAATTAAATAATATTTGTGCTGCAATTGTTCTTTGAAAATATTTTTTCCCTTATATTTTTTTTCATCTTGCTTTATGTCTAGATTATGTTATAGATCTTTTATTTAGTCAATGTCTTAATTTTTGCTTGAAATGGTATTGCTATTCTAATTTAGCTTTTCGCTATTGCTTTTGGTTTGTTTTCAGGATGACATAATTAATCATTTGTTTCATTTTGCTGATATTCATTGTTTTGTGTTTTATTTTCTATTTATTTTACTTTGTTTAAAAAATATAATTGAAGCTGAAAATTTCTGTTACTAGGTGGTAGCCAAGTAACTATGTTGAAGCATAATTTCTTATTGGGATTTTGGTCTCTGATCATTGCCTTATTTGATCTATACTTATTTCAGTTTATAGGTTTGGTGTTTGATATTGATAGAAATGTTTATATCACAAATTTCTTTTCTCTAGCAGATTCTATGATGAAAATGCCATGTCACTGACATTTAGTATTTTTGCGGAGCTGATTGAGGTTTGTCTTTGTGTTGAAAAGTTAATTCAAATATGTATATATATGCTGTTACATGTAAATATAAAATTCCTTTTAAGAAGCTGTGGTTACTAGGCACCATCCTCTTTATATCTTTTTTATAGTAAGAAATATTTTGCATTTTGTAGGAAATGCGAATTAAGTCATGTTCTATTGTGTTTGTTGCATTTTTTGCTCTGTCAAAGGCCTGTCCATACAAGGTATTTCATGTAATTTTTAGTCATCTAATCTATCATTGACATATAGAGATTTGATTTATGACCTATTAAAATAGATATTCCCATTGCAATGACTTTTACTATTGAAGTAGGACGTGAAACTCCAATTCACATGGTAATTCATCTTTCTTTTTATCTTTATCTTAGGCTAATTATGAATTTTGCTTTTCAAATTCCATGCTTTCATCTTCGATCGATGATATCTTTTACTGCAGATTTTTTTAATACTTATTGGTTTATTTTTTTTATTGGGAAGCTTACATATTCCTTATCATTTTAATTGTTCTGTTGTTTCATGATAACATTTGTGCATTGAGTTGTTCTATTGTCTATATGCGGCAATTTCAGGCTATTGATACATTTCTTAGATTTTTTATTAAATTTTCAAATCCATTTTCTTTGGTGGTTGGATAATTTTTCAGATACATTTCTTGGATTTTTAGTTCTTGAGAAAGAGAAGGCAAAAATAAGTGTTTAATTTTAGCTTTGTTTGATGTTTTAAACTCCTAATGCATCCTCACTTTTGTTCTTCTCTTTTTAGCCATTGAGAATGCTATGACTATGACTAATATTCCAAAGGAAGAGGCAGTTTGTAAAATTTGTGCTCATTATAATAAAATATGCTTTACTGAATTTTATAAAATATTAGAGGTAAATATTAGGTAAGATATCAAGGACTTACCCAAGAAAATGATGCTTTCTTCGTTGATGGATTTATTCCTCTGTTTTTCACCTATTCTGTTTTTTTTTTTTTTTTAATTATGATATTAATGCTGTTTTTGAATCAATTTGATGCAGGATTCAAATTTTCTACTATTATGAATTGTTACTATTTTGTGATGAAATTTTTTACTAACAATTTTGTCTTGGTGATTCTATTTTTTGAAAAGCTTTTAAGTTTAATGGACCATCAAAATTTCTATATTTGTTTTTTGTGTGCTTTTCGTTATAAGAAGATTATTAAGTTACTTAAAAATCAGATTAAGAATTTGGTCCCTCAAAAGTACACTTGACGTGAGATTAAAAAAATTTGTGGTATTTTCAACCTTAAAATGCATTTCATAGTTCATCTTAGAAAGATGTTATATCTATTTGATTAAATTTGGGATTTTAGACATATATATACTCATTTTCTAAGGGTTTTCGACATCAATTTTTTTTTACTTATATAAATCTCTATATATTAATATTATGTCTTTTTAGCAGCAGCAGCAGCAAAGACAAAAATTCTAGCAAATGAGTAAGAGGATCAATTCTAAGAAATGAGAACTTGCTTCTTTAATGATAGAAAAGCAGGCAGTCTCTTAGCATGTAGGATAATCTCCTATATTTCTCATACTGTTAATGAAGGGTCTTAGATAAATGCTTTTTGCTTATCTTACTTCATAGAAGTGTGTATTATTTATTTATTTATTTTGGTTTTTTGGAGACTGTCTGTGCTCTTTGTTGTTATTACTTTTAAAGTGTTTTGAGTTTTATTATTTCATTGTATTACTTTGAAGTTGAATCATTCCAATTAAAGTAATTTTAGCCCTAAAAGCATGAACTAGGAAATGGTAACTTAGAAATTTAGGATATATATGTTATGCTCACCAAAGACAGGTTATAGTTTTGTATTTGTTATTGGACCTATAAAAATAATAGAAGGTTGAGGATAACTCTTTGACTTTTTTTTTTCCATGAAAGTATTTACAGACCAAAAGCCAAGATTATTTTCATAACTTCATTTTCAATTGATTTCAGTTAAGCAACAAGTCATATAACTTCTGTTGAGATGCTGATAAATCATGTTAAATGTGAAGGCCATGGTTTTATTGAATGAATAAATTTTCTGTTTTGGTGTCATTTTAAATGTGGAGGCCATGAGAATTTGGTTTTGATCATTATATATTTTCTACTGGTATTTTTAGTATGTTATGTAAAATATTTCAGTTATTGTTAGAGAAAGTCAATCATATATTTTATTACTAATTTATAGGCAAATGAGTTTTTTCAAGAAAAATCAATTGAGTGTTTTATATGTGAACATAATTTGATGATTTGTAGTATTTTAAATTTTAGAATAATTTTTTTCTATAATAATTAAAAATTTTGACATTTTAATTTAATAAAAAACGTTTGCATGAATAATAAATTTTTAGAATTTAAAATGATTAAAATAATTAATAGACAAACGTATTAGATTTTAGACTAATTTTTTTTGTTATGGAAGTAGAAGTGATAATATACCTTAATTATCTTTGTATGGTCAATCAATGAAATGCAATTATAATGATTTCAAGTGCTTTTCTATTTGAGGTCTCATTCATTTTGTATCAAATATCAATATTGGTATTTTATACATATAAAATAGATTGGTTATAGTAATTTGTGAAATAACATAAAATTAGTGTGGGATATTAAATTTCATGATTTTTTGTTATAAAAAGGGGCATTTATAATTTTTAACCTCTTATGAATATTATACAAAAAATCACTCAATGTATTCTATATTTTGAAAAGATTAAATAGCGTGCAGTAAGAAATTATCTTAAAATTTTTAAAAAGATTTTATTGCTATTTTTCGATTTTAATTAATATACTTTTATATATAAACATTGATATTTATTAAATTTGTAATTTTTTTATATGAAAGTTGTGAAGCATTTTAGGTAATTGCTTTGTAAAAAAAGATAATTTAAATTTAAATAATAATATTTGTTAAAATATGTTTTTTCCTTTAAAAATTATCAATTAAATATGTATTATCTATCTTAAATTAGAAATCACTAAACAAAATTATTAAATAATCAGGTTGAATATTAATTAGTATATCTATATACTAAGTAAATTATTTTTTCTCACAAATATGTAATAATCTTTTTGTGGCTAATTTTTTTTATATAGAAATTATTGTTGTATTGTTCTCAGTTATGAAAAAGTGATGTATTTTAATTTAATACAAAGATAATTACAAATAGGAGGATTCGATTTGTTGATTTAAAAATTAAAAAAAAAATTCACAAATTAGAGGATAAGTTTTTTAAAGGTCACAAAATTCAAAGATGGGTTTTGCATTTTAAACATTTAAAAAAAATTAAAATTTACAAATTCAACTTTTCGATTTGTGATATGTTATTAACAAACACTATTATAAAAAAACACTATTATAAATCTCTCTTTATACAAGTAAATAATTTATAAATATAATAAAATAGATTCTATAGATAACTTGCGCAAAGCGCGGGTTCTACACTAGTAGTTAAAGAATCAACAACCTTTGTTCCCTTCGTCAAACATTTTGGTGAGAGATTTACAAAATGTCCTCAATCTCTCAGGTCATGAACTTTGTATTTATTGTTCTTTTTTATTGTCCCCTTTTTAATTTTCCTCAATCCTCACCAATCAGGAAATCACCAACTCGGCCCCCTTCTAACTTTTTTTTCCAAAATCAATAATTGATTCCTCTAATAATCGTTTTTGGTTAATTACCGTTGAGACTTGAGAGAGATTTTCACATATGTAACCATCGCAACTCGCGAGTCTTCATCATGACATTTAATCATTTTTAAGATATGCTCAATTATTTCTGTTCCAATTTTTTAATCATAACATGGGACTATTATATGATACGTAATTATCTAGTATAATTTGCTATCAGCACTAAATAAAAATCAAATATTTCATAACTTTACTTATTATGAGTTCAAGAAATCAACTGTTGGTATAAAAATAGGTAGGTTCAGTTTGAGTGGTTGAGCTATAAACTAGGATGTTCAAAACTGATTTAAACAGATTTAAACCGATCAACTGAATCAAATAAATAAAAAACTGAACAAATCAAAAATAAAAAAACCAAAAAAATTACATTTTGTTGTTTTTATTGTAGTTGGATTCGGTTTTCAATTCTGACAATGAAAATTCCAACCAACCCCCTCCCCGCACCTAATCCCCCACCCCCAAACGTAAACCTAGCTTCTCTCGCTCTTTTCTCTCATTTTCGCACTCGCAGTCTTGCTCTCTGATGCTCTCAGGCTCTTCTCAAAGTTTTTTATTCTTCTCAGTTCTTACTAGCACCGAAGCCTTCCTCCCAGCAGCGTTTTTTCCAGCAGCGCCCAGCGTCACTAGCGAGCACCGATCCAACAACGTTCTTCCCAGCAGCGCCAAGCCGCCAACCACCGAAGCCTTCTTCCCACCGAGCTACCCAGCACAGCACCAGCCAACAGCGTTTTAACTTAACCCACAACACAGGACAGCACAGGACCGACCACCGAGCCACCCAGCCGCCGATTCAACTAAGATATGGAGCCCGAGCCTCTGAGTCAGGTATGTCTTTAAGTAATTTGACTAATTTCTGTTCAATAAATCAATAATCATTGATGGATTGCTGTTGGTTGTTGTTAACTTGTTAATCAATAAATCAATAATTTCAGTTTCATTGTTCTATATATTTGTTGTTTGATTGTTGATTGTTGTTCATTATTTTGTTGTTGATTTTTTGAAATTTCTAGTAATTACTATTGTTGTTCATTGTTCATGGTTGATTGTTATTCATTATTCATTGTTATTCATTGTTATTGATTGTTATTCATTTTTTTGAAATTGTTAGTAATTAGGTTGATGAAGGTAGCTATTTTGTAAAATAGGTCAATGTTGTTCTTTTTCCCCTTATAATATTTGAAAGAAAACTACTTTCTGTTTCAGGTTGGGGAGATTATTAGCAGATTTGAGAAGAAGAGATTTTACTTAAAATGTAACTTCTTTTGTTTTTGTTAGTACTTAACATACGTGCTAACAATTTAGTTTAGAAACTCCACAAATTTTTAGCCTTATGCCGAGAGACACTATACTCACTTATCTACAAAGCTTTTCTTTAAAGGATTGGTCTGATATATTATCTCTGGTTCTATTATTGCCATGGTTTGGGAGGGTAAAGGTGTTGTTGTAACTGGCCAAAAGCTGATTGGAGCAACAAACCCCTTGGCATCTGAGTCTGGAACTATCCATGGTGACTTCGCCATTGCATCGGAAGATAACTATAAACTCATTTCTATCTAACAGCATGGTTTCGTATGTGCTTTCCATAGATATGGATCGTAGGTCTGTTAAGTAAATTTTAGGTTGACAACTAAAATGGTTAATGTTATAATCTTGTTTTTGAAATATTTGTTCAAATTAATCATAAAATCAAGTGCACTTTAAATAAAGGTTGTAGTGGTCTATGTGTGTGGATCCTTTCTGATTGGAGTATTGGACATGTCAGTTATAGAATTTTAACATTGTTTGATAAGGTAGTCTCTAGAATGAGTCTTAAGAGACGATGGTGAAGATTCACCTGTGACATGATCAAGTGCTTTTTTCAATAATTATTATTTTTATTATGTAACTGTCTTTTGATTTCAGGTTGGTTAGCTTAAAGAAGTTTCATTGTTTTGTTGGAGAGGACATCAAAACGTGACTATCTGTTGCTGGAAATTTGTTTTTATTTTTTGTTTTGTTAACTATTGAACTTTTAAACTTTTTTTATTGTCGTATTTTAATTTCTTTTGTCATTAGATTTCATTGGATCAAGACTTTTGTTAGTTATGGTGTACTTGTATTCTATAATTTCAATGTTATCACTTTGTGAAATAGTATGAGGTTTTTGTTTGAATTGATTGAAAAATCGAACAAATCGAACCAAACCAAACTGATTTCAATTAGTTTGGTTTGGTTCAGATAATTTCGATAAAAAAAACGAACTAAATCAAACTATAATTTAATTAATCGATTGGATCGGATGACTTTTCTCTAAAAAATCGAACCAAACCGCACCTAAACCAATTTTCGTCAAATTAGTCTAATCTATCCAAACACAATTAACTATAAATATAAAACCTGATAAATTGGTATGACCGATATTGATTCACATAGGATATATATCACTATGGAAAATTATCTAATATGGTTAGGATTTTTTATTTAAATATATTAAATAAATATAATAATTACTTAATTAAATAATTTTAAAAGTTATTATTGAAATTCGTTAGTCTTTCTTATCTTGTTTATACCGTAAATGAGATAAAACACGTGGACGTAACATGTGTATA
This sequence comes from Arachis stenosperma, assembly GCF_014773155.1. Taxonomy (NCBI): domain Eukaryota; kingdom Viridiplantae; phylum Streptophyta; class Magnoliopsida; order Fabales; family Fabaceae; genus Arachis; species Arachis stenosperma. The sequence goes on from NC_080377.1 coordinate 129,539,788, forward strand.
TCTCGTTTACACTGTAAATGAGATACGTGCAAGCTTATCTCGTTTACAGTATAAACGAGATAATGCTGGGCGACGGCTATAAATATTGCGACGGCTATAAATATTTATCATTGACAGCGTTTGATTGTGCCCTAATTTGAACTTTTCAACCACTTTCTCCTCTCTTTTATCCCCTTTTGACCATATTATCGATAAATACGATGATGGCGCACGCAACTAGTAACGATGGAGACATCAACAGGCTGAACGAGAATTCTCATTACACCGGAACAGCCGACTTTGCGGTTATTTCAGTTGTGTTGAATTTTATGCAATCTCATATAGAGAGATGTGTGTATCTAGCCATAGTTAGGGTAGTCGCACATAATTTTATACACTGTAAATGAGATACATTTGCACGTATTTTATTTACACTGTAAACAATATACTTTTACACGTATTTCGTTTACAATGTAAACGAAATAAGAGAAGCAAACGAATTTTGATAATAACTTTTAAAATTATTTAATTTAGTAATTATTATATTGATTTAATTTATTTAAATAAAAAATTCGATATAGTTAGGAAAAAACATCCATACATATAAATTTTGAGATGTGCAGAGGAGAAAGTGACACGTGGCTTCCTTAGTCAACGATACATGGGGAGGTGCGAACCCAAAAGCCTGCAGCACAGATTGACGCAAAATAGCGTCATATCTTGTTAGGAAAATAGTTTGATTAGCGTGAGTTTTGTGTTTATGATTTTCGAGAAGTGGACTGAAATTATTTGGACCTGTTTAGAGTTCATGCGAGTTTTTTGTTTGCCTAATAGTAGGGGTGGCAGGAGTACTCAAACTCCCGGGTATCCGACCAGCCCCTACCCGCTCGGGACGGGTTTAAACCCGACCCGAGGGCGGGGGCGGGTTTTGATCGGAGCGGGTAGTGTAGCGGGGCGGGGGCGGGGGCGGGGTCGGGGTCGGGGTCAGGGTAAACCCGCCCCTACTCGCCTCGGAGTACTTAATATATATATGTTTTTATGAGATTAGGGTTTGTCTCGAGTCCACCAACCATCAGAGATCAGACCCCAAGTCCCCAAATCCCTAGTTGGTCATCTTCTTCCTCATAGTCATATAATCAAAGCTCTTTGCTCCTCAGCTCAGCCTCTCATCCCCTCCCCGCCATTGCGCCGTTGCTCCGCAGCTCCTTGCCGTCGTCGCAATTCCTTGGCGTCACCACTTAATCCCACTGCTCCTTGCTATCGCCGCTCACCTCCCGCCTGCCGTCGGCCCGTCGCTTGTCAGCCGCACAACTCCTCGCCCTCGCTGCTTAGCTCACACAGCTCTGTAAGTTCCTCTCTCTCTCGCTCTCTCGTGCTCTCTGTCTCTCCATCGTTGTGAGATCTAAGTTCTTCTCTTGTTCTTCCACAGATTCATTGCTTGGTCGCCGTCGCTGTGAGCTTGTCTGTCGCTGTTGCACATGAGCCTGTCACCGGAGCCCTTTTCTTTGTCTCTGACCGCCAGTAAGTCTTTGAGCCCCTCTGTCTTTGTAGATTTGCCATCCCACAAGCATGCTCTACTAGATTTGAAAAATTAAAGTTGTTTTGATTGATAAAAAGTGCATATTTAGTTTTGATAACAATATTTTTGACTGATAAAAAGTGCATGTTTAGTTTTGATTTATCATTTTTATGCATTTTGAATTTTGATTTTAGTTTGATTTTGCAATTGTCATTGAATACTGAATGGACCTTTCAAGATTAGAGTGATTTGGTTTATGAAAGAGAATATGCCCAAAGTGTTCTAATTATGGAGAGAATTGGACATTTGAAATTAGCAGAATTAGTAACGTGCGGCAGTATTCTGAATTATGATGAAATCAAGAAACAGGGAATAAGCTATAGACATATACAAACAGAAAAAGAGTTTGTTTGCGGTTATCTAATTTAATTCAATTGGCTTAGCATGTATTCTCACATTCTCATCTAAATATTTCATGTGTTACAATCCTATTATATATAGAACTACAAGGATGGGCCTAATACGCGAATGTATGGTTATTGATTTTCAAGTTTCATTCATTATTTCTTCTTATTATTATTTTTTAAAAATGTTTTACATTTTGGAGAAGCTATGATTAACTTAATCTCCAGATTTCCATGGTTTACAATGCATTATACAAATCCATTTCGTCTCAAACATGATCATTATGATGATCACGTGAATTCAAGATCACATAGATGGTTGAAAGATTGTGATTAAGCTCATCAGTAGCCAACATTTGATTTAATAGCATGCAATATCTGCATAAAATAAGTGGCAGAACTTGTTATGCATTTTGATTTTTCAGTTATGCATTCTGATCTTTATACATTTATGATATGATTTTAATTTATTAATTGTTATATCTTTTGAATTTTAAGTTTAAATCTTGATTTGCAAACTTTTAATGATGATGAAGATGTCGAAAGTGATCAAGAATAAGGGTTGAAGATTCCTTTATATCTAATATTATAATTTCTTTATTATGGTATTAAATTTGTAATGATCTAACACTTTTTTTTTTTATTTCAAGTTATTTGAGCTAATGACATTGTATGAATTTTTATATTTGTATTTTAATTTATCTATGAATTTTAAGTTTTTGTCTTAATTTAGATATGAATATGTAAAAACTAAAATATTTAATTTTTATAGGAACGGGTAGGGGTGGAGCGAGTACCCGCAGGGACAGATTCAGGTACTGCAATTTACTATCTGCGGGTTGTGGCGGAGCAGGTAGTACTTGAGTGACGGGACGACGGGACGGGGTCAGGTAGGTAGGGTAAAAACCCGCCCCTACCCACCCCAACCTAATAGTTAGAGTATGAGAAAATAGAATTGAAGGAAAAAAAAAATCCTTCTTGTGTCAAGATGTCCAAACAACTACTCTTGACCTTTACAGTAGGAATGCTTGTATGACTTGTGTACAGAGATTTAGGCCCAGTTTGGGTAAATAACTTAAATAAGTTCTTTTGGAAAAAGAGCTTAAAGTATAAGGACTTTTATTAATAGTAGCTTATAAATAAGTTATTTTGTGTTTGGATTTTTAATTATAAAAGTACTTATTTTAAAGTTGTATCGTTTGGATAAATAACTCAAAAAATAATTTTTTTTACAGAAGAGAATGAATATTAAAATAACGATGATAACAAATACTTTTCAATATTGAATGTTGATTTTACATAACCTAGTCACAAATATTGTATATGATATGGTAGGTGAAAATAAAAAATAAATATAAAATGTGTGTCAATGTATATTTTGTTGCTGTTTTTTATTTTTATTTTTTACTCCTATTAGAACTCCCTTCTCCTTTATTAAGGTCAAGAACTTACTATAATTAACTATGAAAATAATAGCAAGCTATAAAATCACATGTGAAAAAAATAAAATTAAAACTAAAATTTTATACCACAGTTAAATACAAATTTAATAATAAACAATATAGTGATAAAATGATAAAAAAAAATATTTAGAAGGAATATATGCAATAAGTTGTTCAGATGCAATATTGTATGAAAATGAAAATGGTGGTGGAGGATCAATACTTCCATCAGATGAATCATTACGTGAAAATGGTGAGATTTGGAACATTGCATGAGAATGATGGTGGAAGGCAAGTACTTCTAGCAGACCTTGCGTAAAAATGGTGGTGAAGGGTCAGTATTTTTCACAAAGTCAAGAAGGAAAATAAATTTTTTTGGTTTGAAATTAAAATTTTTTAAAAAAAAGTGGTAGAATGACTTATCAAGAAATAGAAAGTCATATATTTCTACTTCTTCAAAAAGCTGTAAATTAACTTTTTGACTTTTTGAGAAGTCAAAAGCTTTTTTTAAAATGGTGTCAAACACGCAAATTATGACTTTTCATAATCCAAAAGTAAAAAAAAAGTTGCTTCTGCTACTTCCCAAACGGGTTCTTAGTAACGCAGCAAATATAAGAGAGATAGGCTTATGCGTGTGATTGTATTAGATAATGGGTCAGGGGTTTGTTATATACGGGGGTTGGGTTTGGTTGTTGGGCTTGGCCCAGGATAAAAATACGTCTGACCAAAAATATCTTCCAACTGAAGAGTGTAACATGTGATGTGTCTAAGTTCACTAAATTGCATTAGATAATGGGTCAGGGGTTTGTTATATAAGGGGGTTGGGTTAGGTTGTTGGGCTTGGCCCAGGATAAAAAATACGCCTGACCAAAAATAGCTTCCAACTGAAGAGTGTAACATGTGATGTGTCTAAGTTCACTAAATTGCATCCTAATATTTATTAGAAAAAGTTACATCCTAATAATTATTTTTATGTACAAATGAAGGACAGTTATACATTTGTTTTGAAAAAATAAATAATAATATCTAATATATGTTCTTGCTGACATTGTAATAGATTTTATTTTTCAAAAAATTGAACGCGTTATAGAAATATGTAATTCCAAATTTTGTATGTTTTATGATGAGTGAAAAATATGAAAAATAATTAAAATCATTAATAGAAATATACTTCATATTATTATTAGAATTTAATTTTGATCCATTATTAATATAAAGTAATTTTACACGTACATTCAATATAATTACGTGATACGACATCAGCAAAAATAACCACCTTTTATGTTGACGACGTGAATGATCATTCGAAAGAACGGATGTGATTGCATGACTGTGTAAAACTTTTTACACCACAAGTACATTAAAACTAAACTCTTACTATTAATAATGTATATTGTAATAGAAAAAAATAATAATAAGAAATATATGTACACGTATAATAGATTTAATTTATTTTATTTATTACATTAATGATCAAATATATTAAATTTTTTTGAACAAAATGTCTTTGAGAAAGAGTAAAATATTTCATATTATGTAACAATAATCATGGTATTGTAAGATTTTTTTTGAATAAACATTTCAAATATTTCATTTATTGATATAGGTAATTTAGACACAAACATAAATTATGTCTAAATTACGAGTTAAGTCTCAAAGTAGTTTCTAAAGTTGCACTCGAATCTCAAAGTGATTCCTAAAGTTAATAATTATCCAAATTTATTCTTGAAGTTGCACTCCGGGAGTCATAGTAGTCCCTAAGACATTTTTCGTCCATCGAAAAGCTGAACTAGACTGATTTCTGATAAAACGTCATTGTTTTATATTAAAAAATAGCAATCCCTTTCTAAAATCCTAATCCCTTCTTCTTCAACTATGTTCTTTTTCTTCTTCAACAGATCACAAAAATAAAAATCAGCAACACAAAATATTACCAAAAAAAAATCAACATCAATTAGAAAAGATCAATCAACCTAAATAACAAGCATCAATCAACCTAAACAACAAAAAATAGCAACAACAAAAAAACCATCAATAATTACAGAATAGAAAATAGTTAAAATCAACCATTGTTGTTATATAGAAACAAAATTAGCAGTAACAATCACCCAAAATATTAAAGAACAATGATTGAATGACTAAAAAAAAACTCACCATGGATGAGACAAAGAATCGATTCAGAAGAGAGAAGAAGGGGGCAGAGAAAGACAAAGAGGAGACAAGAGAAGATAGCCGATGTGCGAGCAGTGGCAGCAACGACTAGAGAGGGACGTAGAAGCGAGTAGTGACGGCGAGAAACGAGACGATGTGTTGATGCAGAGGGGTTGGCGAGCGGCGCGGCGACGAGATGGAGGTTGGCGAGCGGCGCAGCGACGAGATGAAGGTTGGCGAGCGGTGTGACGATGACAGAGAAGGTTGAGGCTTTGTACTCTGCCTCTGCCTTTATTGTGTTTGAGTGTGAGAGACTAGGTTGGGGAGGATGTGAGCGGCGCGGCACTAAAACGGAGGCCAGCGAAAGGCAGCGACAGCGAAGATTGAGGAGAGCTTCGTGTGTTTAGTGTTGTGAATGTGAGAGTATGGTTGGGGATGGGGAGGGCATCAGGTTGGGGAAGGAGAAGGGGAAGGGAAAGCAGAAGGGGAAGGGACGGGTTGGGGAAGGGAAAGGGGAAGGGGAGCGTGTTTTCTTCCTTTTTTATTTTTTTTTATTTTCTTTTAAAACGATGTCGTTTCAAGGTTCTGATGAACGGAAAGTGTTTTAGGGAATAGTATGAGTCCTGGAGTGTAAGTTCAAGGACGAAATTGGATAATTATTAATTTCAATGACTACTTTAAAATTCAAGTGCAACTTCAAGAACTACTTTAAGACTTAACTTCTAAAGTACTTATATCAGTAAATAAAATATTCAAAAAATGCGTATTATAAATATAATAAGTTGTGTATTAATTATTTGACTATAGCAATAATAAATATATTTTATATTATTATTATTAACATAAATAAGGATAACAATGATGCCAAATCCTAAACCTAAAATCCAGAAATTGTAAGCCCTAAACTATAGATGCTCAGAACTATACCCTAAATAGTAAACTATAAGACTTAAACCGCTAACACTAAGTACTTGTTTAGATGTCATTAAATTAATAAAAAAATATTTTTTATTGAAAAATATCTTTTTTATTTTTATTTTTTAGTACTTATTTGGGCACCATTAAATCGATAAAAAGACCTTTTTTTCAATGAAAAATATCGTTTTTTATTTTTTAGTGTGTTTGGTAAATTTCTAATAGTAAAAGTAAAAGCACTAGAAAAAAACATCTCTTTTAAGAAACTACAATTTACATATTTTTTTAAAAGATCTTGTTGAGTTTGGAAAACTTGGATTATCAAGATGCACAACAGCAAAAGAAATATGGGACAAACTTCAAATCATTAATGAAGGCACCACTCAAGTCAAGAGATCAGAATAGATATGCTGAATAGAGAATACAAAATGTTCTCAATGAAGGAAGGAGAGACGATAGATGAATTATTTGAAAGATTCAATGTCATCGTCACTGACTTGGATGCTATGGGGATCACATATTCTGAATCTGTGCTTGTGAGGAGAATATTGAGATGTCTCACAAAAGAGTAGGAAACCAAAGCAATAGTGATAGCTGAAAGTAGTAACATTGATACTATGACATATGATGATTTGAGAGAAATTTACTTGCCTTTGAAAACACATATTTAAAAAAAGATACAAAAAAAAGAAAGGAATTGCTCTCAAATCTGTTACTGAACCTCTAAATGATGAATCCAGCGATAACTCATCTGAAAATGATTTTGTTTTGTTTGCTAAGAAATTCAGAAAAATGGTAAAGCTGAAGGAACGAAACAAAGGAGGCAGCTCAAGGAAGCCAAAGAGGAATCTCAGCAAAGTGATCTGTTACAACTGTAAAGAAGCTGGGCACTTCAAGTCTGAATGTCCAAAATTGAAGAAGGATGACAAGCCGAAAAGAAAGAAGAAAGGTCTCATGGCATCTTGGGAAGACTTGGAAAATGACTCTGATAAAGATGAAGAATCAGAAACCATGTCTCAAACCTGTCATATGGCCGATCACATAGAGTAGTAGTATTTCTTGATCCTTCCACTGAAGACCTTTATCTTATGATTGATTATCTTTCTGAAAAGATTAAATATTTCTTAAACGAAAACCAAGATCTTGAGTCTCAAATAGAAATACTAAAAGCTGAAAATGGTTTTCTTAAAGATAAATTAAGGAAAGCGGAAACTGCTGTTGATCTTGTTGAGAAAAACAAGCGGTTAAAAGCTGAACTTAAGAGCTGTGAATATCACCATTCTGTGACAGCAAATCTAAATTATTTTGAAGAAAATGAGTGGCTGCATAAAGAGATAAAAAAACTTAAAGAGGACCCAGCCAGTTTTGCTCAAAGTTTTGAAAATTTAAATCAACTATTGGCTAGCCAAAAACCTCTTTATGATAAAGCTGATTTGGGTTTTCTCAAATCTGAAAAATTCATTGAAAAATCTTCTTTTACCAACGTGGCATCCACTTTGGATGACATAAGGTTTCAAAACCCAACAAGCTTTAGAAAAATAATAACTCATAAACTTTGTAGATTATGCAATCGGAATAGACACTTTCCTATTCAGTGTTTCATAAGAGAAAAGATGATTGGAGATAAAGTTTACAAAATTGTGTGTGATTATAATGGCTTGGGACAAAGAAGATGGTTTGACATCAAAGGATCCAAAAAGATTTGGATACCTAAGGTCACTTAAGCTTGTTTTGTAGGTTTTCCTAGCATCCAAGAGAAAAGACAACTTGTGGTATATGGATAATGTGTGCTCTAGGCATATGACCAAAAAGTCAACATTCTTCATCAAGCTTGATGATGAGTATGATGGAGGCTTTGTTACTTTCGGTGACAATGGAAAATGAAAAATAGTGGCCATAAGTAAAGTGGGTAAGAATTTTTCTTCTTTCATTAATGATGTTTTGCTTGTTGATGGATTAAAGTACAATCTACTAAGCATTAGCCAATTGTGTGATCTTAGTTATGAGATTATTTTTAGAAAATTGGATTGCTTGGTTATTTGTGAAAAATTTGGTGAAGTTTTGTTTGAAGCAAAAAGATGTAATAATGTGTATGGATTAACTCTAGAGGATTTAAAAGATAAAAAAGTAACATGTTTTACTTCTCTTGAATCTGAAAAATGGCTTTGGCATAAGAAATTGGGTCATGCAAGTATGTACCAAATTTTTAAGATTGTTAAAAAGGATTTGGTTAGAGGAATTCCTTATATTAAGTTTGATAAGGATATTACTTGTAATGCTTGTTAACTAGGCAAACAAGTAAGATCTTCTTTTAAACCAAAAGATGGAATTTTCACTAAAAGGCCATTAGAAATGTTGCATATTGATCTTTTTGGTCCAACTAGAACTCAAAGTTTAGGAGGTAAATATTATGGTTTGGTGGTGGTGGATGATTACTCTAGATTCGGTTGGGTTCTCTTCTTAGCTCACAAGAATAATGCACCTCATGCTTTTTCCACTTTTTGTAAAAAGATTCAAAATGAAAAAGATTTAAAAATTGCTCACTTGAGAAGTGATCATGGAAAGGAGTTTGAAAATTAAGATTTTGAAAAATTTTGTGATGAATTTGCCATTGCTCATAACTTTTCATGTCCTACAACTCCTCAACAAAATGGAGTAGTTGAAAGAAAGAATAGAAGTCTTCAAGAAATGCCTAGGGCAATGCTTTGTGAAAATGATGTACTAAAATTTTTATGGGATGAAGCTGTAAACACAGCTTGCTATATCCTTAATAGAACCATCATTAGAAAAGGTTTAAAGAAAACTCCATATGAGCTTTGGAAAGGAACCCCACCTAATCTTAAGTACTTCCACATTTTTGGAAGCAAATGTTTTGTGCTTAATAATAAAGAAAATCTTGAAAAGTTTGATCTAAAATCCTATGAAAGAATGTTTGTTGGATACTCTACCATTAGCAAAGCATTTAGGATTTACCTCAAGGAACATAGAACAATAGAAGAATCCATACATGTGTCCTTTTGTGATTCTAACTCTATTCCAAGTGCTATGTTAGAAGATGATGCAGGTTGTAAAACTGATGTGAACCAAGAAGCCAGTCAAGATGATCCCAAGTCTGTCCCAAATGTTAAACCTATCTATCTAGAAACGTCTCGTCAGAATGAAGGAGACATTTCTGTTTTGTCTCCTGAACAAGCCAGAGAATCCAAAACAGAGTTGTCCACTGAAGCTCGTCAAGGCAAAATCTTTCCTCAAAGGCCATGAGAATGGAAGTTTTTGAAGGGTTACCCTCATGAATTTATCATTGGTGATCCTTCCTAAGGCATAACCACTAGATCCTCAATCAAGAAGCAAGTGGAACCAAGCAATGTTGCCTTCTTGTCCTAATTGGAATCTCTCAATGTGAAGCAAGCTCTTGAAGACCCTTCATGGGTTAAAGCTATGGAAGAAGAGCTAGTACAATTTGATAAGAATGAGGTTTGGATCCTTGTACCAAATCCAAATGGTAAAAAGGTAACCGGTACAAAATGGATCTTCAAAAATAAATTAGGTGAGGATGGTAGTATTCGTAACAAGGCTAGATTAGTGGCCCAAGGTTATGATCAAGAGGAAGGAATTGATTTTGATGAGTCATTTGCTCCGGTAGCAAGAATGGAAGCAATTAGGTTGCTTATTGCCTATGCTGCCTACAAGGAATTTAAAATGTTTCAAATGGATATCAAATATGATTTTCTTAATGATTTTATAGATAGGAAAGTATTTGTGGCTCAACTCCCCAGTTTTGAAAGCAAAGAGTTTTCAAATCATGTTTTTAAACTCTCAAATGCTCTTTATGGTCTTAAACAAGCTCTAAGAGCTTGGTATGAAAGGCTTAGTGCCTTCTTGTTGGAAAATAACTTTCAAAGGGGTACTACCGATACTACTTTGTTTATAAAAGAATCTAATGATGATATCTTTCTTGTTCAAGTTTATGTGGATGACATTGTGTTTGGTTCGGCCAATGAAGCCTTGTGTGAAGAGTTTGGAAAACTTATGACTAGTGAGTTTGAAATGAGTTTAATGGGTGAATTAACCTTTTTTCTTGGTCTTCAAATTAAATAAACTCCTAGTGGTATTTTTATTTACCAACGTAAATATGCAAAGAGTTAATCAAGAAATTTGGCCTTGAAAATTTCAAACCAATGGAAACTCCTTTGCATCCAAATACAAAACTTAACAAGGATGAAAATGGAAAAGATGTGGATGAAACAAAGTATAGAGGAATGATAGGATCCCTCATGTACCTTACATCCTCTAGGCCGGATATTGTTCAAAGTATGGGTGTATGCTCAAGGTTTCAATCTCACCCAAAAGAATCTCATCTTTTGGCTGTTAAAAGAATCATTAGCTACATTAAGGGCACATGTGATCTTGGCTTGTGGTATCCTAAATCTAATAAATTTTGTACAGTAGATTTTTGTGATGCAGATTATACGGGTGACCGAGTGGATAGAAGAAGCACTTCTGGAATGTGTTGCTTCCTTGGAAGATAACTCAATATGTGGTCAAGCAAGAAACAAGCCACAGTCGCTTTATCCACTACTGAAGCTGAATTATATCTCTGCGGCAGCTTGTTGTTCTCAACTTTTATGGCTTAAAACTCAATTAGAGGATTACAAATTGAAAATCAATAGTATACCTTTGTTTTGTGATAATATGAGTGCTATAAACATTTCTAAGAATTCTGTACTGCACTCTAGAACTAAGCACATTGAAGTAAGATATTATTTTATTACGGAACATGTGCAAAAAGGTACTATTGATATCCAATTTGTGAAATCCGAAGAGCAACTTGCTGACATCTTTAATAAACCTCTGTGTGAAGATATGTTTTGTTCATTAAGGAACAGTTTGGGGATGATGGATTTGAGTTTTGTTGAAAAAATGTGATTTTCATGCTTCTGTTTGTTTGTCTCATAGGCAGCAGGGAGATAAATCTGGACATATGATGAACAAGTCATTAAACAAGGGGAGATTGAACATTGGTACCTTGGACTCAAGCCCACTCCACCTTCTTTGAAGCCCATTCCATGATACTGGCTCATTAATTTTTTTTGGCATCATGTTTTTTAATCAGTTTTAAAATAATTTATTTTAAAGAAGCTTTCACGTCATATCTTCAAAAAGGGGAGTTCATGTCAAATCAAATCTTTTTTCCTTATCCTCTCCCACGTTTCAAGGAAAAGACTTTTCAGTTACTTTTTTTATTTTTAATTTTCCATATTAAAACCGTTTTTCATTAATTGTTGGGGCTTTAAATGAGATTCTCTCCACTAAGCATTTATTGTGGTCTAACCTCTGTCCACCTTCTACTCTCTTCGGCCTCTCTTCAACTTCGACCTCTCCACTTTACTTCCTTCATCATGAGAAAGAAGCTTGCCACACACAGAAGCAGCCGAACTCCCATTATAAAAAATCCTCCATCTTCCAAAGCTCCTCAATCCCACACTCACATTCACATTCACCCCAACTCGACTTCTTCACCCTTTTCTCACTCAACAGATTCCATGGTACGTAAGGGTATCCATGCAAGAGCGACATCAAGGTAGGAAGCTGATTCATCTAAGAGGAATACTAAGGGACATGAGCAAGTCCCTGAAGAGGAAGAAGAATCACCACTTCCATCTCCACAACCGTCACCCCCACCATGGCGTTCCACCCCTCATCCCTCTAGTCAGTCTCAATGTACAAAAAAGTCAGTCCTTCATGACACCAAAGAATCCTCAAACTTGGACTCATTGGAATTCAAAAACAAATATGGTAAAAGCCACTCCCACTTTGATCCTGCCCATTTCATATCATGTGCTGCTTTTTGAGTTTCACTCTCAAATTTTGGTGAATTGTCACCTTTGTGCTTCTTATGTGGTAAATCTGGAAAATTTTTGTGAAAAAGGAATCGATTTCACTACATATTTTGATGATCTCAAATGGGCTCCACTTTTCAAAATTTGAAAACCAGTTTATTCGAACTTGGTTCGAGAATTTTATGCAAATATGATGTTTCATGATGGTGCATTACATTCATATGTTAAAAAGGTTCACCTCACTTTAAATCGTGATACTGTAAGTGCGGCTTTGGGATACCAAGATGAAGGAGCCAGGGCTTACATATCTGGTAAATGGGATAACCATGTTGGAGTTTCCCTTCAAGTAGCCCTGACTCGGGTTTGTGAAAATTTCTCTGCTCTTGATGGCACAACTCTGACCCACAAGGCTCTTGGACCTGTGCAAGCCTTGCTTCACCGTATCATTAATCATATTTTAATGCCTCAAAGTGGTTCTTACTACCGAGTTACCATTTGTGATACCCTTGTCTTGTTTGTCATTCTAAATTCTGCATCCATCCATCTCATTTGTATACCTTATTATGAGACACATGTAGGACTCTGTTTGCAGTGATAAGAAAGCAAATCTGCCATATGGAATGTTTCTAACATGCATCTTTGAGTACTTTAATGTGGATTTAAGCAATGAGCCAGTTGAGAACAGGGTTTCCACAATTAAAGGCGGAGGGGTTCCCAATTCTGTTAAAGGAAAAAAAAGGCAAGAGTTCAATGGCATCAAGGATTTCGAATAGCGAAAGTGAAAGTCTTCCTCCTGAATCTTCTAAGTTTTCTGAAACTATCAAGGATGCTTTGAATGAGTTCTCCAATATGTCTAGTATGATGGTCAGGACCTACAAAGAGGCTCGAAAGATAGCCTATGAAAATGAGAAGGCATGGACCAAATGCCATGAAAAGGCTAATCTGCTGATTAAGAGCTTGGATAAGGACATGGCTCATTCTGAAGAAGAAGACAATCATCTTGATTCTGATATCAATCTTTCTGATGCCTGAATGATTTACTCACTTATGTTCTTGGACAATTTCTCTTTTGCTGTCTTTTTTATTTAGTTTCACTTGAACTGTTTGATGTCGGGATGACTATACTCAATAACTTTAATACTCTATTTATGTTTTAATATCAATATTATGCATGGCATTACTGTGTTATCTGTTTTGCAGGTTCCCTCCTTGATGACAAAAGAGGGAGAAAAATTAAAAAGGGACTGAATTGAAAATAAAATTGGGACTGCCAATTCTTTGTGCTCTGTTTTTAAGCCCTTTTGATTATTGTTTCATGCCATTTTTTTGCTCTGTTTGGTGGCTGAACGCTGTGTTTTATTGCTGGCTATATATTTTTATTGCTTGATTTGTTGCTTTGTTGGTAGGAATTTTTTTGATATTGTTGCTGTAAGCAGTATGTTGAGTCTTGATCATTTGTTGTTATGTACTCTGAATGTACTACTCTGTTTCATATTTTGCAAGAAAATTTTTTTTGAGCAGCATGTCATTAGAAATATAGAACTTGAGTTTTAAATTATTGATTGATAAAAGAAATTGTTCAAGTACAAGCCTTTTTTATGGCTCGGTTTCTTAAGGTTCCATGTGTTGAATATAAAATTTTTTTTTGGAACTGTTCAAGGATGTTACAGGTACTGCTTTCATTGGACATATGCACACATTAAGGGGGAGCAATGTGATAAATTGAAAGGGAGAGGATTCGGCCAAAATCTTCAAGGGAGTTTTCTAAATCTTAATCATTTTCAATTCATTTTTTAATAATGTTTGTCATCAAGGGAGAGATTGTTGAGTTTGAAAAACTTGGATTATCATGATGATCAAACATTATTAATTAGAAAACTATAAAATTATTATTTGTTTCAAATTGTTTGGTTAATGGGTTTGTTTGTGTGCACGAAAAATAAAATAAATTTTTGTTGGGCTAAAAATCAATATAAGCCCATTGGGAGGAAAATGTCATCAGCCTTTGAACAAAATTATTTCATGCAATATGGCTGAATTATTTAAGTGGATAGCAAAAGATAATTGGGCCAAAATATGTGTGAACAGCCCAAAACAAATTTTCTCCCTAGACCAACAAGTCTTTGGTCCGAAATTGAAGAAAGAAGGAATGAAAAGAGAAGTGGTTCGGTTACCCACTCCCTTTTGATGGTGGAATCCAAATTTTAATTAGATTGAATGCATGCATTGGTTATTGGAACACAAAATTCAATTTGATTAATTGCTCACATAGGTAACCGAAGTCCACAAATCAATATCACTTAATTTTACATTAAATGCTTTGTTTCTTCTCTCTCTTCTCCTTTGTTGTTTCGGTTGTCACTTTACTCAGGAAAGAAGAGTGAACAAGTTATCAGAGAAAAGAGAAGTACAGAGACAGTGAAGCTATGAAGAAGAAAAAGGCTAGGTTGATGATAGATAGTGAAAAAGGAAGATCCGAAGCATGGTGTGATTAAGATCTTTGCCATTAAAGGCAAGATTTCAAGAAGAAGCTTCAAGATTTTCATTTCAAGGATAGGAAAGATCCATCTCGGTCAGAGAAGAAGATCTTAGTGGATAAAGCTCATTTTCATTTTTGTTCATCCAAGAGAGAAGGTAGCTACAGGAGCTACCAAGAGGAAGAAGCAAATATGGAAAAGAAGGAGCTGTCAAGGATCAAAGGTTCATCAAGGGTCAATGTTCTTTCTTGGAGCCAAAGTCAATATCAAGGGGCTCAGAATGAAGAAGCCTGATGAGAAAGGATGAGAGAGGTACATACATGTTGATTTGCTTTCGGTTTTTCCTCTCTCTTCTCTCTGTCTGAACCACTGCTACTCTGGGTTGGAGAAGAAGTTGCTTGGTTGAACCGGTTTCAACCTTGGAAGCTTTCCCTTTTATAATAAGGATGAACGGCCAAGGGTTGAGACAAGGAGAGAAAGCATAGAGTTCTCATAACTACCCTAAGCTAACAGAGTTATTCTTCTTCAATGGATTTTGTTTTGTTTTCTTTTCTTTAGTTTTGTCTGTCTGAGTCTCATGGTAAAAGGCAAACATAGTGAGGTTTGTAAGAAAAAGCCAGTGAGAGGAAAAAGACAGAGAGAGCAAAATTAAAGAAAAGGTCATAGATGTCTAAGAGTTCCTTTGTACATCTGTATGTTGTGTTTCATGATCCTGTAGGGATTTTCTTGCAAGTTGGGTTAGCACTTTGCGATTAAAAATTTGGTGAGAGTCCAAGTCAAGTTCAGATTTGGGGATAGAATCTGGATTTGTTCTAGATAGGATTGGGTAGATCCTAGGGAAGCATTGTTGTATGTAATCTGATGATTATAGCAAAATTCTATCACAGTTGTGATGGAGACTGGATGTAGGCTGCATTGCACTTAGCAGCTGAACCGGGATACTTCTAGGTGTGATTCTTTCTTTTTCTTCTACTTCTATTCTGTTTCTGTTGCGAAGGAGACAAAAATGAAAAATATCTCCTAACCAGTTACGAGACAAAAAGAAAATGTCTCTTGACTTGTTATGAGACAAAAGCAGAAATATCTCCTAAAGTTTCTTTGAAAAAGCAGCAATTAATACTCAGCAAAGAGGGGCTAAGATTTAACTCCCCCCTTCTCTTAGCCACTGATTACCATCAGATCTTTTGTCCTAAAAAAAGATGTTTTTCACATGATACATGAACAAAAAATACTTTTATCTTATTTTACCCAAATATAATTGATAGATAAAAAGATCTTTTTACATGAAATATTCAAACATAAAATCACTTTTACTTTTGTAAAAGATCTTTTAAAAAATGTTTAATTACTCTGTTGATCCTTATAATTTTGCAAAATTTTTAGTTAGGTCCCTGTACTTTTTTTTCCTTTTAATTGAGTCCTTACAATAAATTTTTTATTTTAATTGGGTCCCTACACTTTTTTTTCCTTTTATTTGAGTCCCTGCACTAATTTTTTTTAGTTGGGTCCCTATAAAATTAAGCCAATTACTGCTAAGAGGGACCTAATTGAAAAAAAAATTTAGTGCATGGACCTAATTGAAAAGAAAAAAAGTATAAGGATCTAATTGAAAATTTCATGAAATTATAGGGACCAAGAGAGTAATTAAACCTTTAAAAAGTATCATCTAAAAAAGGATATTTTTTTAGAATGACGCCCAAATAAGCTCTTAGTGTATTGGACAAATTTCTAATAGTACAAGTAAAAGTACTAGGAAAAAAAGATCTTTTTTGAGAAGTTACAATTTATCTCTTTTAAAAAAATCTTTTTTTCTTAAAAAATAAGATGTTTTTCATATAATAAATGAACAAAAACATATTTTTATCTTATTTTACCCAAACATGATATATAAAAAGATATTTTTATATGAGATATCCAAATATAAAATTACTTTTACTTTTGTAAAAGATCTTTTCTAAAAATGACGTACAAACAAGTCCTAAACACTAAATCATAAACTATAAACTATAAATCATAAACTGTAAATCAAAAACCATAAATCTTAAACCACAAATTCTAATATCTTTCCCCAAACCCTAAAACTTAAACCATAAACACTAAACATTAAATCCTAAATAATGAATCTTAAATCCTGATTCCAAAACTATAAACGTTGAGAGGACTAAATCATAAATAGTAAACCCTAAACCGTAAATCCTAGACCCTAAAACATAAAACTATAAAACACTTAACTATAAACCTTTAACATTGAATCCTAAACTCTATATCCTAAATCCTAAAACATAAATCATAAATCCTAAATTCTAAATGGTAAACCCTAAACATCAAACCTTAGACCATAAACCATAAAAACATAAATCTGTAACCATAAATTGTAAACTCTAAATTCAAAACACTAAACCCTACACATTAAATTTTCAACCGAAACCCTAAACCTTAAATCATAATGATTGATCACTAAATCCTAAAACATAAACTGTAAATCATAAACCGTAAACCCGAACCACAATTCCCAAACCAAAAATAAAAAACCCCTAAAACTGAAATTCAAAACTCCAAAACCGAAACTGTAAATCATAAACTGCAAATTCTAAATCCTAACTCATAACCCAAAATCCTAAATCATAAATTCAAAACCCCAACTCCTAACTCATAAACCATAATCCATATTGCATAAAACCCTAAATTCTAAATCTAAAACCGAAAGCCGTAAACCTGAAAAACCTAAACTATAAACCCTAATAACATAAACTATAAACTCTAAATCCTAAACCTTAAACTACAAACACTAAAACATAACGTTCATACCCTAAACTCTAAAGTGTATACACTAAATTGAAGACCCTAAACCGTATCACCGTAAGCGGTATTATAGTAAACTACAAACTATAAACCGAATACCGTAATCCCAAAATCATTAATCGTAATCATAATCCTAAACACTAAAAACTAAGCCTTAAGCGAAAAAGCCCTAACCTATAATCCCTATACCAAAAAACATAATCCAACCATTGTAAGTCCAATTTCCTAATTGCAAATTGAGTCCTAACAAAAAATTCTAAATCGTGTTAGTATATTTTTTTTGGGTTAATCTATATTTATGGACATAATTTAAAACCCTAAATTATAAATTTTTTTATTTAAATTGACATAGTTTCAGTTAACGATTTAATTTATTTTAATTTGATAGAAACAGACGTAGTTGTATTATTGCACCGAATTTATTAATTAAGTTTTTTGGAACTTAAATAAATTAACTTCTTAAGACCATAAATTTTAAGTGAAAAAATAAATGTATTTGTATTATTATATAATAAACGTAACAATTTAATATATCTGTTCACACTTTGTATATTTTATATTTTATTGGTCTCTACATATATTATTTACCTACAATTAATTTATCAAACGCATTAAATTTGAAACTTTATTTGTTTATTTGCTGATATTTTAAAAATAGAAAATGGCCCCGAGGATTTGTTATTTTTACGAATATCTTAAAAAAATTAAAGTTTCGACGCTTTTAAAAAATATTAACGAGGTCATTAAACATAGTTGAGGGCATGTCATAAGTACCCTAGGGTTTAATAGTTGTCAGATATGAGAATAAATAATATAAAATTCATGAATTGTTAAGTTATAAGGTACGTTTCAGGTACTCCAGTGTAATTTATTGGAGTATTGGTATGTAATGTACCTTTAGGTTTTTAGTTCTATATTTGTTTTATAGTAAAGCGTTAAAAGGTTATATTAACCTCTGAAATTGATTTAAAATTATCCAATTGGTCAGCTAAAAATTTTTTAGAACTTGCTTCTTTAATTTAAATCTTTGCAGTTTAAATAGCAGGATGTCAAAAAATTTTATTGCCTTATAATGTTGCCTGAGTTGGAAAAATGAGTTCTTTAACCATGTTCGTGAAAACTCAATCTCCTCCCCTCTCTTCTGCTGTTCGCCTTTGATATAGCAAAATTAACGAGAGTTATTCTGATCTATTGTTACAGCTGTTCGGAATTCTTGGTCTTCTCGACCTTCTCGTTACTATTTGATTTGTTGTTTTGCACTTGGGGTTTTTTCTTTGCAGTTGCGACAAAAGGTAGAAAGCGCGATTCAGCAGTCGGTAATGTGCGGGTTGCATAAATTTGCGCCATTGAAGGGCTTATCGAAAGGTATGGTCCTTATTTTTGGCATTAATTTTTGTTACAGGTAAATTTTTTAGGGCTAGATTTAAGGTATTCGAGCTAACCCAAAGAGATTAAATGTGTTGGTAGTGTTATGTTGGATTATTGACATGGTGTGTACTCGAAAAACTTGGGTATGATCCTTTTAGATACATTAATTGACTCACGTTAAAGGATTATACTGGTGTGCAGTGGAGGATGGACTTTGGCATTTAGTTAGAGTAGTCATATTCTGTAGAGAAGCAATGGTATAAGTTTTTTAGTTATTCAGCAAATAAATGTAATTTTTTTAATTTTTTACAATTGTTTTATTTTTATAAACTTAATTAAAGAGTTAGTTTATTTATTTATTCAGCACATAACTCTTTTTTAATTGCTAGGTTGAAAAGATTAAGAATAGCTGCATGTGATTTTAATGGCATCAAGTTATTTACCATCCATCCGGTCACCACTTTAAAAGGAAAAGTGTTAGTTTTTACTTTTCGAATTTCAATTCCAATTAGTTGGTTAATGTGCTTTACCGGTCTTCTGGTCTATTTGTTATTAGAAAATAGAATTGTCGTGTTTTACATTTGGTATGGAATTGTCTACATCTCTATTTCTTAAGCCTTCATGCCAGTTTAGTTATTTAAACTTACAACAAATTTTGGTTTCACAATCACTATCAGTGAAGTTGAAGCACTTTTTGAGCTATTTAAGTGCATAAGCAATTTGGTTGTTGATAAATGACTAATAAGCAATGAACTATATAGCAAATTCATTTTCCTCCTACTCTCAAACGTAGTTGTATTTATGACATTTATTTTGTGATCTTCATTTTATTAAGATATATTAGGTGTGTCTTTTTATTTGTCGATATGAATGATCAAGGTGGGGTAGTTGTTTGTATAGGGTGGGTTTTCCCAATGATGATGTAGTGAGGTAAAGTATTCTTGGAAGCATTGAAATTAGGGTAGAAGCTCTGCGTTTCCTGTGTTAACATGTTACAATAAGTTGCTTTGTTAACAGGGTTGCATCAATTGGCCAGATTGTGACAGTGAGACTGGATATTATTGTTGCCTATGCAATTGTTGAAGTTCTTAGGAACCACAAGTGAGGGGATCCTCTAGAAGAAGCACCTGCTGCCTATTAGGAAACAGATGAACAACATAAATCATGAGCCGATATCGACATCAACCAATCATGAATCGGCGATGTTAGACCCAGAGGACATGCTTTTGAATGAGGTATATGATAGAGGAGAACTTGCAGATTTAGATTATATTACTTTTTTGTCATTCTGAAGATGAATAGTATAAGTTAAAATTGGGTGATCGTAGCATTGTTAATTGTTATGCAGGAGACACTTTTTGACATGAGCATCTTAGAGGACGAAGCAGGGTTTCCGAATATGACACAGACAGACATAGAGCCTCAATCTGCTCAGGTACCAAGTCATGTCAGCATTGAAAATGTGTTGAAAATGAAGTTCTTTACCCCTGGGGAAGCAAGAGAATTCTACACGAGTTATAGTAGGCTAAAAGGTTTTGCAATAAGGAAGAGTAAGAGGATAAAAATACTAAAGGAGAGATCGTTAGATACACTTTTGTTTGCAACAGACAAGGGTTTAGGCACAAGAAGTGGTTAGATAAGCTGGATAGGAAAAGAGAGCACAAGCCTATAACGCAATGTGGGTCTGTAGCAGATATGAGGATAAAGAAAAATCATACTAATGGAAGATGGTTTGTTTCACAGTTTGTGGATGATCATAACTACACCTTACTCTCAGAAAGGTTTATTGGATATCTGTCTTCACACAGGAATATGTCTAATGTAGAAATTGCTCAAATGAATAGCATGAGGCAAGTTGGGATAAGCATTCCAAAGATATACCAGACATTTACAATGTAGGTTGGGGGCTTTAACTTAGTAAGATTTACTAAGCAAGATATGCACAACGAGGTTCGAAAGCAACGTGCTTTGAAGAACGGAGATGTAAATACCGCACTGTATTTTTTCGAACGTGCTCCAGAAACGATGAGAAACTGTTTTGGAGGTATGAGGTAGCGGTGGGTTCTCGTATGTGTGACATTATATGGAGTGATGGTCGAAGCCAGGAAGATTATGAGGCGTTCAGTGATGTCCTCGCCTTTGATGCGACCTATGGGAGGAACAAGTATAACATTCCTGTCATTGTTTTGTTTGGGGTTAATCACCATAATCAGACATGCGTGTTTGTAGCAGCAACGGTTTTATGTGAGTCACAGGACTCGTACAAATGGGTGCTGAGACGGTTTCTAGAATGCATGCGGGGAAAGGCCCCGAAGGCAGTTATAACTTATGGGAATCCTTCTATGAGGCTAGCTATTATGCATGTTTTTCCAGATGCTCATCACAGACTTTGCGCGTGGCACCTACTAAGGAATACCACTGCTCATGTCTCACAACCACGTTTCACCCAATTATTCAAACAGTGCATGCTTGCTGACATAGAGGTTAATGAATTTGAAATGCAATGGGAGGTGATGGTTGACGAGTGTGGTGTTTGAGATGTTGAATGGGTGATGGACCTCTATAGAAAGAAGTTGTTATGGGCCACCGCATACATACGGGGCAGATTCTTTGCAGGTTTAAGGACAACCTCTCGGTGCGAGTCGTTGCATGCTAAGTTGGGTGGGTTTGTGGAGAGTAGATATGGGATATTGGACTTTGTTACAAATTTTCAAAGATGTGTAGATTTTCTTAGAGTCAAGGAGGACGAGCTTGACTTTCATTCCTTTTATGGTACCCCGGTGCTTCAAACACAGTTCCTAGAGATTGAGAGGTCATCGGCAACCCTGTATACCAGTGAACTTTTTTACAGATTTTGAGAGTCCCTAAAGTGGGCCGTAATATTTTACATTGTCGACCGCCAGGATTGTGAAAATGCATGTTGCTATGTGAAACAGAAGTATCGCCGACTGGAGTCAACCTGGCAAGTCTTGCACCAGCCGCACAATGGAATCTTTCAATGTAATTGCCGCAGGATGGAGTCATATGGGATCCCTTGTGTTTACATAATTGTAGGTTTGGTTGGTATTGATATTGGTTCTTTGCCAGAGACTCTGGTCCTCAAGAGGTGGTGCAAAAATGCTAAGAACAATGTGACTTTTGTTAGACAAGTTACTGAAACGGGTGATGCTGCATCCTGGTGCTGTAGCAGACTTGGTGCATTTGTAGACCAATGTAAGCATTTTGCCAAGGTGGCTTGTCTAAGGAGAGAAGACTACAAGGTCTTTAGTGAAAAATGGCACGGGATGCTATCATGTTGGAGGTCAAGAATGGGTTGCGTGTGGCCCCAGATGTGAATCCACACCTTAACGGTGAGGGGGTGGTGGGATAAATGATCCGGTCCGTGTCCGGACAAAAGGCACTGGCAGAGAAAACGTTTCTCAGGTAACAAAGGGACTGAAGAAGAGAAAATGTAGTGCCCGCGGAAAACTGGGTCATCGCCAAACTCGCTGCCCTAGTGCGCTTGCCCCGCGACAGGGATGTCGTGGATCGCTACCGGTTCCCAAGGGTTGCCAGGCTCAACCACGGGTTAAAACCATATGCTGTGTGTCAGTTATAATTCATGTGATTTTTAGGGTGGTCATGATATTTTGCAAACTTTGAATGATCAATGATAACCTAATTAGGACATGCCATATGTGAGTAGATCCCGAAACAACTAGCTGATAAAATGAGGTTGAACTTGATCAAATTGTTGAATTTAGGTAGAACTTGACAATTGTTCATAAAACAAATAGCATCATTATTTCATGAGGATGCAACATGTCAAACAGGGTAGAAGCATCATCAAAGTATAAATAGAACATGAGCCATTCACAAAGTAGGAGAAGCATAAATGTATAAATCTATGTCAACATAGGCAATTCAAGCTCTTATGGGTAGAGGCATATCTTTTCTGTGAAATCAATTAATCATATTGGGAGGATTCATTCATATTAGGAGTGATTTCTTTTGTCAGATCTGGATCCACAAGGAATTCAAATCCATTAGAATTTAAGTTGCCTCTTTTTACTTTGTGCAGGCAACACCGTCACAAACAACTCGACAAGAGCACTCGACTTTTTTTGCCTCTGAACTTGCTACAAGTTATGTAAGTGCCAATATTGTCCCGTAACTATTTATTGACTTATGCCACGCGTTTTGTTTAGATTTCCATCAGTAGCTTTGCTATTTGTGGGCAAGCACCCTAATCTTTACAAACATAAATGTAAATTGCAGCAGGAATTGCAGATGGGCGCGGGCATGAGGAAGAGGAAAATGAGGGTTGAACTTCCAAACACATTTCCCCAATTCATGTCATAAGAGGATAGCATAGATAGATAGACTTGTAACGGCTTTAATTATTCCTCTAAGTGTAGTAGATTATTTTTAAAGTTTACCTAGTGAGTGGCAAGCCACCAACCATGTTGTGTAATTGAACTCCATGCTTGTGCAAACATCAAGAGCATAAACAGAAGGTCTCTTTACATCCAACAATAGCATGTACCAAGTCTCAGATGGCTCGCAAATGGGTACAAAGACCTGTTCAAGCGAGGAGCAAAATAAAACATCAATTAAAATATATCCATATTGTGTGTGAATGCCGGATCTGTAACAAGTTAATGATAAACTTGGAGCAATTATGGAGTGACAATAAGTTGAATATTTCTTACATGCTCAAGTTCTTGAGTTGGTGGCCTCCAGCGTCTCGCATAGCTCTCTACTAAATGTTCCATCGGAGTTTGGAACAAGATCTCGGCGGCAAATGTTGACGGGAAGAACCAGCAACGCCGCACAGGGTTTGCCTTGGCTTGAAGAGAGGAAAGCATTAAAACAGTGTTGACGACCTACATATTTCAAGTGTCTTAGTTTTGAACTGTGAAATTTTTAAATCAAATACTGTTGTTATTTAGGGAAGAGTATTAGGTCAAGTTCAAATGGTATTGCATCAAAGTGGGGGCATGCATTCGGGCTTAAGGGATAAGAACTTTTCGCGAGGCAGGGTTAGCTCGTAATGCTTAAATAAGTTCTCAGATTCCCTGGAAAGACAACAAACATGAACATGGATTTAGTTAGAATCCTGGAAATATATGATCAAACCCGAAACAACTGTTGAGTGTGTTCCAGTTTTGCAGATTGTAACCTCATTTCTTCATTTTTGGCAAATATATACGTCCCAAGGCGGCACTCGTCCCTAGTCAGACTCATATCGGCAGTGGGCCTGAACCACATGGGAAAATTCTGCGTT
The DNA here is from genome assembly GCF_014773155.1 of Arachis stenosperma. Classification (NCBI taxonomy): domain Eukaryota; kingdom Viridiplantae; phylum Streptophyta; class Magnoliopsida; order Fabales; family Fabaceae; genus Arachis; species Arachis stenosperma. The sequence goes on from NC_080377.1 coordinate 129,563,951, forward strand.
GAAAACATTTGAAGTGATTAGCATAGAAACTACACAGTGTATCTTTATAATAAAGAGTTTGAACCCAATTGTCAAATGCAATCATCCACAGGGTTAATCATAGGGGTAATGTTACATGACTTGCCTTAAGGATGCAGTAAAACGGGTTCTCCATGTTCGGAGCCAGCATGCGTCCCTGACCCTTCCTTCTAGCACGCCAAAACAGAGGTCGTCTCTGCGGCACCGAGTTGGATTCGGTCTTGGGAGTAGAGCCCATGGACGCATCGTCAAGGACGGTTGCAGCCCACTTTGCGCTCGACAAACACATCATCTTCTAAGGTCTCGGATCTGGCTCAAAAGAGGCATAGAGATCACAGAGCCGAGTGTTACTCTCGAAATCCCCTCCAACCCTTGTTCTTTGCAAAAAAAAAAAAAAAAACAAGATCAGCCAGTGTTCTGTTAGCAACCAGCGCCGAATGCAGATGCCAAACAGGAAAAAATTTTCATTGGGTTATCTATGTTCAAGGCATCAATGACGGGTGAACACCGACTGGAGAGACTCCGATTCAAAAGGCTTCCTGGGTTGGGGTATTGCAAAGGGACTGATTTAGGCCGAAGAACATTTGGCCTATAGTGCCAAAAAAATCATGGTTCTCACAAATTAATAAAAAATTGTTTTTTTTCATTCGGCTATTTACTAAAGGCCCAACAGATACTTATTACTCTTTAACTAATTAAGTTTCGAACGTTCTACTGATGTGATTTATTTTATGGTAATTTACGTCTATTTGGTTTGTCAGGTTATAATTTATGTCTATTTATATATACAAAAAATAAAATAGGCCATAGTTTTTCCTTTCCCAAAGAAAAGCCCAGATACATTTAGAGGCATCACATTAAAAATATGGTATATGGGTATTTCCCAAGTGGGCCAACGCACGTCTAGTCCAAGGGTTTTGATTTAATCAGAGCCATCAAGGAATGGTCATCAAAATTAGGCCAAGTCAAAATTCAAATCATAGACATAAAAGGAAAGGGGTGTGGGGAATATATGTTACAGTGCGGGCTATTAAATTAGAAAGGGGGCCTTACTTTGATAAATAATGGGTTTGACTTGCATCTTTTAAATCACCAAAGTCCCATAATACCATATGCACTTTGAAAAAATTCATAAAAAGTTGATGTGTGTGTTGGGTTTTTTTTTTGTTGCCTTCTTTTGGGGAGTCAAGCATGTGCGGCCGTTACAATGGGGTAACTTGCCCTTAAAGGATTTTTCATTGGATTTGTGGTTTACACCCCTTGGCACACAATAGAATCGTAGTGCTCATGGGCGCAGGTTTGATACCTCACCATACAAAGTTGCATATACCTGGCCAGGGGATCATGTTTCAATCGCCGGTGAGCTTGCTATCTGTGATCAACGCCATAATCTCAAAATTTTCTTATCTAGGATTAGAGATAAATATATCTATGCTTAGCAAAACATAATTCGAAAAGTTCACCTGTACAGTAGCATTGCATGGTGTTAGTAGATCATCCTTGGACTCGTTCCACATTTTCGGAACCCCACGCGACCAGTGAAGGCTTATTGGTGCATCGGTCGGGATTAGTGTTGCACCAGTGGAGATAACGGGTGTTGAAGAAAGATGGTCAAGCAGCACGAGGTCATCCTCTGAACCCAAAGAATCTGGGGCAACAACGCCCAGGCTCAAGTTTGTGATGGGGTCACCCAAGATTCCCTTACCTTTTTGTGAACTGGTTAGCTGGTGCGTGAACATCTGACCAGGTGCTCCAATATTGCTATTGTTTAAAACAACCGCAGCAACGGTGGCAACACATCCAGGAGTGTTAGGCGGCTGTGCTATTTTATTGTCCATGGCTTCATCCTGGACTTGAACCTTAGGAGTAGGTATCATCTGAAACATCTCCTCCTTCTTACATAAAGTGGATAGCATCATCTTGATATACACAATGAGAGCTTCCGTTTGGGCTGCCCGAACATCAAGCATTGCAATCGACTGCTCAATGGCCATCAAATGTGCTTCAATGCTCTGAAAGGGTAACAGCTCAAAAGTTCATGCCTTCATTTTATTAATTTAGATCAAAATAAAATCGTTTCTTTTCGGGCAACAAAGGTTTCGGATCAACAACCGACCTCGATCGAAGCTTGTGGGGGGGTGCTTATACGCAGAAGGCGGAATGAACTCTTCAACTAGAATGCCGGACTACGACGCCACATTAAGGAGGGGCTACAAAAACAAAGGCCACACATGAGCACTTGTTTTGATTGCTCAGGGTCACAAAACTGTTGGCAGTGATAGAGATAGTTGAAAATACAAACTTACCACGTCCATGGTTAGGTCAAGATTCAAGGCGTTCGTGTCATGGTTATCATTTTTCCAGTTGGCTTTGTCCATGTTGCGAGGAGGTTGAAGCCTGGATCCATACATATGCAATGATCAGTTCCATCACCCAATTAGGCAAGTAAATTAAAAATATGAAACTCGCATCGACGGATATTTCCGCCACCCCTTTTTTTAGGCAAGGTTATCAATGTCACGGAGGTTACTTACTCTGACGTCAGGCAGGGCTGCTCCGGATCGTTCCCGGCAGAGTTGGACGCTTCCATTTGTGTTGCTGGACTTTCTACTACAGAGGAGGATGTGCAATAGAAATAGAAAGATATTTGGAAGGGAAGCCTTATCGACAAAATAGGGATCTTTTTTCACTTAATTTCATTGCTTTTATAGAGACATAAGGCCCATTTGATGTGACCAACAATTTGGGTAATCATGATGATTTGTTGCCTTGGTAATCCACTACAGGAGCATTAAATGCTTCTGGCTCAATGTGCCAAGGGTTTGAAACTAAATTTTGACAATATTTGAGCAGATCATTGCTTTGCCAAACTATATGACCAAACATCTTTATGGCATGCCTCTTTATACACCCTAATGACAGTGAAACACCATTAGATCATGTACATTAATGCTAAGTATTTTACCATGGATAACAAGAAACAGTGACAACAATAGCAAGAAGAAATATTTTAGATTAGATAATAACAAAAAAATTTTGTTTCATGTTATCTTAGATAATATCATAAAAATTTTGTTTCATGTTATCTATAGTACTAATGTGAACACTATTTTCGGCCTACAAATAAATGGAATACATAACTAAATTTAAACATATATAGACTCCAATTAAATTAGTGCAAAACTTTTGTGGATTAGTAAGCTAGGGGGTCATCTAAAGTGAGAGTGTCTACATGGGGGCATCTAAATTGAGTGTCTACAGTTTATTATTATTGAAGGCTCAATTTTTTTTACACTTATAGCTTTACTTTGACAAAGTTTACCAATCGAGCTCTTCCTTAGCATATTCAAATAGACTTCTTTGGACGACTATGTACGATTCATCATACTCATATAGTTCTTTTATATTCACAGAACATAAACTTTAAATTCTATCTTTAGACACTTTCAACAGGTAATGAAAATAATTTGTGATATTTTTTAAATATAATGTTAAATTTAGTTTTAATTTATATATATTTTGTTTCTAGCATAATAATAAAATTTTTAAATTTTAACAAAAGAATTTTTTGTAAGAATAAATAATTTGGATGAGTTAGATTTAAAAATTTTAAAATCACATTTTTACAGAGACAATTTTTTAAAAAATAATTAAATTTTTTTAAATAAACCAGTTGAATATTGTACTCTTAATATATTTTGTATTTAATTTGGTCCCTCTCCAATAAAATTTCTTGATCCGCCACGGGCTCAATAGCAGTTATCTTTATTTACTTAACAAATAGAATTTTATTGACAATTTTTTAAGCATAATAAGTCAATAACAATCACCTCTATTAATTTTAAAAATGGAAAATTCAGAACTCTGTTACGCAACAAAATAATAAGATCACAACAATCAACTATTTGTTTTAAAAATTTAATTCATTTTTAAAATTCGTCTTTGAAAATATGTTATTTTAGAGTTGTAAAATTTAATCTATTCAAATAATTCATTCTTACAAGAAATTATTGTCATAAGCCTTAAAAGTTTTATTTTTATGCTGGAAGCAACAATAGAGATAATATCATGTATTTAATAGATCAAACAATATCTTTTATTATAGCCATTTTGTTCTTTCCTTAATTGATTTCTAGCATAATACATAAAAGACATTTTTTTAGTGTTTGACATTATAATTATGAATCCCGCTAGGGAGTCAATAAAAAATCTTTTTGCTGCATATAATGGTTAGTTATTTAGCTCAATATAGATAAATAATAAATTCAAAACTTCTCATTCAGTTATTTCACATCAAATTTTAAATTTTAAACTTTTTAAAAAATCAAGTTTGTTATTTTAAAATAATAACCATCTAAAATCTTAATTTACTCATTTACTAAAGCATTTCACTCAAATGCTCTCTTCTTTTTCAACTGGTGGCCACTCCACCTTCATCAATAATAATTTCATTTCACCGTCGCTACGTACTTGGCTTGCCACACGCCAATCACCCTTAGTAAAAATAACCATCATAAAAATTAATCATCTGCAAACCTAATGGATTGAACATCTGACAAATTTTGATTATACATACTTATACTCAATTCAATAAAAATAATTATCTACATAAAAATTAAAATAGCCATTCGTATACCTACTAAAATTACCATCTTAAATTGACCATTAAAATAGAAGAAGAAAAAAAAGAATAAACAGAAGAAACAACTACTATGGTGAAAGATAGTTTTGCAGACTAGCCATGACAAAAGCGGCATTATTGTGATGCATGGTACTCAAATCATCAAAGAAGCTAACCATGTTTGGATCCAAAGAAGAAGAAGAGAATGGTGGTTTTCATTAGTGAGAAGAGGTTTGAAGGAATGGGAGAAAGCAAAGCCAGTTCGGATGCGAGGCGCGAAAACAGCGGCAACAACGTTCGGCTGAGCATTGGAGGTCGAGGTGCGTCGGGCTGACCGACAGAGGTGATAACGAGGGAGGTTCATTTTATAGTCCTTGAATAGCATCTCGGTTGCGCTGCGAGACACAACGGTGTAGAGAGGAGTCCGGTCAGTAACTGGGTTGTGACAGTCAGCATGCCATAATACATGAAACCAACTAAGAGACTTGGTAAATCTCTTTAACTCATCTCGTCGTTATTCCCAAAAATATACGTTGCTAAGCGACATTCATCCATTCACAGGCCCATGTCAGCTGTTGGCCTGAACCACATGTTGTATTGCTGAAAGAAAAAATTAGGTGATTCGGTTAGTCTGCCGAAGACATGAAGCTTGTATCGAAACTGAAACGAGTAGGATAACAACTTGCCTGTGGTATGCGGTACACTTGTGACTCTTGGGTCGCCGCAGGGACACATGCCCGACCACCCCTAGTTGATCTTCGGATCAACGGACGCCTAGATTTAGGAGTCTTGCAGTGCCCCACTAGCACGTCGAGTGTTGGAGGTGGCAACGAAGTTATCCCAGCAATTTCGATGTCACCAAACCTTGGAATCTTAGGAGGTCGTGAAGAGGGCGGAGTTGGGGTGTACGAATCATACATGGGGGTCGTCGAATCAGGTAAGCTTCCCCAAACTTGTAACTGCATAAGCAAAGGAAATATGCTCATACTGTGATTTTCAACAAGTGATGACAAGCCAACGATAGTTGAAAAAATGTTACGATATAATCACAATGCTTTTTTCATCGTAATTTATAACTAAAAAATCACGACTTATCAACAACAAATTAAAAAAAACAGCATAGGTATGAGCAGGTTTACAGTGTTTCAGATCTTAAGCATACCAAAGAGTGTCAGGGTATTTATCTAGGGTTGGAGTTGTTCCACTATTGATTGTAAATAACTACCCATTTATCTAGGGTTGTGGAGATTTCTCTTCCAGAAGTGGGAAGAGACATTAGGGGTTACTTATAATCATAGGTGTTTAAATCGGATCGAACCGAATGATTCAACCAGAAAATCGATGAATCGGACCCAATAGCAGTCCAGTCCGATAGTTGATTCATACAAAGAAAAAAACCGAAACGAACCAGTTGAACACAAAGTGAACCGATAAAAACCGATTAAACTCGTTAGGAATCGAGTCAACCAAACCGCTTCCAATCTAAAATTTCCAAAAAAAGGCATGGCCTGGTTCAAACCCCTGTATTAAAGAAAAGGAGAGTCCTTCCTTGCTCTATCAAGGCTTAAAAAATAATAAGAATTTATTTTATTTAATATTTAATAATTATTAAACATAATTTCAATTATTAAAATTAATTAATAAAACCTAAATAAATTAGGTGTGGATTATTCTAAGCTAATAGTTTTCTGGGTACACTATATTTACAAAATTTATGAAAACCCAAAACTCCTAAGGGTCATTACCAACATATGGAAACATAATTTTCACATGAGTCCTTCACGCCTCTTCGTATGTATCACATGGAGCAAATTTCTATCAAACCCACTCCAACTTACTATTGCAGCACATTAAATGCTACGATTTGCCCCTTCAAAAGGGGCTTGGTGAATGTCATTCCTTCACCAAATGGAGTGATGAGGTTTTATTTTGGGAAATACCAACTGTCAAGACTTCATCGTTGCTAGTGTCACTGGAGGCATTTAGCTGACAGGTTAGACTAGGCTACGATATGATGGTGGTACTAATCATCCAGGTGCATTAATTACACATATTCTACCACTCAAGCTACAAACCATCCTCTTTAAGTATCGTCCTTAGGCGAACTTGAACAAACACTTCAGTTCCATACTAAAATCATGAGCATCTCACTAGCATGCATTTTAATTACTCTCAAAGGATCACCATTAATTACTTTATGGAACTTGCGGGCTTTTTGTTTATTTTTTATAATCTAATTTTATTTACTTCATTTAGAGTTTAAAATTCGTTAAAATTTGTGAATTAAAATTTAGATTATTTTGTATAAAATAAATGAGTTGATATGCAACATTGAGGAACGAAATATTTCCTTTTTTTTCAATTATTTATTATATTTGAATTGAATTTTTCCTACTTGACACTTTTAGAAATTGGTTTTAAAGGCATATAATTTATTTCATAGTAAAATAAGATAATATGAAAATTATATGTAGTTTTTACAAGTATTCTGAACAACACAAAATAAAGAAATAAAAGCCAAGTAATCAATAAAATTAGTGACATAGCAGTAAAGATATGAAAATACTAATAAATGCATAATCAATCAAAGAAATAGACAAAATTTAAATATGATAAAACAAGTCACGCTATTTTTCTCAGGGCAAATAAGAAGAAAATTGTTGCTGAAAATACACCTCATGCACACTATATTACAGAGGTATGGAATAACATATTAAGTAATTAAGTTTAAGAATATTACGAATGATTTTTATTGTTTTATGTGTTAATCTTGTCTTGTTATGTAATTTAATTTTATAAAAAAAAAATATTTTTTTGTTCTATCTAACAAATTTAGAAGTAATTTTTATATATACTTTTTTTTAAAAACAATTTCTAAATATTAAATAACTTTTTATTAAAGAAATCTAACAAATTAACAAATTAAAATATTATTCTCTAAAATGTCAATTCAAGCTAAGTCTATAATAATTCTGATTAACAATAAATTTAGTGTGACATACGCATAATTTACATAAATGAGTTGTGTTATTTATTTCATCTAATTAATTCGATTTAATTATTTTTTTTTACAACAAATTCATTGACATATATTATATCCAATTGTGTTATACTACAATATCTAACCATGGAACTTAGTAGTTGAGACAATTAGGACATTATAAATTATTTTAATTTTAGCAACTCCAACGTCTATAATGGATCAGGCATATTAGATGTGTATTTGGATTATTATCTACAAATAAGACTTTTTATATAATTGATTTTACAAACTCAAATTTGATAAAAAGTGAATCAGTGTTAAAGTAATTTATGTTTCATAATGAGTATAAAAATAGATTATAATAAAATGAATGTTGTTTGAATTACATTATTTACAATTATATTAAAAAAATTACTAAAAAGGACACAAATTTATATTATTCAAAACTATATTATTCTAACACTCTTTGATTACAAGTTCTTTTGAAAAGAATTTAAACTTATTTGTTGAAATTTAGTACTCTTTACGTTATAATATTTTAGTACTCTTTATGTATTTTAATATATCTTTTCTAATAAAATTTAAATTAAAAAATAACATCTTATAAAAAGATAAGTATTAATAAAAAATAATTTAAAAATTTATATAAATAAAAAATATTAAAAATTCTATCTAAAAAAGTACAATAATATACATGAGTGAACATTAAAAAAAAAACTCTAATTTATTATTTATGGTGAATGAGAGTTTAAATCCAACTTGATGTACGTGTTAAAAGAAAAATAGTCAACCAGACAAAAAAAATATGCCCTTCAAAAAAATTAATTGTGTTTTTTATTCTTTTAACGCATTTGTAAAAAATGTCCTGATTTTACTTTTTCCAAATAATTTTACTCATCATTCAACTAACCTTTTTTAAAACCTAAAAAATAACTTGAAATTAATTAAAAATCTAAATTCACTCAACTCTAGAATCTTTTTGGGAAAGTCTCTTCATATCATGGCCTGAGCCTCAATAAACCTATCTTTTAGAACCATCATCACATCTCTCATATACTCACCCGAACAACAACAAACCATTCCATGCCCTTGTTGATTTAGACCAATCTCCTCCTAAACAACATCTGAACAACCAACCTGCTCGGGACCTGGAACGTAAAACACCTTGCCGAACCGCCAATAACGATGGAGGCCGAATTGAGAAAATTCACTTACTTCGTCATCACCAAAGGAAGGAACACGGGACTCTTCACTTCCTTCGACGAGGCCAGTGCTCAGGTCATGGACTATCCAAATGCTGAATACACTACAAGAAAAAAGGCCTATGGCCACGCTTTTTTTTTGCTACACTTTAAAAGCGTGGCCAAAAGTGGTCAATGGCCACGCTTTTATGTGGGTGGCGATTGATTAGAGATTTGGCCACGTTTTTTCTTGCTACGCTTAAAAAGCGTGGCGAAAGGGGTCTATAGCTACGCTTTTATGAGGGTGGCAATTGATTCGAGATTTAGCCACGCTTTTTGTTGTTACGCTTAAAAAGCGTAGCCATAGAGAGAAATAGGTACACTTTTAAAGCGTGGCGACAACATTTTGTTATAGTGACATTTTAAAAGCGTAGCCGTTTTCTACAACTCTTTTGGCACGCTTCAAAAGCGTAGCCAAAAAGATTGAAAAAAAATGTTTTGAACAAGATATAATTACTTAATTACATTGCACACCATCTTTCAAAATCTCTTTCTCCTTAGAATCCTGAAACTCTTCGAACCTTTATTATAGGAAGGCCCTTCCAAAGAAACCTAAACTCTTCCAAAGACCCCAGGGTAGTACTCGGCAACCCCAGCAATCCGAAGAACATCGTCGGGGCTCCCTGTTCCGGAACTCTAACCTTACCCCTTTTTAATTAACAAACCCTAACCTAACACCCACCACACGGGCCCCCTTTCCCCTCACAACAGCGCCGCATCCCCACTCCCCCTTTTCCCCTCACAACAGCGCACAACATAATACACACGCACCACCTCACCCACGTGAAAGGAGAGCTCGAGGAAGGAGACGCCGCCTTGCTGCCAGCTCCATCACGCCAGCCCGCCGCCGCTGTGGAGTCAAACCCGAGAGAGAGTGTGCGACGATGAGAGAGGAGGAGCCGTCACCAAACGCCTCGCCGCTGCTGGAGGAGCTTCACGCTTTGCCGTCGTCGAGGAGGGGAAAGAGGAGCTGCACCTGTCGCGTCAGTCACTGTCGTGATTCCTGGTGCTGATGAGGGATCTGCGAGAACCATTGCCGTCACGGAGGAGGTAACACACGAGAGCCATCACGGTGGTACGTCAAGTTCCCGAAGAACAAGGTTACTTACAAGGTTTGGCTTCTCATCTGAACAAAATTCATTTGTGCTTCTTTGTTTGTGTTGTTTATTCTCTGATTCATTTGTTTATTATTTTCAAGTTTAACTCTGTTTATTCAGCTTTTCGGTTTTTGCTGTTTAAATCCACTTGCTTTTTCTGGATTGAGTTATATAAATTAACTCCTTTTTTATGTTGCTTGTTATAGAGTTTTCTTCTGCTGCAGCAGATTTCATTCGTTCAGTCTTATGCTGGAGATGTCAACCAAGTTATCCACATTTTTGGTCAGTGTTTTCGTTGGGTTATGCAATTTATTTGTCTCGTTTTGTTGTTATTGGATTTAATACTTTGTATGGTTTATTGTGGATCTTCCAAATAATACTTTGTTTAGATTAGAAGCTTAGTTGTGCATTATTTCTCACTTGATTTGCTCTTTTTTTGTTGAATCGCCTAATCCTCTTACTGTGTTCTTATGTGCCCTAATCTGACTATTATTTACTAAAAGAGTACCATATTCAATTTTTGGGAATATACCTTTCTATTACCTAGCTATTAGTTGCTGCATGTGAAACCAATCTGTGGTTGCAATATCTTTTGGGTTTTACTATTCTGTCACTGAAAAATCAGGGTTTCAAAGAACTTGATTATTGTGAATGAATGGAATAATAAAATGGTGTAAGAACAATGAGAAGTCCTTTGTTTATCTATAGAAATGGTTGGGACTTGGGAGGGAGTGATATTTCTTATGGCTGATTTTGCCTAGGCATAAATTCAGTCATAGCTTTAATATCATTAACCTTTTAGATTTTCATTTCACTATGTTGCTGCGGCTTATGGATTGTGTTTGTTTTTGTGAGTACATACATATCACATATGCTTGATTATAAACAGGTGCTGGTGGGAAGAATATGCTACTGCACCCTGTTTAGTTTGAAGTTAGAGTTTATAATCCTTTGATATCTCTAGTTCTCTAATGAAAGTCTTGTAACTTGGCTTGATTTGCTTGCAGATTTCCATGTTTGTATGATCATATCTTTGCTGAAAATTTTAAGATTATGGGTAGAATTTTTTCTGTTTGATGTATGTTCTGTTAATTTCTCTCTCTCTCTCTCTCTCTCTCTCTCTCTCTCTCTCTCTCTTAAACTATGAGCAGAAAATGTCAAAATTTTGGTCAGAAGACAGTGAATTTACCTCTGTTCAGGGAGGTCTCTATTTTCTCACTTGTAGTGTTACTATTTTACTATTTTCTGTGGCATTTGCGATTTTCTGGGCTGCTACTATAGCAATCATATTCATGGATTGGCCAAGATATTCTTGTAAGTTCTAGATACTAGTACCTGCAAAATGGGTCTTTCTATTATCATTACTGTTTCTGAATTCTTTTAAATGGCTAGCAATTCTAATATCTGTCTCGTAAAGGGTAACTTATTATATCTTGGAGGCAACATATGTCTGCCACGTGGCTTAAAAACTAATCTTCACTGTGTCAATGTTAAGGATTCTACAACCAATCTTGAAAGATATTCCCTTATATTCCTTTCTTTAAACTCAACTTAGCCACTATAATAAGTCTTTATAGTGTTCATTATTTCCTCTGTAGCAAGTACAATTACTCTCTGCTGCTACAAGGACGATAACACAGCCATGGCAGCTTCAGTTTCAACCATAGGAGCTGTCAAAGGAACTCTAATCAAGTATGAATATGATCTGTTACCTTTCATGTAGTTAGCTATAGCTTCTTTCCTATTCATAGTGTGCAATTTTTATGTGAAATTCAGATTACTGTTTTTCATTATGATTTGATTTTTGATTTCATGTGTGCAAATCCTTTTTCTCTCTTGTCGTATTTGCTTTGATCATTGTGAACATTTCTAAACTTGTCATATAAGGGAGAGGGCCTACCGAACTAGATATATTTGTTTAGGATGATCTTAACCAGTAACCGGTGGTGAGTGATTCTGATATGAAATATCATTTTGATTGTTTGATCTACTAAATGAATGTAGCAATAATGCAGCAATGTGTTTAGGACTTGGGAGTATGACAGTGTTGTAAAAAGTTATTAAGTAGGTGAATCATTGATATTTGAGCTTAAAAAACTGAGATGTCTAGTTATGTAATATTCATAAACATCTGTGTGGAAGTCACTAAATCTTGAAGATATCAATGAATCTCTCCGTGATTTGTAATTCCATTTAAACATCTTTATTATATTCATTGAGACATCTCCTTGTGTGGTTGAATGGCAGTCTTGATATTCTTAAATTTCTCTTCATGTATCATTTCTTACTGAGAATGTTCTGATGCAGTGGCCGGTGTATATCTCGCTGAGAGGCTTAACACTGTTCTGAGGATGAACTGGAAAAGCTTATCTAGTCAAAACTATTTTGATCCAAATGGATTATTCATGTCAGTTCTTTGGTCGGGTCCCCTTCTCGTTATTGCTATGATAATTCTGGTTAGTATTTTTCATCACGTAACTCATTTAAATGATGGTCCTCATTTCTTATTCAATACATTGAACTGAAGTATCTTGTCTCTCTGGCAGATTAACACACTCTTCTCCTTGTGTTACTTGATTGTTAGGTGGAAAAGTAACTCTTAAATAACAAGAGAATAATGTAATTTTACATTGCAGGCGAGTTTGAATGGTTCTGGAGCTGTGGCTTCATCAGTTTCCAGTTCATCAGCTTTCTTTGGAAGCAGCTTGAAGAAGGTTCGTCAAGAATCTCCAGCAGTAGCAAGGTTTCCACCGGAAGCTTCAAGATTGTGGCGATCGATAAAGACAAGCAGACAGATAAGGACAGATGGAAAGGATTGGCCTATGATATCTCAAATGACCAGCAAGATATCACAAGAGGGAAGGGTATTTTGTAGTTTTTAATGTGTATTTTGTAGTTTTTAAAGGAAATAGATAATGTAATAGTTGTTGGAATTATAATGCATGTATTACAAATTCATGGGTAGCTGTTCTCACTTTGACTTTTTGTTAGAGCTTGTCATGTGATCAACCACTATATTTAGTGTACAACTTTATGAAGGTTTTATATTGTTAATAGTAATTAAAATTGTTATGAAGGTTTTATAGTCTAAATTTTACATTATCTATTAATTCTGTTAGATTTTATTATGAAGATTAAAAAAAAACAATTGAACTTGAACAAACCTATCGCCACGCTTTAAAAGTGTCGCTATTCTGTACAGGAGCCATTTTTCGTTACGCTTTAAAGCGAAGCCATATCTCTAGCTACTGGCACGCTTTTAAAGCGTAGCCATATCTCTTGCTATTGGCACGCTTTTAAAGCGTAGCCATATGGCATGCTATTGGCACGCTTTAAAAGCGTAGCCATATCTTGGTATTGGCACGCTTTAAAAGCATAGCCATATTTCACACATATGGCCACGCTTTTAAAGCGTGACGATCTTTAAAAGCGTGGCAAGAAAAAAAGCGTGGCGATAGGTCACCAAAAGCGTGGCGATAGAGCAACCAGCACCCTCGCAGCTGTGACCCTTTCAAAAGCGTGCCGGTAGCTCAAAAAACGTGGCGAAAAGCTATTGCTACGCTTTTTTGGACTTTTTGCCACGCTTTAAAAGCGTAGCAAAAAGCTTGTTTTCTTGTAGTGATACCAGTCCTTCAACTATCAGGCCCTAGCCCTTGGTTCCTACACGACGCGATTAAAGGCAATCGAGAAAGAAAAGGAGGCGCTTGATGAGATGACGCAACAAATGAGCCAACCGGATGAGTCGCCACCAAAAAGCCCTCTGGCTGTTGTCACCAAAAATGGCTGTCGGGCCCCTCTTTGTTGGTGTAAGTCTTTCTTTACCTCAATACATACCACAGTCTGCTAAATTTATACCCTTTTCTAAGACATGCTTAACGCCTAACTTTTCAACTTTCACACAGGGATAAACTGCATCCCACCTAGCGAGGTTGCCTCCGGTGCCTATGCCGTCAACCTCAGCATGGAAGAATTGCTCCACAAGGTTTGCAACAGTGCCTCCTTGCCACCTCCTTCCTACTTCCATACTGAGCTGGCTGTCCGTGAAAGCAAAGATGAGAGAGGGCCAACAATGCACTTTCTGAAGAGGTTCAACGCCTTGAGGAGAAGTAACGTCTCCACGGCTATGACAGCAGTCTGGACAATGTATCGCCATAGTACTCTTCCCTCCCTTTATCCAATTCAGCTGCATTCCACAGATCAATCGTCACATCATTAGCGAGGCTTTTAATTAGTAACGTTACCGGAAATATATTTCTATATTGCATACTGATGTCGCTAATTGTTATGCTAAGCTTCCATGATCAATTCAACTTGTGTAATCCACTTTATTATGAATGAAATCTATTATGATCCAAACACTAATTTGCTCAACACTCAAAATCAAGTTATAAAAATTCCACCCCACATGATACATCGATAATGACCCATGCCAAAGTTCATGTCTCAATACGCCACACATCCACAAATTTTTATTTACAATTCCAACTTTCAACACCTTCTGTTATCGGCTATCACCTGTAATTTCGACCACTAAATCTCATGTTATCTTTTACTATAATTTTATAACTATTTTTATTATTAAATTGGCACAACCCAAAACCACGAATAAAAAACTTTGAGGTAAAAAATTAACACAATGACGTTTATTCATTTATTTGAAAAATATCACTTTACATTTTCTCAAATTACCTTAAAGTTTAATTAACAACGAAAAAGTCACAACAGGAATTCAAAAGGAACCAATTTGTATCAAACTTTTTCTTTTCTTTTTTTTGGAAACAATTACTATAAAAAACCGTTAACAAGATTTAATTATTAAAAATGATGTTTAATACTAAAATTATTAACGAGTAAATCTCTTTATAGTATTTATAATATTTAAGAAAAAGGACCAGCTCTTTTTATAAAGAGACAAATATATCTTTAATTATTTTTTATTTTCTTTATTTCTTCTAAAATTTTAATAATTTTAATTAATTATCTATGTCTTATTTATTTTAAATTTTTGTGATCTTTTGTCTTTTTTGTCAACAGATAAACATCACAAAAACAAAAAATAAATGAAATTAAATAAATAATAAAAAAATTACTAAAATTTTAGGAAAAATATAAATTATCAACATCAAAATTATAACACATAAATAAAAGATAATTAAAGATATATTTATCTTTTTATAAAAAAATTTGCTTTTTTTTTAAATATTATAAAAAAATTTTTGTCTTTATTAATAATTTTGATATTAATTAAATACCCTTTTTAACAATTAAATCTTTTTAACAGTCTTTTAAAAATTATTATGGGTCATACATCAAACTCTACTTAAATATATTCACCCACAATAACAGAAACAATATTCTTTAGTTGTGTTTTTCCATGTGTACTTACTCTTCTTTTAATTGGCATTTAAAATAAATTCTCAGTTCACCTCCATCAACTCTAAAAAAAAATTATAACCACCTAACCCAAACTGAATCATTTAAAAAAAAATACACAGCTTAAGCCAAAACTTGGATGAACTCAATTTCATTCATGGACATAAGTTTTGTTTTTTGTTTTCATTCATACAGATAAATTTTTTTCCCATACTCATGGACATAATTAATTAGCTCATTTCCCATGGTTTCAACCCAAAACTTTACAGATGGCCCATTGAGTTGGCTTGGCTCCCCCTCTCTTCATTCAACTCCGCTCGAAGCCATTATGCTGTGCCCCCTTCTTTTTCCAATGTTACCCACAAGTTTAACTGTTTTAACATACAAAAATAAATTATAAAATTAACTAAAAAAAATAAATCTGGAGAAGACATGAAGCACAGAGCAAGCCAATAAACTGTAAGTAGTGAGTGAAAGAGGAGTGCTTGCTGCTTACCAGTGACACGACAACAGAGGAAAGAGGGACCAGAGACCGCAACTCGAAGAGACGAGCGGCGAGGAGAGTGACAACAACGAGAGAGGTGCAAGCAGAATGAGTTCGGTGAGGGAGAGCAGCGAGGGTAGCGACTGAGCGACAGAGGCGGTGAGCAAGGTGGTTGTTGTATGTGTTTCTGCGATCTGGGTAAATGGGTATGAGGGATGGCTAGCTGCTGTGTGTGTTTCTGGGATTTGGGTAAGTGGGCATCACTGTATGAGGGACGAGAGTGGGCAACCCTAATTTCTGAATATATATATATATATATATATATATATATATATATATATATATATATATATATATATATATATATATGAGTGCACTCCGGGGCGGGTAGGGGCAGGTCAGGTACTTGCGGGTTCGGGTACTCCTGCCACCCCTACTATTCTTCTACCCAGAAGCTTGACTATTAAGGCATGCTTCCATGGCTTCTCCAATCTTTTCTTTTTAGCTTTGTTCACTTTGATACTAATAATTCCATTCTAGAGGCGAGATACTTCTATAGCAGGGTTTGAACGTTCCTCCTTTCTTACCCGTCTTAAGGCCTCCCTGGCAGCTTGGCTCATTTCAAGCTCCTCCATTCTCATTGCTTCATCTTCTTCCTCGGACTCCTCCTCTTCCAGTTCCTCCTCACTTGAGTCTTTAGAGTCCGAATCTAGCTACGCACTGCCATGGATGACTAGGTCAACATAGGTCCTGCGCCTTCCATTAGTTCCTATGAATGAAGTTTTATCCACCATCCACTCTTCCTGTCTTGGTACCCTTGACGTATTTCCTCCAAAGCCACCATCATCGTTCCATATTTTCTTCTTACTCCTATGCAACAAGTCTGCTTCTTCAACGCTGGTGTCCATCTTCAACTTCATTCTTTAAATTGTTGGGATGAAGGCCAATTAGCTTAGTGTTACTAATTTTCTTTTATTTTGATTTCTTATGAAATCTCTTGACACATCTTCGAATATTTTTTAGTGGAGCAAGTTTCAATGTCACCTCACCTCTAACCAACTTGAAGCCTCTGATTTTTGTTAGAATTCCTTTTTTCAATGAAATTTTACAAGTAATAGGTTACACACAATTTTGTTGGACCTAGCCCATTGATAAATTGGACCTTGAAGATATAAGATCTATCTATGAGTGTATTATTTAAATCAAGATGGACCTTTAGGTTTAGCACAAGAGAAAAATTTATCACACAAAATAATTAATTCCTATAAGCATAAAATTCTAGGTATTAGATTGCCCTGGTTAAATTATAAATCTGAACAGGAACCTTTTTGTTAGCAAGTTCAAGTTATATTGAGTCCAGACCTAAAATAAAAGTTATATATTTTGAGTCTAGTATAAAAAGAAATTTGATTAAAATGTACTACCAAAAACATATTACAAACAAAAAAAACATGTTTAATCAAATTGAATCTCTCTTAAATAATTGACTACAAGATATCTATTAGATTTTATGTTTAACATTTAAAATTCATATTCATGTGCATATTTTTTGGTTCGGGAGTATTAGGTAGACAATAACCATCTTGAATAATATGAACAACGGGCCCTAAATATTGGCCTAATTAAACTAATAACACAGTGCACCCGTAACCCTCCTCCCCTCACCTAAATCCTAATTTTAATCATTCTAATTACTAACATCATAATCATCCCACCCACTCCCCTTTTTTTTGACCTAACGGTAGAAACTTTTCCCCTACCCCTAATTGAAACGGCGTTCACGAAGGAGACCCTTTCACAACCGGCACTCCGTCTGTATTGCTTGTCGTCGTCCAGCCTGCTTGTTGCCACAGCAACCATCCTCCGGAGCGCCTCCATTGGGTAGATGAGCAGCGGCAGTCGTAGCCTCTCGTCACCATCGCGTGGACCTCACCCAGCCGCAACCCGCGTCGTCTTCTAACGACCAGCTCCTGAGCTTGAAGTCCCAGCATGTTCGCGTCGCCTGTGGTCTTTCGCCGACAAACCCAGAGCAACCGTCGTATGTGCATGTTCGCCCGCATCGAAGGTAAGTCCACGACTAGTTATTCCTTCACGGATTAGATGTTCATAGTATTTTTTTTGTTATGGTTGCATTGAACTGTTTTGCTGCTTGTGGGCATTGTTGGGTCTGTTTGACTTCTGGAAGTGTTTGTTAACATAAGGAAAAGAAAAAGAACAATGACTGGTTAATATTGTTTAGAAGTCTATTTTTCTCATTTTATTTTTTAGTGGTTGACTGAATTTGGGTTTATTTTGTCTCCGTGTATTAGTAAGTTAGCAATTGGTGTGAAGCACGTACTTTAAATTTGTTGCATTATGGGTTGTTTATTCACTGTAAGTCGGATGGTTATTTCTCTACGTAAATGGATGGTTGAAATTTTTCACAAGTGTTTGAAATTTGGTTGAGTCTAGTGAATAACCGTTAGCTCACCTAACAGGGTGTCACATGTGAATAACCATTCAATTTACTAATTAGGCATCTTTGATTTTGAAGAAATAGGGTTTAATTGGTATCATGTTTGTTTGTTTAAGGAAAAAAGTGCAAGTATAAAGTGACAACACTTTTAAGTTTTTAATCTCGGCTGAAAGTGTAATATACTTTTTCCTCACATGTCTACTTGCTATATAAGAAGATGTTGATGCATTTGATTGGATAGGATGTAAAGGAAAGTAGTTTTGCTATTGAGTTTGATTACCTAAAGTCTTTGTTTCCATTCTGATGACCATCTTCATCTACCATCGCAATCCTTTTTTTGGTACATTCTAAACATAGTCGCTTTAGATTTTAAAAACAATTAATAAATCAATAAAAATAGTCCTTTTGACGCATCAGATCAAAGTCAACAGAGCGTTGCATAGAATTTGCAAATTATTTGGTCAAATGCATAACCAACATCACTTATTATTTCTTTCATTAATGATTTGGTGATTATTCTGCCCCAACAGCTCAATAAAACAAATTACCTTTACTTTCTTTCTTTTTTTCTCCTTTTTTATTGTCACAAGTGGTATATTTTAGAAAACTTAATGACTTTAATTCAAGATAAGAAAAGTAGGCAAGGAACTATGTTTATGGTTACATGTGTAATCAATAATTGCAAGATCCACAAAATTAGATAGCGAAGAACTTTGAAGTGCCCTTTCACGTCTTATCAGACAAAAATATTGCAAAATAGTAATGCTATGAGTTAGTGAACTATGACTTTATTATTCTGGATCATGAATGTTTTAAAGACACATATTAAAATTTTAAAAATAATACGTATTTATGTAGAAATAATGTTTTTAAGTGTGTGATATTTTTAATACATGAGAGGGGACAATTATACTAGATAAATATTAAAAATTTAGGGTTGTAAAATGATCTAAAGCATTTATGAAGCAATTTTTATTATTACTAATTTCTAGTACCTATTAAGCAATTTTTATTATTACTTGTTTTGGTTTCTTTCGTCATCGGAAGTTCAATTTTGACTGCTTCCTTTACAAGAACCTTGTTACACCTGATTTTTGGTTCTTTGCCTGTTTACTCGCATTGCGCACTACTGTTGTTGTTCCGCCATTGATTTCCATTTTTTGAAATTACAACACAGTTAGTAATATCATGGTGCATGGATGCTTGGATTAAAACGAATAGTATGGAATTTGTTGGAGTTCGATGAATGATATTTTAGAATTCTTTTGTTTATGTATATCTGGTTCATGTGATTGACTTTGAAATTCTATGCATTAGGGATGTTTAATTTTGTAAGAAACCATCAAACCAAAAGGAGAAGGCTTTTTGTAGTGGCTTAACTAGATATGAATTAATTTGGGTGTAAATATTACGGTAGCATAATTGCTGATGGCAACATATTTATTGGTTACTCCTTTTAGTACCATGCTGCTGTGTGTGTCGAGCTCTTCAGATTGATGGTTGGGTTTGCAATTATAGTCCTATGATTATGTGTCATTGGTGTCAAGACTTATGATTGAATGTTTCTTGACAGGCAAGAACCTGCTCTGAGTTTTAGTTGCTGAATAGCATTAAGATGGGGAAAAAGGTAATTTGCGTTTTGTTATTACTCAGTCTTGATTCTATTTTTTTATAACTTGTATTTTAATTCTTAATAGAAATTAGTAGAGACGCAATGTTCTCTATGCTACATCAATGGGATGATTACCCACTTGGAAGAAATTAATGCCGATGCGAAGCTAGCTGAGATTGACGCAATTGGGTTCAGATTTGTGAAGAAGATTCCTCACTGGGGAGTAAAGCAGAGGATAATGATTCAATTGGCCAAGGCATATGATGTGGAGACAGACACACTTATAGTGGATGTCAAGAACATCCGCGTTAATGCTGAGTTGATAGGGAGGGCGTTAGGGATATACTCTGGTGGTAAGATGTTGTTGTTTCCTTTTGATTTTTTTGTCATATATGGTTCAGTGGGTTTACTCTTAGTTTTTGTAAAATTTATTCTAGATACTTGTTTCACTCTGAAATGTAGGTGTTGACATTCCGAAAATAGACAAAAAAAATCCCGCCCACCTGGAAATCAATGTGCAATTTAAAAAGAAAACAACCACCCAGCTGCGCGACTTTGTTTATGGCTGCCCTATGGACACAGAAGTGGATAGGATGAATTTTAGGAGGCACTTCATATTGGTGGTCTTAAAGATGTTCCTATGCCCAACCAGTCAACAAACCATTTCTCCGTGGCACATACCTCCGATTCTAGATGTCTCAGATCCTAGCAAATTCAACTAGGCACATAAGACATTCAAGTGGTTAGGGAAATCGATAGAAAAACACCAAAATAAGAAGCTTGAAACTTGTGGTGGCTGCATGTTTGCCCTGATGGTAAGTTTAATTGTTAAACTATTTATTTATCCTACTTGTGGTTATGTTGAACTAATTAAACGTTCAACCTTTCCATCAAATTGTTGTACTTTCAGCGTTTGAGACATGGTCCACTAGAGCAGTGTCGAGAACCAGAGCCATGGGTGACTGCATGGACTGCCTCAGAACTTAAAAAAAGGCAAGTAATGTCGTTGATGAGGTACTAAGCTAGACAATTTATTCTCTTTTATATTCTAATCCAATTAAAACAGTTAGAATTTTCCAACATGGGATTTCGGATGATTACTTTGTAACCTCAGTTGACCTTTCCATATTAGGGTTGCATTGGAAATAGAGCAAAAGTTTGCGAGGAACCCAAATTTCAAACCAAGATGAAGGGTGTAGAATCCACATAAAAAAAGAGCGAAAAGAGAGAATGCAGGACTAGACCGGTTCACAAGGTAATGTGTCTGTTGGAATGTAAAGTACGTACAATATTAAAGACATAGGCGGTTAGATCATATGCTAGTTTAAAGTGTTTATTAGTAATTGCACAACTGGAGGCATGCTCCTATAGTGTTTGGAAGTTTTCTAGGTTTAACATTAGTGTAATTGTATGTCAAACTCAGTAAAATTGTTATATGAATTTTTTGCTGAATGTACACAGGAATGCAAGGAGGGATTTGTTACAAGCGGAGACCGTAAGAAACCAGCACAAATGCCATCAAGGCCATTTGAATCAAAACTTCCTGAAAGCATACAACGGCACAAGAGGTGAGTTCATATTCTTGTAGATATAGGTTGGCTTCATGAATTAATTACTCTGATTTTATGTAAATGTTGTTGGGGTTGGGTGCCGAATATTTTTTTATGCCGTGTTAGATGTATTGGATGTTCAAATCTAATTGTATTTGGAATGGATATTGACATAGTGATGTATAGGTTCATCTAGGAACCAAGATAGCCTTTTTATGAATTGAATTTTCTATTGTGGTCGTTGATTTGTATGCGGAGTTTATAACATAGTTGTTTCTTTCTAATAACCTGATAACCCGGTCGATATTCCATACCCAGGAAAGTAAGATAGGCACGCGAAGAAAGCTGCCCGTCGTCAGAGGAAAATCCAGTAAAGACAGTAGTACAGCATGTGTTGCCCTGAGGCGCAAGGAGAGACCTGTAGTTGTTGTCGACTCCGACGATGACGATAACGTGCCAATTGCTCAAAGAAGGCGTCGGCTATTTCAAGATAACTCAAACCCGCCTGGAGAGCAGCTAAATAAAGATGCCAAACCATCAGATGCGCAGCAATTGGATCCAATTACACTTTCTACAGCACTTGTGCAAGTTACTGAATACGATTTTGACAGACAAATTCTATCAGTTAACATCTGTTGTAGATATAAATTGGCCGTATCTTGATCATCATGTGATTTCAATCTGAGTACTAACTGTGTTATCTAACTTTGTTGCTTTCGATGCAAAGACTTTGACTTGAACTTTGTACAGTGTTCAGAAATGGAGGAAATATTGTTAAAAGTTGAATAGAGTAGGTACACCAAGCCAATAAACATGGAACCCCTGAAGACCGTTATGTCGAAGAAGTCACTCTGTCAGATCCCGAGTCTTGGAAGGCTTAGCTTTTCGCTTGGCTTGACACAGCTTGAGAAGTCACCGGCCACACCTCCTATCATAGCAGTACATCCAAGTCTTAAGGATGTCAAGTTAGGAGAGGATAAGGAGGACATAGTTCGAGGTTGGATTCTGAACTCTTCCTTCAACAAAGAGGCGCCATTGGCAACCTACGAAAGTAGGCCGCATCTTCGGCTGTTGGGGAAGGATCTATGGTCAGTGAAAGCACGTGGTTGGATCAACAACAATGTAAGTGATTAATCTATATGTTCTAGTTTCACTCATTGTGTTCTTCGTACACTTTATATCGTGCTTCTTAATTTTACATCGCAGATCATTCAATGGATGTGTTATACATTCAATAATGCATTGCCCGTGAGATTTAAACGTGATTTATACTGTGTGTGTCTGGGAATATTGGTATGAATAATATACTTTTTTTGCATCTTAATGTTGACACTTTATAATTGACTGATGCTCTAACAACAGGAAACAGTGATACGATAGCATAACTTCGATTCATTTCATAGCGGGCCAGTTTCAGTGTATGAGGGCTTTGGTTCAAATTTTAGAGAGGATACCAGATTCTTTAAGAAAGTAGACGCAGCCAAAAGAAAATGGGTGAGACATTGTTGTATTTCATGTCTTGCATGGTATAGCATATTTAGACAAGAACGTATTTGTCCGTGTGAATTATTCTGCATACTTTGCTAGGTGTTAGTTGAATATGTTAGACAATTCCTCATGTGTTTTCGTCACTGACTTATTGAATAGTATTCATTATAATTGGGATGGCAGTTGTATCTTCTATTGGTTCCCGTGAATGGGGATGATTGTTTCAATTGTGAAGGGTTTGATCTGTTTGTCATGCATGGTACACCATGCGGGTAATATTTGACCCTGTTGTTATTCATGAATTCTTATTGCAGTGGTTTATTCTAATGTGTTCAAAAGGATATTGGTGGCTGTATGTATTTGACGTGGCAAAAAAAGGGGTGTTAGTAATCGATAGTATTCGTGATGAGGCATCTGTCGATGCACGGAGGAAACTAGAAGCATATGCGGTAAGTTAAAACACCCCTTAAGCGTTATTTATGAATACACGAATCACATAAAACATATGCTGAAGAGATATTACTGAGTGGTTTATAGGGACGGCTAACTGAAGACATGGCTAAAGTGGGCATCCCGACATATGACTGAAGTACGAACGGCCCAAGGTGTGCATATGTCAAAGTCCCCATGCAACCAAACTGGTAAGTAGTACCAAGCAACAAACCCAACAAATGTACCCATTAGTAGTGGTTTTAACATTGATATTTTAGTGATAGCATCATTTTTACTTGATTATGTAGTTGAGATTGTGGCATCTATGCCATTAAATTCATGGAGACATGGACTGAAGATTGTAACTTAGATGAATGAAATGATGTAAGTTAACCGGTCGATCTCTTTCTAATTTGTTATTACCATTTCATGTTACTTTGATACATTAAATGACGCGTTGACGTTGTAAACACCATACAGGAAATGCTTCTGTCAATGAGTCAGGAGCTAATGTTGGATATTGTCATGGGAGCACATAATGAATCAACTGAGTAAGTGCGATCTTTGTTGGAACAAAATGATGGACATGTACGTCGCAACCATCAAAGAAACAAGAAAAAAGTGGTTAAATCACCATATACAGCACTAAGCACAAGGACATTGATGAAAAGAGTGGGAGGATTACTTGTAAGGAAGAACTGAAAAAGGAAAAAGCAATAGATGTACTTAGTTTTCAAACCAGACATTCATTTTTTGTCTGATTATTTTTGTGTCTTTCGGGTGGAGTTTTGTTACAACAGACAGGGTAAATTTTCATAGCAAATAACATTTATATGGTTTATTAGTTTCTCAAATCCTCTGATTTTCTTGCATGATGTTAACGCTGCCTAAAAGCTAATAGTAAAGAGCAACACAGGTAATAAGAGTATCCATCCACATACATGTTGAATTACAACAAAAAATAGAAATAACCATCTGCTAACCTATTAAATCGAACATCCACCTTATACTACTTGTAGCTAAATCACACAAACTATGCTAGGCTTATTAGAAATAACCATCGGGGCACTAATAGAAATAATCATTTGCTAACCTATTGAATCGAACATCCAAATTATAATACTTGTAACTAATAAAACATAATATGCTAATCCTGTTAGAAATAACCATTCAGATACCAATAGAAATAATCATCATTTAACTTATTGAATCGAACATTTACCATTTTACCTTATACTACATGTAAATAATCACACACACAATGCTAAGCCTATTAGAAATAATAATCCAGACACTATAAAAATAACCACTCGTTACCATATTAAATCGAAAATCCAGCCCATGCCACTCGTAATTGATCACACACACAATTCCAATCACATTACAAATAATCTTTCAAGAACCAATAGAAATAACTATCTGCTAACATACTGAATTGAACATCCAGGTTATACTACTTGTTACTAGTAACACACAATATCTCAAGCATGTTACAACTAACCATCCGAATACCAATAAAAATAACCATCCAATTACCTACTAAAACGACCATCCAGATATTACTACTTGTAAGTACTCACACATAATACATCGAGATTGTTTCAAATAACCATCCAGAGACCAGTTAAATTAACCATCCGATAACCTACTGAATAGAACATCAAGGTTATACAGCATGTATTCATTTAAACATTATTCTACAACCACATCAAAAAAATATAAAAACGTCGGCCACGTGCACGTAGCAAGAAGCTAAGGCCACATAATACCAGTTTCAAAATTTTTTTACCATAGACAACACAAACAAAAAAATAACCATCAAACATATATATTGAGTTGTAACACCTAACAAAAGGGACCTCTAATATAACATAAAAGATTCTGTATCATAAACACTCTAGGTATTGTCAAATAATTTTAATAGGGACATAAATCCACCAACTCCTTGCTGAGCAATCTGCCGAGTGGGAGCATCCAAATCTATATTTCCCACCAGATTCTACACGATTATCTTGAAAGAAACAAACTTAAACAAAAACAAGTCACTATCGACATAATCAAACATATAGTAAAGGTGAACTTTTAATTTAATTCTGATATATACCTTGCATGAACTCTTCCGCTTTCTCTGCATGGATTTCCTAATCGATTTATCCAACTTATATCCAAGCCTTTTACCTTTTAGACAACTCTTTGTGGTTACCTTTGATGGACCCCAAATGTCCTCTGTGTCCACCACAGATGAAGTCTTTGTGGCGATGCTATTGTGTGCATTAGCGACGGTCTTATTTCGCATCCTGCCACGGTAATCTACTTGCTTGGCCCTTACATCATCCAGAGCAGTATACAACATGTCTACTTCATCGTCACAATCCATAAAATCCTGCGCAACGTTGTAGAAATATGCACAGAACCCTCTGAATATGTTGTAGCTTTCATCTGAATAGCTAACGTCATGGCTACTCTTAATGTAGGTGTGCTTGCACTTTATGTTCTTGCTCCAACGAGGAAGAACATAGCAGGAAGACACCTCATTCACTTTGTAAGATGAAAGTACTACAAGACAGTGGCAACACAATATACCTGCACTCTCGAACAAGTTGTAATCACATCGAACCGCGTGAGTGGAATGGTCAAAATGGACGTCGTACGTAACATACCAGGTCGTCTTATAGACTAGTATTTCCTCTTCCACCTTTACCCAAGCCGAGTCACCCTGTTCATAAACGGCACAAATATTGCAATCAGCCTTCTTGCCAAACTCCGTTTGGACATCCTTAAACATATCGTTGGCATACTCTTATTGAAATTGTCTCTTAATGGCTGATCTAGTTGCACATGGGATTATACCTCTCGAGTCTGCAACATCATCCTCCAGTTCCTTCTGCTCCTTGATTCCTAGCACATTGTCAAACTTGTGGACGAACTGGACCAAGCTAGTCTTGCAATTTAAGAATCCACCAAAGAATGAATGCGTACCCTTACTCCTCTGCGTACTCCTCATGGAAGCTCAGAATTGACCCCTGAAAAAGATCGACACCCACATGTGTCGTTCCTCAAACAGATCTATAAAAAAAAATCACCAAAAACAAAACCATGCATAAGGAACATATTCTCATAACAGAATACAAGAACACTACAACATCTAAGCACTTACGACACATGATTTTACTTAAAAGACACGAACCTGATAGCTATCTGTTGTGATGTAGGTTGAACTCATCGATGAACTCAGCCCAATGATCCTCAAAATCCTCAACCGACCTAGAGTTTCATATAATGTGATTTAACTTAGCATTCAACTCTCTGAACCTAGTATAACCTCCAAGCTTATTTTGTATCTTTTTTGCTATATGCCATATGCACCAACGGTAGCGTGTATTGGGGAGGACCTTTTTAATTGCACCAAACACAGACTTGCCTTGGTTTGTGATGATGCCCTGCGGTGCAGTTTTCATGCATTACAGCCATTGTGTGAACACCCACTCAAAACTCGGAATCTCCTCGCTGCCTAGTAGAGTAGAGCCTAGCAAAGTAGACTTACCATAGTGGTTCACACCGATGAAAACGGTGAATGGCAATCCATGACTAAAGGAAGAACAACCACATTTAGAAACATCCAACTAATACAAAATAACAAAATAATTAAATAATGTGAATGAAAATACATTTTACCGGTTTGTGCTATATGTGGTATCAAATGACACCATGTCTCCATTGTATTCATAAGACACCTTACACCTTGCATCCACCCAAACTGCACTCGTAAACTTATAATCGCCATCCACATTCACTGCATAAAAGAAGTTTGGATTTAACTCCTTCATTCGCATAAAGTAATTCAGCATCTCCTTGACATCTACATTGACATTGTGGATTGGAGTCTTGATGAAATGTAATTCCTGACGTCCTTCTCTGAGAAGTCCAGGTTCGAAGGCCCACCAACTTCATTAGCCAATGCTAGAAAGGTCGTGTTGGATCGAATGTTCGCCTCATCATTAACCTCAATGACACACTTTACATGCATTGTCAACTCCTTATTCTCGTGGTAGTGCACCACCTTTTTAGTTGAACACGGGTGCGAGTGTTAGTTCAACCTTCAACAAGACCTAATCTTACTTTTTCCTGTCAAACTTTGCATATATTCTTGCTCTACACCCCACAGCTGCAGTCGTGTCTTTCCGTGTTAGTGCTTTGACACGAGACCCGTAGAAACCCTCCCGATTACAATGAATAGATTGGTTGATCGGTTGCTTTGTTATACTGTCAAAATTTGTGGGCCGTATCTTACTTATGAAGCTAACTTTCTTTGCATAGCTTGCATAAAAATTCTGGGCCAGCTTCAAATGCTCAAATCGTATCCCAACTCTTGGTATTTCATCTTGAGCAAGGCAACTATGATCTGGTAACTGCGAATTAGTTTAAAACAGACATCATTCGATGAACACGACGATTAATGGTCATTTCAAACATGTGGTTAATGAAAAAAAACAACAAACTAGAGTTCAAATCTCAGCAACAAGATCCGTGTCATTACATCCCAACTCAGTAATGTCTGTACATTATATGGCCTACAATCAAACATACACAAACTAAATAGATTCTATAATAAAATATCAACTAAATAGATTTTATTAATACTCTATCTAAAAATATCATAATAAAATTTATTACTATACATGAATTAAAAGAAATCATAACAATGAGACATATACTCATACAAGGTGCCACCTAACTAGTTAGGCTTATATTAATTATTTATATAGAGAATGAATAAGTTCACTACATATAAAATATAACTACACAAACTAAAAGAGAGTCTTCTACTATGCTGTGAAAAGTCTCATTATTAGCCACATTTGTTAGTGCATGCATGGAATGAGAGCATACGGGTGGGGATTCTTAACATTCTAATCGCAACCATGGGCATAATTTTCTCATTTAACACTAAACATATATTAAAAACATTTCAGGGTAACATATTAAAAAGGTAATGTAACAATTTATCAGCTCCAGTAAATAAATTTCCATCTTCATCTTCTTTAGAACTTGAAGTATGGTTCATTGTAATAAGTTATAAAAACCTAACAAGCAAGCAAGCTAAAGCTAGTAAGTAGTAACTACTGACTAGTACGTAGTATTCCGACATCCCACCATTCTAAAAATGTAATTATTTTTAAATAGAAAAAATTGAAACAATTTTTTTAGGGGAGCATCTAATTATATATTACACTTTCACTAATTACTACATGGACGGACAAGAATACCATCCAAAGTTTTGTAAAAGAATATCATTATGGGTTAAGAATGTTGAGTTTATAATAACCATCTAATTTATATGAAAATAAACATATGTCTGAAAGAACCAACATACATTGGCTATCTTGTTAGACTGTTCACCTTCCCCGTCGAACGAATTGAGAAGGTTGTCGATTGAATGCGTGGTAATGTCGTCAGTGAAAGAAGCTGGCGCGAGACAAATAGGTTCAACAGAATTGGCCTCCATTGAAATGGTTGTGAGAGGTCACGTACGTATGAAACAGCAGCCGCAACTCTCCCGTGTATTAAGGCAGATCAGTCAGAGATGATGAGGCGGCGATGGTGGACGCCGTGGGCTGCAGGGCCTGCACAGTGCGTGAACACGGTGACCTACAGGGGGCTGCACGGTGCACGGGTTGTGGGCTGTGGGAAAAAAAATTTGCGTGGCTTGGGGGGCTGGTTGGACGTTGGTGCAAAGGGAGGCGGCGTTGGCTGTGGGTGTGCGACGATGGCTGGCTTTGTTGTGTGGAAGGTCCACCGAGAGTGAGAGAAAATATGGTGAGAGCTAAGAGGAGAAAAAACGTGTAACTGATCAATATTGCAAAACTTGATTTTTTAAAATTTAAAAAATAGTTTACTTTTTTAACCTCATTATTCGTATTGTTCACCAGTATTGTTGTTCGGCTATTTTTTTGTTATGGAAGCAAAAGTAGTAATATTCCTTAATATTTTAATTTTGTGTTTTTTAAAATTGTAGAGAGTATACAAATTGGAGGGTCTGATTTCTGTATCTCAAATTTTTTAATTTTTTTTAACATAAATTAGACGGTCCAATTTGTATACCTCTAAAAGAATAATACTCCAACAATCCACATTTTAAAAAAATATCATTACTATTTAATATTAAAAATAAAAAGTTTTTATTGTCACCTATACTTTTTCTTTTTGATTTTTATCATATTCTCTAATTCGATGGTCCAATAATTAATTCATCCTGAATTTAAATTTTATTAAAAATTTATTCGTTCGTCAATAAATTACTGAAGATAGAAAAGATATTCTTGTGTATATTGCGCACCAGTTGATTTGACCGAATTGATTCAACCACTTTTGAGTTTGGTTGCCCAATAAAAAAAAAGGGTTCTGATTTAGCTTGCTAACCCAAGCAAATGTTTTACTTTTACGGTTTTACCCTTATTATGTTAGCTAATTAGCTTAGGTCTTTAATGAACGAACTCCTTGTGTCTTGGGGAGGCGGTGGGGTCCACATTTCATTGATCCTCTTCATCCATTCCCCGTTCTCGAAGCACTACAAGAAGGCAGATCCGCACCCATTTCTCCCTCGCCTCGTGCCTACTGCCTTCCTGGACAAACCCTGCCTGCACTCTTCCGCTTCCGCTCCCCTCCCCTTATCTTTTTATTTTTTAAAATTAATTTTCATAGATTGTATTTACTATCAATTTGTTTATCATAATTTCGTTACAATTCGGTTTTGCTTTCTTCCTTTTTGGATCCAAAGTTTCTCTGTTTCCATCTTTTCTCAGCTCACAGGGTTTGGAATTCTTATGAGGCGGCTGTGTCCAATGTTATACTATCTCAGTTTAATATACTCTCACTGAATTCATAATACACCAGAATTACTTCACTTCTTTGATCAATATATAGCGCTTTCGTTGGAATTAATTGTTCTACACTGATTGCCCCCTTCCTTTTCGAATCGTAGATTTAGGGTTTCTATAATCTAATATTCTATTGTTGCAATTGGAGTTAAACCAAAAGGAAAAAAAAGAGGCGCGGCAAGAACCGCGTGGATTTTATTTTTTATTGGTGTGTTTGGATCTTCGTCACAGAGTAGGGTTCAGGTAGTGGTATATTAAATCGTTTTTGGGAGAATGGATAAGAAAAAGGTTGCGGTTCCTCTTGTTTGCCATGGTCACTCTCGCCCGGTGGTTGATCTCTTCTACAGTCCTGTAACTCCCGATGGCTTCTTTCTCATCAGTGCAAGCAAGGGTACACACTCTCTCTCACTCTCTTCCACCATCACCTTCCCGTTAAATTCATTGTATTCAATGATTTATCGTAAATTGTTTAGAAATGATCTCGTGTGTGTAAATTAAGTTGTAATTTATGGATCTGACTTGTGAAATCCGTATTAGTGTAGCTGAATGAACGGATTATTATGTTTCCTGATTTCTCTACCTTTTTTTTGGAGTGTGTGTTGATATTATTAATTATTGTCAATGTTGATTTTGTCGTGTATGGATGATGATGATGATGTGATGATATGTGTGCTTTGCCTGTGTTTTTCAGATTCTAGTCCTATGCTCAGGAATGGAGAGACTGGGGATTGGATTGGAACATTTGAAGGGCACAAAGGTGCGGTGTGGAGTTGCTGCTTGGATACTAATGCGTTGCGTGCTGCTACTGCTTCTGCTGATTTTTCAACGTATGTTATTGTTAAGCTTGTTCGTTATTAAGCTTAGTCACTGCTCGTTTACATTTTGGTGTGCCTATAGATGGTTTCTTTTAAGCTCAACCTGCATGAACAAAAAGGGACTGATTGTTAAATTTGATTCAGTGCACATTAGTTACATCCTATTTAGTTGAACAAAAAGGGACTGATTGTTCCCCCTTTTCTGCATTCACCTTCTTGCCAGTGCACACTGTTATGACGCACAGACACAAACATATACATAACATACATATGAATGAAATTGAAGATTGAAAGAAATAAAAATTTATTAATTCGTAATATCATATATATAAATGTTACCAACTTTATCATTGTTTAAGATTTGAAAAGCCAATGTTGGGTTCGTTTTATCTTTTCAAATTCTAAATATGCTATTTGATACTGGATTTCACTCGTATAGTTGAGCTTTATGAAGATAGAAAATTGAACCCCAAATATATATAGTTGATGTGTCATATGAGATCCAGTAGAGACGTTAGTCCAAGATGTTTACATGACAAAATGTTACACTCCCTCCGTTTCATAATAACTGTCACTTTCACTTTTTTGGTTCATTGAAAAATTAATATATTTAGTCAATGCCAAAGTCTACATACATTAGTTTTTCAGTGAACCAAAAAAGTGAGTGACAGTTATTATGAAACGGAGGGAGTATTTGTTTTTCATAAGTTGTTAGCTATTTATTACCTTAGAAACTTGATCATAGATTGAGACAGTTATGTTAATCATTGTGCTAGCTGCTAGATTTCTTGTTCTTGTCTTGGCAAGTTGATGATTGTATATAGGCGAATAATTATTATATCTTGTCTTTTAGTTATATGTGTGAGTCAAAGCATTTGTGCTTTTTCTTTTAATTTTTTATCGTTGCTTGCTATTTGCAGTGCGATTTAGACCCAACAGTTTCTGGCTTTACACTATGTTGTAGAGATTGTTGCGGATTTATTAAACATTTACATATCTTTGTTCCTCATGCAGGAAAGTCTGGGATGCATTAACAGGAGATGAGTTGCATTCTTTTGAGCATAAACATATTGTTCGAGCATGTGCTTTTTCTGAGGTAGGCTTGGTGATGTCATTATTTTCATATTGATTACTGTTTATGTTGATATACTTTTCTGTATAAGGAGAAATGATGCACTGGTTACAATTTACAAAATGATAAAACTAAATGGACATAAATGAATCATAAAAAAGGGAGATTGGATAATGATTTTTGAAGCATCAACACACAATAGTTTATTAAATCTAACTACCAATATTATATTTAGACGGATGGTATCATTACTTCCATTCCTAGTTTCAAAGATCTACTTTTCCAAATTTCAAATGGATATTCTACGGTGATTTTTGTCAAATCCAATCTTGTCATGTCGAAATAGGTTATGTGTAGTTAAAATTCTGTTCCTGAATGCCTTTACTTAATATTATAGATAATTTGAATTTGGGGATATCATCAGGGATATCATCAAGTGTTCAAGATCTGGGTCTTGCCTTTAAGTGCTTTGTTTTCATATGTATTGATGTGTTATTTGTATACTTTGGATCAGGATACACACCTTTTGCTCACTGGAGGAGTTGAGAAAATTCTCCGAATTTATGATTTGAATCGACCTGATGCACCACCCAGGGAAGTTGATAAATCTCCTGGTTCAGTGAGAACTGTTGCATGGCTTCATAGTGACCAGACAATATTGAGTTCTTGTACTGATATGGGTGGAGTCAGGTACATGCCCATTTACCACCCATTTGATTTTGAAGACGTGGTTTTAATTTTTTTTTTTCTTGTTTTAACTTATAAATCTAGCAACACTGCTGTATTTTGCACTGAATCTAGCTGATTTGACAGGCTATGGGATATAAGAAGTGGTAAAATAGTACAGACACTTGAAACCAAGTCATCTGTTACAAGTGCAGAAGTGAGTCAGGATGGCCGTTATATTACAACTGCTGATGGTTCTAGTGTGAAGTTCTGGGATGCTAATTAGTAAGTTCAGGTGTTGTTGACATCTTTTCATGAAAATATGTGTAATGGGTACATGATGTTACCTTTGTTTTTCAGCTATGGATTAGTAAAGAGCTATGACATGCCTTGTACGGTGGAATCTGCATCCTTGGAGCCAAAGTATGGGAACAAGTTTGCTGCTGGAGGAGAAGACATGTGGGTTCGTGTGTTTGATTTCCATACAGGCAGTGAGATTGGTGAGTTACTGACCATTAGTTTTCTTAACCTTCTTGTGTTATGTATATAAATCTTTTGATGATCTATTTGAATGGCAGCATGCAACAAGGGCCACCATGGTCCTGTCCACTGTGTCCGTTTCTCTCCCGGAGGAGAATCATATGCCTCAGGATCTGAGGACGGAACCATCAGAATATGGCAGACAGGTCCATTGACTCAGGAAGACTCGGAGGCTTTACCTGCAAATGGATCAATTGAGAAGGTGAAGGTAACTGCGGATGAGGTTTCACGCAAGATTGAGGGATTTCATATTGCAGATGAGGGGAAATCCAAAGAGAAGGAAGAGGCAGGGGAGGAGTAATGCTCTAATAATAAGCACATTTTGTTTGGCAGAGTGTCGGTTTTCTTATATCAAGAGACCTACTTTATATAGCTGATAGTAAACTACATTTTGTAAATTTTTAGATTGTATTGGACATTTACTGAACTGAACGATCTTGTTCTAGAAGCTTTATGGTTGCTTTCGTTTCAACTCTATTTTGGGAGTTTTGGGGATATAGGAATGGACGTGGTATACTTGTTCAAAAATCATGACCATTGAAGTGACTTTAGAGTTTAGTCTATTTGTGTTTGGATTAGTTTTACAAATTATGGAGTTTTGTCATTTTAATTCTTCTTTCATCTGCTTAGATTAAGTATAGGAAACTCAGAAAAGCTTATAGACAATTAATAAATGATATATAGGTTTTAGTGGTTCGATAGCTGAGTATCATATGATAGAATATTATAACAGTTACCCTGCCTTATTATAGTAATTATCTCAATCATCATATTAAACGAATTGATTCTTTTTTAACGAATTGTGGTAAGCAAACTGAGGACTTTCGGAAAGAGGGGGAAAAAAAAGAAAAGAAAAGACACACACAAGCACGCAGTCTCACTAAGGACTCAGGTACTGAGGGTGCAACGAATGTTGACGCACTCTGGCGATCCTTACCAGTTACCATCTCGTTGCAAGCGCAAAAACATAAAATCGGGCTTCTCACAAACGGTCATTGTGATTTGTGACAATTTATCCTCAATGTGTTTATAGAAGAGTTAGAAGATAAGAAAAAACTGTACTTAAACATGTAATAATTAATTAAAAAAAGCACAAAAGCAAAAGAAAAAGAATAAAAAGTAAAGTTTAAGCGTCACAAACGAGCTACCGAGCAACCTTTAACAACTGCAACGGCACACTATTGTGGACTACAAGGATAGAAGCGTAATTTGAGGAGATAACAGTATGGTTAAGTAAGAGGGACGGGGGCAAAGATGTAATTAAAGAGAAGTAGAAGGGCAGAAGGAGGAGTGATGAATAAAAAAGGGGTTGGTATTGAGAGAAGCGAGAGTGGGGGGATTAAGATCCTGATCCGGAAATCAAATCCCTTTGGGTTTGGAGTCTGAGACCGCATTCGCCTTCTCTCTCTTTCTCTCTTTGTGCGATTCTTCTGCGAGCTCGTTTTGGCGGGAAAAAGATGTCGGGGAAGGGAGCCAAGGGTTTGATAACAGGGAAAACCTCCGCCGCCGCCGCCGCCAGTAAAGACAAGGACAAGAAGAAACCAATCTCTCGCTCCTCTCGTGCCGGCCTTCAGGTATCTCAGATCCCACCTTCTCTTCAATTCCTTTTCCGCTCGCTTTTTCTGATCGAGCATTGCGTCGTTCTTGCCGTTGTAACCATTTCAATTATGTTGCCGTAAAGTAGATGTTATTAACTTGAAGGTTTTGATAGAACGGAAAGGCTTTGATGCAAAATGTCTTCTGTTGTGTTTGGGACTTTGTATTCTTCGCAAATTGATGGCATGCTTGCGATCTGCAAACTCCTTTGACTTTGTTAACTTGTCATGCGGATATGGTACATATTTGCTTCTTGTGTGATTGTGGACACTCTATTCGCTTTGAAAATTCTTCCTGTGAAGCTACTTACTGTGATAATTTTGTTTGAGACATTTATTGTGTGTTTACTGTGTAATTGGCATTTAGATTGTGTCTGGACATATACTTTAAATGTGAATATACTATTATGTGTTGATTATGATTGAAACTGCTTTCGCATTACTCGATGTGCATTGTGCAGTTTACCTCACTGGCTTTAGATTGCAGCAATTTAACCCAGTCAAACTTTTTTATTGTGTTGATCACTTGATTGAGAAACCAATCAATTAGCCTTTCAAGCTGATAATATAGGTTTAGCAATTTGTATTTACCTTATTCTGTTATCGTTTATAAATTTAAATGATTGGCATTATTAACGGAATGCTCAATTTAACCGATTGATAGTTGACTGCGGTTGCTTATATATCGAGTAAAATTGAATTCCTATGTATTTACTTTTCTTTCTTTTTAGAATTTGTCCTTTCTGTTCTTGGGTATGGACCATGTTGGAGATAAGCTATGAATATTCATTGAACTTCATAACCTTGTTGAGTTTACTTAGCATGTTCTCTTGTGTTTTTTTCCCATTGAACTGTGTCAGCCAAGTTTGCCTCAGGCAAGTGACGTCTGCTACATGTTCTTGTTCTTATGTGATATTCTGTAATGTGATCTGCAGTTCCCAGTTGGCCGTATCCACCGTCTTTTGAAGTCGAGGACTACAGCTCATGGTAGAGTTGGGGCCACAGCTGCTGTATACTCTGCTGCTATCTTGGAGTATCTAACTGCTGAGGTTTTGGAGCTTGCCGGGAATGCTAGCAAGGATCTCAAGGTTAAACGTATTACCCCAAGGCATTTGCAGCTTGCAATTCGTGGTGACGAGGAGCTTGATACCCTGATTAAAGGAACAATTGCTGGAGGAGGTGTAATTCCCCATATTCACAAGTCTCTTATCAACAAATCTTCCAAGGAATAGATTGCTGAATGCTGATGGATTATTAATAGCTTGTTTGATGGAAAGTGGAAATTTTCTGTCTCTGTTAATTGTGGATTTGTTAGGGTGCTCTTTCTAGACAGTAGGGCCTGCTATTTATGTTTTAAGTATCTGTCTATTATCAGTGTACTTGATATTCTGTTTCTCTACTTAGCATGGTACTAATCTTAGTCAAGGATATAATGTCACTTTACTTCAATATTGGAATTTGCTATTTGATCATCATTGCATGTGGTGCTGCCTGTTAAGTAATGAATAATTTGCCTTGTACTTTAATTCCTTTCCTTACACGCTAGTATGCCCGTGATTGCTAGAGATTGCAGCTTATCGGCACTGTGTTTATTCAGACAAAATCATTAGTTTTATATATTTGCGGGTTGCATGATTGCACCCATCCTGCATGAGGATAAGAAGTTTGATGTTCTTACCACTCCAACACTTCCCATCCTTTTCCATTAATTAATTAATTATAATTAATTTCCCATTTTCTCAGAAAAAATGTTTTTTCACCGGTAAAACCAAAACACCGCACAGTAGCAGCAGATCAATTTTCCCGAGAAAATTTAGACGCTTGTTACCATTTTTAACTTTACAGAGCTTAAAGTTCAGCTCAGTAGTATAGTAGCCGAGTTAACTTTTCCAACAGCGATGTGGAACCTGGCACGATTTGGCGCTACCGCCGTTGCCAGATCGAGGCGGCCGTTCTCGATGGCGATTCCCGGCCCTTTCATTGTTCACAAGCGCGGTGCTGATATCCTCCACGATCCTTGGTTCAACAAGGTTGGTTTTTTTTGTTCAAACTTCAATTTTTCTTTCTTCAACTTTCTCACATTTTTTTGGTTTGGGAATCTGGAAAGTTTTAGTTTAAGATTTACAGAAAGGAAATAACTTCCGTTTAGTTCCACCAATTTTTATCTTTAGTTTGTCTATTTATAGTTTATAAAGCTTCTGTTGAATGTTGTGAATTGCTGTTCGCTTGAAAGTCAATATTTTCAAAAAAGAAATTGGGTTGATGATCCATGTTGAAATTGTTCCACAAAATTTTGATGAAGTTTTCGTGGTTGTTTGTTCTTTCTGAAGACTTGAATGGTTGAGAAGTATTAGTTTTTTTTATTAATAAATGCTATGTAGGTTACTACAGACGTGTAGTTTTATGGAATTACACTACTCTTGTAATGGATTTGAATATGGTGGTTATATGAAAGTGGAGGCTTGTGTTTGGATTGGCTTAAAATAGGCCACACACTAGAAATTTTTGAAAGTAAAATGTTTATTTCTCCAAATTTAACCAAATCCAAACAAACAAAAAACAAAAACAATTCAAAATAGTCTGCACACTAGAGAGGAAAAAGTGATTTGCTTGATCATCAATGTCATCTACTTTTTACTTGTTAGTGGTGTTTATGTGTTTTAAAGTTTGGTTAAATGTTGAACATGAATTCATGTATTACACATACAATTTGACATTAGAATAAAAATGTAAGCTTCTCATAGAATGTTTTACATAACTTTGGGATCATGTCAAATTGTTCATGAAACCTTTCACATCATGTCATCACGGTTTTGGATCTAAAACTCAAGTTTTTCTCCAACTCCGTTTCCAAATTCTTGAATGCAGGATACTGGGTTTCCTTTGACTGAACGGGACCGATTGGGGCTTAGGGGACTCCTTCCTCCTCGTGTCATTTCATTTGAGCAGCAATATGATCGGTTCAGTAAGTTTAAGCCTACCTGTATCATATTTTATGTCTTTATAATTTTGGATGCTTTACTCTCAGTCATTTTTCCTTTATGCTGAAAATTACATTATCGCTTTTACTTATTTGTAAATTCCCCTTTTTGTTCAGTAATAATTTCATAGCAATATGTTGTTCTAGTGAATTCATACCGGTCTTTGGAGAAGAACACTCATGGACAACCAGATAAAGTTGTTGCCCTAGCCAAATGGAGAATCTTGAACAGACTGCATGACAGGAACGAGACATTGTACTGCAGAGTGAGTTGACGATGAAGTTTTCCTCTTAACATGAGAGTATATATTATTATCATGTTGATTTCTTCCATTTCGCTACAGGTGCTTATTGATAATATTAAAGAGTTTGCCCCTATAATATATACTCCTACAGTTGGATTAGTTTGCCAAAATTATTCTGGGTTATTTAGACGTCCACGTGGAATGTATTTTAGAGCCAAAGATAAAGGAGAGATGATGTCGATGATCTATAACTGGCCAGCTCCCGAGGCATTGCATTAATCTTATTTATGGCAGCATCCTTTTCTTTTGTTTATTAAAGGGAAAACTCTTTTCCTTGATGTTTCTTGGTACATTTGATGATCTATAACTTTTTTCATTTTTTCATCTTACACCTTTTTGCAGGTAGATATGATTATGATTGTCTTGACAAACGGTAGTCGAATCCTTGGCCTAGGTGACCTTGGAGTTCAGGGCATTGGAATACCAATGGGAAAACTTGACATTTATGTTGCTGCTGCCGGTATCAGCCCGCAAAGAGTATGCTTTCTTTTCTCCGTTTATCTATTTGCTTCCTACCTCTTTTCTCTAGCTCAGTTTTGTTTCACGGTGGCCCATGCTTGGGACTAAAATTATTATCAACGCATACTAGTGGATAGGATTACTATCCATGCTAAGATACCTTTGGACATATAATCTACTAATATACTTTATTTAATTATTTCAGTTTTATTACCTTCTGTGATAGGTGTCATTTACAAAGGGGCTTGACTATCTTAAGTTCGTTTTGACTTCATTAAGATCATCTACTAGGTAAAAACCAGTAACTTTTTCTAAGTTGTTATATGTTAAATTTCTTAATGTGGCAGATACCTCCAGTTATGCTAGATGTTGGAACCAGCAATCAAAAGCTACTTGAAGATCGTCTTTGTGAGTAAAATGTTTCCCGCCAGATCTTTGTTTTCTTGTCTAAAGCTTTCATTTGTTGATTAGTTTATCCTTACTTTGCAATTATATTTAGAAACTGCTAAGACCATATCAAAAGCTAGCATGTGAATTAATCTTAGTTGATCTTGTTAAAGGTATTGGTGACTGTTCTTATGCCATTTTCATGTGATAGATTTAGGACTTCGACAACCAAGGTTGGAAGGTGAAGAGTATCTATCAATTGTGGATGAATTCATGGAAGCTGTTCATGCTCGATGGCCTAAGGCCATTGTGCAGGTTTCTTCTTTCTTTCTTTCTTTCTTTTTATTCTTTTGGGCACATACCTGTTATCAATTGTATAATTAGATGGTTGTGATAATTTCTTCAGTTTGAGGATTTCCAAATGAAGTGGGCTTTTGAAACTTTGGAACGATATCATAAAAGGTTTTGCATGTTTAATGATGATTACAGGTGAGAAAATGATTTAAAACTTTATTAATCAAGAAAATCTTGAAGGTTGTTATCTACTGGACTGTTTTATTGAAGTAGCTACTGAAACTTAATTTTTCCTTCATGTCCTTCAGGGCACTGCTGGTGTTGCTCTTGCTGGAATATTGGGATCTGTAAGAGCCCAAGGTCGGCCATTGTCTGATTTTGTAAACCAAAGGATAGTTGTGGTTGGAGCTGGGAGGTAATTGCAGAACTTATTATGATCAACCTTAATATTGGGTGTCTGATTTCATTTTGTTGTTTCATCACATTCATTATAGATTAGCTACTTTTGTGCCAAGAACATTTCTTCCCTGGCTTGCAGTGCAGGGCTTGGTGTTCTGAAAATGGCCATCCAGGCAGTTTCAAAGATGGCAGGGTGCAGTGAAACAGCTGCCAAAAGTCAATTCTTTTTTATTGATAAAGATGCATGCTTTCACATATTTACTAGCTTTGTCAGTTCTTTAAGTTGTAATGCTTGAAACTATAACTGTTTACGATCATAACTATACGAAGATACCCAATTCTGATTTTGATTGATCTTCTTGTAATGCTATATTATTTGTGCTCTTTTTTTTCCATCATATTGTTTGTCTTGATATGACTTAATATAAAATGCTGGAATTATAAAATAAATAAATGTGTGCAATCAAGTGTTGGATGCTGCTGTTTTGTATTTGTATTTATTTGCATTAAATCCTGATGACAATGCCATTTGCTATTTGTATGCAGGGTCTTGTCACAACTGATAGGAATAATCTAGATCCAGCTGCAGCTCCATTTGCTAAAAACCCAAGAGACCTAGAAGGGCTCACTGAGGGTGCTAGTATAATTGAAGTGGTAAATTTAAAGGGTTCATTGAGCAAAACTCTTGTGTCAAGGGTTATGTTATGATATTGAAAACAATTATTTTGGTATAAGATTACTTAACCATCTACCTATGGTGATGCTGATCTTGAGGGTTCACGCATAGTCATATTCATACATCAAAATTGATTGTTGAACATATTGATGTTTAGGTGAAGAAGGTTAGACCACATGTTCTCCTTCGTTTGTCTGGGGTTGGTGGCATTTTCAATGAGGTAATTATCTTGTACAATTCCACTTATATCAATGTCCTATCCATGAGTGAACTATATTAATAATATTTTTTTATCAACAAAACCTGCCATCTTTGCCATGTCTAGACCTTCCATGAATGGTTTGTCTGCACAAGGCTTTAATGTAATGACTGTTTTTTATTTTGATATTGTCGTTGGTGTGACCTGGACAGCTGAGTGCACTGCTATTGATGCTTTTAAGCATGCCGGAGGAGATATCGTATTTGGAAGTGGAAGCCCTTTCGAAATTGTAGATCTTGGTAATTAGCTCTCATTGGTTGAGTTGAGGCTTCTTGTCTACTTTACATTTTTCCTTAGCTGTGAAGAAACGTTTGACTAAAATTTTATGTAGGTAATGAAAAAGTGGGTCATGTAAATCAGGCCAACAACATGTATCTGTTCCTAGGGTAGGACATGCTTTCAGCTTTCTTGTGTCTTATAAATTTTCATGATCATTCTTATGATTGGAAATATTGATTTAGTCTCTTATTGTAAACTTTCCATTTTAGAATCGGTCTAGGATCACTTTTGTCAGGTGCTCGGCTAATAACAGATGGAATGTTGCAGGCTGCTGCTGAATGGTATGCACATGTTGATGTGGACTACTTTTATTAGCATTCATGGAAGTTTGGCAAAATCTCTTTATTTGATATTTATAGTGTTGCGTTCTAGAATTCACTAAGCTGTTAAAACCTAAAGCGATTAAGCATATTGTCCTTGTTTTACATGCTCAAACATTTATCTGTTCGCATTTCTTTGATGGATCAAATCAAATACTACCATATTTCTATGTTGTAGACCATATCCGTGTTTATCCCGTGATAATTTGTGGCATCTTCTTGCGGACATGCTGACATGACATTCAATCTTTTAAAATAAAATACTAACAATACTGTCTTTCTCACAGCCTTGCATCATACATGTTAGAGGAAGATATCGCAAAAGGAATCTTGTATCCATCCTGATTCGTCCGTGTACTGAGATGACCGAGTTTTAGCACTTCCGAGCAAGTTGTCAGCAGAGAGGAAGAGCTATACGTCGGCCGGGAACAAACACCGTGGCAGGAATACCTGCAAAAGATACTCCGACACTCAAGTCAATAATAATCTCAAGTGAGTGTATTAAGTAAAAATACAAAGACTAAGAATAGAACCTGCATTAAGCCGAGAATACTAGCTCGGCTTTATAGGGGTTGGTTTGCCCGTTTCCTGTAGATCAGTCCGAGTTTATGGGTTGGTTATCGTCTTCTGTTTTGGTGATCTGCTTTGTTTAAGCACGTTTCTTATTTTTTGGAGGAGTGGTCCCGATCTTATCTGGTTACGTGCCGAGCTTTTCGGGTGGCCGAGGTATGTGGTGATGTATCATAGTCCCCAAGCTTGCCTTGGTTTGGACAGAACGAAGGCGAGCTTCTTCCTCGACAATGTCTTATACCTCGGCCAGGGTTTCGTTTTTGCGTCTGTGCCATTCAGCCCCCAAGCTCGCTTTAGTTTTATGGATGGAATTGAAAACGTTTATAGCATTAAATGCTTACTTTGTTCTTCGTGTTTTGAAGAGTGATTGATTAGACATGTGTTGCGTCTTCTAAGGAGCCCCTAACCGTGTGATTGGGGATTTTTTATCGTGGGCTTTTTGAATGGTTGGGATGGAGAGTTGATGTTTCGAATGTAACTACCTTTTGTGCATTATGTGCCTGTAATGAGCATGCTTCCTACATTTGCTCTTTGTTGTTTTTGACATTTGTTTGTTTTCAGATAGAAAATGAGCAAAAAAGGTGAGTGCTAATTTGTGCTTTTTATCTCTTCATCCCTTGCTTGCTTTTTTTTGTTTTTGCTTCATGGAAGGCGAGAAAGCTTGCACTAATGAGGGCGATTTGTACGGTTAGGTTTATGCTAGAGTCAGGGGTTTTGCTTCGCAGTTTAGTGATAGGGAAGCGGTTGAGTTACTGGCTTCCAATGTTTGGGATAGAAGTGGTAGTGGTATTAGGATAGAAATACTCCCTTGTGAGGATGGTGATCGTGTTTTTCATCATTGTGATGATTGGTCCTTTTTTTACATGTACAGTTGCTTATTTACTGAGTTAGGTGTTAGGCTCCCCTTCAATGATTTTGAGTGTAGTGTTCTTTACTGGTTGAATTGTGCTCCTAGTCAGCTTCACCCGAATTCGTGGGATTTTGTGAGAGCTTTTGAGGTGCTGATGGAATTCCTTGACCAGCCTCCATCTTTTCGGTTGTTCTTTTTACTGTTTCAGGCTAAAGGAGTTGGTCGAGGTCTTTGGGTTAACCTGAATAGTTATCCTCGTCGTGCCATCTTTGGTCTTTACAAGTCTTCTTTTAAGGGTTTTAATATATATTTTTGTTAAGGTTAGGAGTGTGCCTGAAGAGTTTTCTTTTTACTTGAACGAGTACCTTGTGAAAAAATTTCCTTTGTCGTGGTGTCCTGATCCTATGCAAGTCTTGGATGTGAATGATAGGTCTATTGATGATCAGATTCTGATGGAGTTTCTGTTTGAAATGTTGGGTCCGAAGGGATTACGGTCTGTATCCGAGTTGTTAAAATGGGATACTGATAGGC
This sequence comes from Arachis stenosperma, assembly GCF_014773155.1. Classification (NCBI taxonomy): domain Eukaryota; kingdom Viridiplantae; phylum Streptophyta; class Magnoliopsida; order Fabales; family Fabaceae; genus Arachis; species Arachis stenosperma. The sequence continues at coordinate 129,607,180 of NC_080377.1, forward strand.
AAGCTGTTCTGAATTACTTAGGTAAATTAGTTGTTATTGTTTTATTGCTGTTTTGTCCTTGTGTGTTCTTATTTTATTGATTGCCTGTGCAGGTGAGAAAGTGCCGACAATTACTACTGCTGGGCTGAAGTCATTCTTCAATCAACGAAAGAAAATGGAGAAAGAGGGTTCGACTACCAATGTTGAGAAGGGTCCTGTACTTCAACCTGATCCGAATCCCAAACCGACGCGGAAGAGGGGTCATGTGAAAGAGAAGATTGCTGAGACTTTTTTTAGAGAAAGGAGAGTTGTTTATGGAGCTTCAGAAAGTGGAGACAGCTTATGAGTCTTAGAAAAAATTGCACGGTTATTTGGAGGACGTGCATACTCGATCTCTGTGGGGTAAATTATATCCTTCTTCTGTTATGGCTGATGAGTTTTGCTGTTTTCCTGAGGATATGAAGGTGATTGATGGCGTCGGACATGTTGGAGTGAGCCGTTTTCTTCAGGTGAGTAATTAAATTTGCTTTGGTTGTTTTTGGTTTATACTGTCTTGACTCCCTTATCTTTGTTGTAGGTTATTGGTGCGCGCATTGTGGCTGTCGGACGTGCTCAAGAGCTTGCTCTTGAAAAGGAAAGTAAACTGCCTTGGATGTCACCGAGCTGTCCTCAGCTGTGGAAAAAAAAGGAGAAGACTATTGTCGAGCTGTCTTCTTCTTTGAGGTTGAAGGTGTCAGAGCTTGCTGAGGAAAGGCGTCTTCAACTTTCTTCTGCTGAAGAGGTGAAGACTACTAAAGCTGAAAATGATCAATTAGGATCGAGAGTGAAAGAGTTGGAGATCGAGGTCTATGAGGCCTTTGCGCAAGGTTTTGAACATGCTGTGTCTCAGGTCAGGGTATTGTTTCCTGAGTCTGATGTGACGAAGCTTGATGCAACCAAGGTGGTTGTGAATGGCCAGCTCATGGAGGATGAGGCTGCTGCTGGAGATGATAGTGAGGAGTCCAGTATTGGTGACAAAGCAGATTAGGCCTTTTGTTATCTATGTTTTATTTTGTTAAGCTTATGTATGGCTCTTTGTCCTTGGACATGTATTTAGCTTGTTTGTTTCGATTTTTGGATATTTTCGAGTATTATTCTCCGCTTATATTTTGTTGGTTTCCGAGTATGAAGCTTGGCTTGTTTGGAATATTAACTCTCTTTTATGAGATGTTTTGGTTATTAGAATTATGATAACACTAACTGTTTATTCGTAATAGTAATGACATTGGTACAATCGTTTATGGCGTCCGGCCTCATTAAAACCCTCTTCGAGTAAAACCCATGTTTTGGGAAAAAACCTTCGAAACAGAAAAAGAGTACCTTCATTCGCCGTTTTACAGCAAGTATTATGAATGGTATTCCTTTAGTGAGGACACATTCCATGTTCCTGGAAGTTGATCCCCTATAAAAGTTTCTAGCTTGTAAGCCCCCTTGCCGAGATTTTTAAATACTCGGAGTGGCCCTCCCAGTTTACTGCTAGCTTCCCATGTGTTGGAGGTTTTCGCATTTCTTCTATTCGTCTGAGTACAAGGTCTCCTTCATTGAAGGACCTGTGAGCTACTCTTTTGTTATGTTTTCGCTGTATGAATTGTTTCATAGCTCGTTGCTTTATTGCTGAAATGTCTCTTTCTTCTTCTATGAGGTCTAGTTCGGCTGTTCGAGCTTGCAGGTTGTTTGGTTGGTTGTGAAGCTCGGTTCTTAATGTTGGGATGCTGACCTCTACTGGGATTAGTGCTTCTGCGCCATACACTAGCTTGAAGGGAGTTTCTCCTGTAGCAGATTGGATGGTAGTATTGTAACCCCATAAGATTTCTGAAATGATGTCGGCCCACTCTCCCTTGGCTTTACCGAGCTTCTTCTTTAAGCTCTGCAAGACAATTCTGTTAGCTCATTCAACTTGCCCGTTGGTTTGTAGGTGCTCGACTGAGCTGAAGTGATGTTTAATGTTAAAATTTGTTAGGAAAGCAGCAGGTTTATGGTCTGTGAATTGTCTCCCGTTATTCGAGATTATCTCTCTTGGGATGTCATATCTACATATGATGTTTTTTCATAGGAAAGATCTCACCTTATCTGCCGTTATGTGTGCTAGTGGTTGTGCTTCTATCCACTTAGAGAAATAGTCTATTGATACTAGGAGGAACTTTACCTGACCCGACACTTTCGGAAAAGGTCCGAAGATGTCGAGTCCCCACCTATCAAAAGGCTAGCTTACCTCTATGGTGTGGAGTTTCTCGGCTGGGATTTCTGAAATGTTGGTGTGCTTTTGACAATTTTCACATGCTCTGACTTTTGAAATACAATCCCTTTTTATCGTCGGCCAGTAGTACCCTCTTTGTAATATTTTGGCGGCTAGTGCTCGACCGCCAATGTGGTTTCCACAAACCCCTTCATGTGTTTCTGCCATAACTTGTTCAGCTTCATCCTTGCTGATGCATTTCAAGAGTGGTTGGGAGTTTCCTCGTCTGTACAGGGTGTTTCCGACTACTGTGTAAAAGCTTGCTCGTCTTCGGAAGAGGACCGGGTTTGTTTCCTCCTTTGGTATGGCACCTGTGTTGATGTAATCGAGGAAGGGTGTCCTCCAGTCTTGTTCCTACATGATGCTTAGGATGGTATCCTACTCAAAGCTTAGCTTATCGAGTGTTAGTTGAGACAGCGCCGATGTGTTTTCCGTTTGCCTTGTTGTGGCTAATTTGGATAACACGTCGGCTCTGGTGTTTTGTTCTCGGTTTACATGAATAATATCGAATTTACTGAATTTTGAGATGAGATCCTTTGTTATGAGCCATTATTTTTCTAATAAAGGATCTTTTACCTGGTATTCGCCCTTGATTTGATGTACTACTAGTGAAGAATCACAGTAAACTGTTATACGAGGTATTTTTAGTTGTTCGGCAAGTTTTAGTCCTGCTAGTAGAGCCTCATATTTCGCCTGGTTGTTACTTGCATTGAAGCGGAACTGTAGTGATTGCTCGGCTATCACTTTCTCTCATTCCTTTAGCAATATTCCTGCTCCGCTGCCCTCTTTGTTTGATGCCCCATCAACATGTATGCTCCAGTTGGCCTTTGTATGTTGTGTTTCATTGGTCATCTCTGATACAAAGTTGTCAAGTACTTGTGCTTTCACTGTTTTTCTTTATTCGTACTGAATATCGAACTCGAAGAGTTCGACGGACCATTTTATCAACCGTCCGGCGAACTCGGGTCTGGTTAATATCTGCGTTAGTAGTTGTTCTGTTCGCACTATTATTGTGTGACTCTTAAAGTAGTGTCGTAATCTCTTTGCTGTGGTGACTAGTGCCAACGCCAGCTGCTCTATTTTTGGGTACCTTGTTTCTGCTGATTGTAACACTCTACTGATGAAGTACACTGGATTTTACTTTTTTCCTGTTTCAATCACTAAGACCGAGCTTACAGCATGGTTAGATGCTGATAAATATAAATGCAAAGGTTTACCTGTCTCGGGTCTCTGGAATATTGGGGGTGATGTTAAGATCCTTTTAAGCTCCATAAAAGGGTTTTTGCATTCTTCTGTCCATGTGAATTTTCTATTCTTAGAGAATGTTTGGAAAAAGTGATAAGATCGGTTTGCTACTGCAGGTAGGAAGCGTGAAAGGGTAGCTATCCTCCCTGCTAGTTGCTGGACTTCCTTTACTGTCTTTGGGCTTGTCATGTTTAGTATTACGTGACATTTTTCTGAGTTGGCTTCTATCTCTCGTGAGGTTAGCATGAAACTGAGGAAATTTCCTCCTTGAATTTCGAAGGCGTATTTTTCTGGGTTGAGCCTCATGTTATATGCTCGGATTTAGTTGAAGATTTCTACCAGATCATCACAATGTGATCCTTGTGCGAGCGTTTTTGCTATCATGTCGTCAACGTAGACTTCTATATTCCGGCCTATTTGCTGCCGGAACACCTTGTCTACTAGTCGCCGATATGTTGCCCCTACATTCTTTAAGTCAAAAGGCATTACTTTGTAACAAAAATTTTCATGTTCTGTTATAAAAGCTGTTTCGCTTTGGTCCTCTGGGTGCATTAGGATTTGGTTGTAACCAGAGTATGCATCCAAAAAACTCAAGTTTTGGAAACCGGACGCATTATCAACTAATTTATCAATGCAAGGTAATGGGGTATGCATCTTTAGGGTAAGCTTTGTTTAAATTTGTAAAGTCGACGCACATGCGCCATTTACCTGAGTTTTTCTTTACCATTACCACATTTGATAGCCATGTGGTGATGAAACCTGCATTGAGAAGTTTCTTGGTTTCCTCTAGTGCTGCTTGTTTTTTCTCCTCTCCGAGATTTCTTTTCTTTTGCGCCACTGGTCGGACTGTTTTGTCAATTGCTAATTTGTGGCAAATAACTTCTGGACTTATTCCGGGCATGTCATCTGGTGTCCATGCAAATAGATCGACATTCTGGCGTAGTATATTTATAAGTTTTGCTCGTTCTTCCCCCTCTAGTGCCCTCCGATGTGTGTATACTGCTCTTCATCCGCTGTTAGTGTCACTCGGTGGAGGTTGTCCATTGGTTGGGGTCTGTTGCCGAGGTCTTCTCTCGGGTCAAGATCGGCTAACGTTAGGATCTCAGCAGGATTGTGTATTGCTTGGACTTGTGGCTGAACTATCTGTTTCGTCAGGGTTTGCTTTAGGCTGGCATTGTAGCACTGCCGAGCTTCTTGGTGATTGGCGTATACTGTTGCTATTCTGTTTTCCTGCACTGGAAACTTAATACACAGGTGTAACGTGGATACTACCGCCTTGAATATATTCAAAGCGGGTCTTCCTATGATAATATTGTAAGGGCTATAACAGTCTACTATTAAATATTGGATATCAATGGATTTTAACATAAGGATCTCTCCCATCGTCGTCTTTAGCCATATGTGTCCCATGATGGGGACTCTTTCTCCGGAGAACCCAATTAGTTCTCCAGAGGCAGGCTGTATTATTTTTTCTGATAACTTCATCTTTTTAAAGGTAGAGTAAAATAAAACATCGGCGCTACTACCTGGGTCCAGCAGTGTTTTTCTTACCAATAGCTCTCCAAGTTGGATGGAGATTACTACTGGGTCGTCGAGGTTAGGGCTTGTCAATTTGAAGTCCGATTGATTAAAGGATATCGTGACGTCTGAGTCCTCCATTTTCTTCGGCTGCAGTGTTCCCTCGATTGCCAGCATTTTACTATAGCTTCGTTTTCTGGCCGAGTTTGTTTCACCTCCGCTTGCGTAGCCTCCTGATATGTTGTTAATGATTCCTCTTGGCGGATTAGGAGTTGTCTATTCTTTTTTGTTCTTATCTGTTGCTGCTTGTTTGTGGTCATTTCTGTCCGACTTGGCTCCTTTGACTTTCCGACCTTCGACATATTTATCTAAGAGTCCTTGGCGTGCCAGTCTCTCGAGTAGGTCATTTGCGACGATGCAGTTGTCTGTGGTGTGTCTGAACTTCTGGTGGAAGGCACAATACTTGCTTCTATCCACAAACCTTTGGTCTTGGTAGCTCCCTACCCGAGCTGGTGGCTTCACGATTTTGGCATTTAGAATCTCTTTGATGATATTCTCTCTTTTGGTGTTGAACCTGGTGTAGGTATTGAATTTTGGTGTGAGCTTGAAGGGTTTCTTCGCCTCTTTATTGTTCGGCGATCTAAACATTTTGTCTTCGTCCCTTCTATGCGGTTGTTTGTCTATTTTCTGGGCTTCATGAAGCTCTTCGATTTCCATTTGGCCTACAGCCCTTTCTCTGAATTCTTCCAGCGTTTTTGGTTTTGTAATTGCAATTGTTTCTCGGAATTTGCCAGGTCTGAGGCTGGCCTTGAGGGCGTGCAGGTGGACCGCGTGATCTAAGTCTTGGATCTCCATGGTTGCTTCCGCGAATCGAGTCATGTAACCCTTCAGGCTTTCATGCTGACCTTGCTTAATGGTGCCAAGATAATCCGATCAGTGTACATATATTCTTGACGCAGCGAAGTAATTGATGAACGACGTTACCAGGTCCTCAAAAGAAGAAATCGAACCTGCAGACAACTTAGAAAACCAGAGTAATGCAGCACCATCAAGGTAAGTGAAAAATACTCGGCAGAGCACGGGCTCATTATTAGGACCGTTAAAAAACATCATGGATTGAAACTTCTTGACATGAGCTCGGGGATCACCGAACCGCTTGTATGGCTCAAGCGCGGAAGGCAACGCAAAGTTTTTTGGCATCTGGCACTTCGTGATTTTCTCAGAAAAGGATTGCCGAGGGTGAGCTTTTCCTTTGGCGGGATGATGTTCAGGGGATCAGTGTTGCCCTGAGCCGAGCTTTTGGAGCTTTCGCCCTCATGTTTTCCGTTGTTCTGCACAGATAACTCAGCTATCCTCCGCACTTCTGCCTGAAGCTCAGCAATTTGTGCTAGGAGCTCAGCTTGTGTGGGTTGAGGATTCTCCCTGTCAGCCATGTTTGAGGATCGGGAATCCTGCAAAACAGAGTAAAAGAAAAAAAAAACTAGACAAGAGAGGATAGCAGGGTTAGATGTATTCAGGCACCACGGTGGGCGCCAAGTGATTCGTCCGTGTACTGAGATGATCGAGCTTTAGCACTTCCGAGCAAGTTGTCAGCAGAGAGGAAGAGCTATATATCGGCTGGGACCAAACACCGTGGCGGGAATACCTGCAAAAGATACTCCGACGCTTAAGTCAATAATAATCTCAAGTGAGTGTATTAAGTAAAAATACGAAGACCGTGAGAATAGAACCTGCCTTAAGCCGAGAATACTAGCTCGGCTTTATAGGCGTTGTTTTACCCGTTTCCTATAGATCAGTCCGAATTTATGGGTTGGTTATCGTCTTCTGTTTTGGTGATCTGCTTTGTTTAAGCACGTTTCTTATTTTTCGGAGGAGTGGTCCCGATCTTATCTGGTTACGTGCCGAGCTTTTCGGGTGGCCGAGGTATGTGGTGACGTATCACATCCATTGATAAGTAATATTTTCTTGTCACTTGGTATATTTGATTTTTCATTTTTACTTTGTTGATTGATTGTTCTTATAGCTGATATTATTGGCTTTCTCTGATCAATACTTGTAGTTGCTGTAGCATTCGAAATGTAACAACAGAAATTGGTGCTGCTGTTCTTCGAGCAGCAGTTGAAGAGAACTTGACCGAAGGCATGGTAATATATTTTTTGAAGATCCTGTGCAAGTGCTTTCTATTTTTTGCTGAGAAATATTTTTGGTATTCATTTTGCTTTGTATGGAGTCCACACCCAACTTTCTATTATTGAATTGGATATGAGACCTATATCATGTGCATCACATATTTCATCCAATAATAAAATATATATTAGTTTTATGTGACAGATGAACAAGAATAACACATACACATCTTTCCATTTTCCAAGCTTAATGTGTATACCATATTATTGCGATGTAAAAGAAAGTGTTCATTATCATCGACAGTTTCAAGTAATGGTAACAATATCAATGCTATTTATATGGCTGTTATTGTTCTGTGTCGGTTACCGGACAGATCGGGTTGTTATGAGATGGGGGAGGATGCCTCGGTTGCGGTTGCGCTAAGCCCGGATTTGCCACGTAGCCGAGCTCCCGTTGGGAAGGGAAAATGGGGGGTGCCACCTGCAAAGACACTCCGACGCTCTAGTCAGCTAGTGTGCAGGCGGGAGAAAACGATATGGAAAAGGTGACGTACCTCGGGAGAAGAGCCAATCTTCCCTTTATATACTTGTCAGTAGTGGGCCCCTCATGGGGACAGGCCCAGGTTCTCTAGGACACTGTCCTGTAGCCGTGTGTGAACCACACAGGACACGTGTCCGGGTCGTTTGAAGGATGCGGAGCCGGGCCGGGTGGAACTCGGGTCGGGTCGACCCGTTGGCTCTTTGGGCCAGGCCGTAACAGTTATCAATACGAGCTATCACTCGATATCATGGCCGTTATCAATACGAGTTATAACTCGATTGGATTAATGCTCCCATCATAATCGACGATCAAACGGCAAAGCAGTCAATTACGTTATCCATCATTTCAAAACCGACGTTAATGCCAAAAGCATAACAGACGAGAAACCCATCATATAAGGCAAGGTAAAGTATTTTCTTCGGTAAATTCGAACAATACATTATACTGATTTAAGTTTCGGAGTGCCTTTGCATGTACACTCCTCCCCCTCTCCATTGCTCATGCTCTCACATTACATCGGAAAGAGAAGTTCGGATTCAAGGACTGGACGTTCAGCCTCCAAGGTGGTAGTTCGACAATCGTCCGTCATTAGAAGCCGAGCTATTTCGCAGGCAAGAACACT